>NC_056035.1:35905772-36505772 GCF_004379255.2 Salvia splendens
TAACATATAAATATTGCATTCATTCTTAGACTCATGTACAACATCAGTCTAATGATGCATAATACAGGATAGCTAATGCATAGAAATAGCTAAATAATGTACAAATAATGATTCACTCCTTGCAATTCCTACTGGCAGTATATCATCGACCGCCTCGTTGATGTCCAATTTTAGCTGCTTTGATGCTGTACAACATACAGAATAATAACATACAATTAGTTACATAATGTACAGACTGAATAAAATAATGTGGACAATTATACTGCATTCACTTATACACCCTTGCACAGAAGCATCAAAATAATGCCTAAAAACTGATACATAATGCATTTTAATAATCAAATAATGTTCAGAATAAATCAACAAATGCACCATGAATATTGCAATCACTCATTGTCACATGTCCAACTACAGTCACATAAAACATAAACCATGATAAATACTGCACTAAAATAACTAAATAATGTACAGATCCGGTCAAGTAATAAACATACAAATATTCCATTCACTCTTTGACACATATACAACAACAGTCACATGATGCATAAAACAGGATAAATAATGCATTCAAATAGCCAATTAATGAACAAAATCGCTCAAGTAATGAATATATAAAAATATTCCATTCACTCTTATACTCATGTACAACAGCGGTCAAATGATGCATAAAACATGATAAATAATGTATAGTAATACCTACATAATGTACAGATTCAGGCTAGTTATGGACATAAAAATATTTCATTCATTCTTTAACCCATGTACAACAGCAAGCACTGGATGCATGAAACAGGTATATAATGCATAGAAATAGTTAAATAATGTACAGATTCATTAACACAATTCACATATAAATATTGCCTTCGTTCTTCGAAGGCTTTACAAAAGCATTCACATTATGTATAAAACATGGTAAATAATGCATTCAAACAAGCGAATAATGCACTGAGTAAATCAAGTAATAAACATACAAATATTCCATTTACTCTTTGACCATATACAACAGTCACATGATGCATGATATATAATGCATAAAAATAGTTACATAATGTACAGATCCATTCAAGTAATGGCCACACAAACATTGCATTCAAGTAATGACCACACAAACATTAAAACATCTTCTATGTTCATCCTCAACTGCTTTGTCCCTGTCCAGCAGCACCAACATGCATCAAGAAATGTGCAATATAAGGAATACCAAATAGATATATATTGTAGAAATAAATGTACCAAATGAACATTAAAATTACAACCAAAAAATTTCCACTGCCAAGCAACATATATAATGTACTCATTTAGGTAAATACTGCAGTGACATATAGTTATATTAAAAAGAATGTAACAATTACTTCATTTACTCTTTGACTATACAAAACAACAAAAAGGAGAAAATTGAAAAAAAATGAGGAATTCATATCAGTATACTAAACCTGCTTGAGCTCAGGTTTCGCTAAACCTGACATGGCAAAGAAACTCGTCGCGTCATTTCCAGTTAACCGGCCATCTCGATCTGTAAACACAAATGATAATTGAACTAAACGGCTAATATTCCATAGACGGAAACATTTCAACTTGGAAATAAAAACAAAATTTGAAAAAAAAAAGAAAGAGGCAGCAACCTGTATCTGCAAAGTTGAACCAAGTTTGATACATTTTGTGTTGCTCTTTGGAATACAAGTTTATGCCTGAATCGATTTCCATTTCTCGGCGAGAATTTGAATTGCTTCTGTATGCAGTGCGCTGGTGATAATATTGTTCAAACCAGGAAGGGTTATTGGAAATCAAGGCAAACCCCGGTGAATTTCTGAGAAAATGGCTTGATTTTGAGTGGCTGCGGCTAGGGTTTTTACAGGAATTGGGAAGACGCGTCGAGAGAGAGAATCGGGAGAGATATTGTGAGTAAATTTCGCACAATACGTTTTCATCAGTTTTGAGTACATAAAATGACTACTTCACCCTCATGATGCACGAAATTGGTCAAATAATGAAGTGCGGGATCATAAATATGATTTTAATCAAGAACGTCCATCCTCCTGATCCAACGATCCAGATTGCGAAGAAACTTAAATCTAAGGGGAGAAAAGGAGTTTAACACTACCATATATATATATATATATATATATATATATATATATATATATATATATATATATATAGGGTTTTGATCTATGCAAAACTGGATTTAAATACAGAAACGCAGAACAATATCATAATTATGGCACTTTTAGGTCATAATTAGGTAATTTGTAGGTCATGCTAACAAAGCATGACCTAAAACGATCTTAGTATGACATTAAATCCAAATATTATAATATGACCTAAAATTGCTTAATTATGACCTTCCGTGTTTTTGGTTAATTATTGACCATTAGATCATCTAATCCTAGGGCTGAGATTTGGTCTGCATTTCTGGATTTAAACACATACTTATTTTGATCATCTCCCTATATATATATATATATATATATGATCAATTGAGATTTTTTAGGCTAATTGAGAAATGAGATGCAATATCAGCCACTCATTTTTATTAAATGAGTGGTACAGATTTTGCCACACGAAAAATATTTTTAGATTAGTTTATTATGAAAGGGTAGAATGGTAATTCACATCCCCCCTCTCTTCTTCCCAAAAATCTTTTTTTTTTTCCAAATCACTACCGCTAATCGGCCCTCCATCTTCATCTTCATCCCTCCAATTTCGTCGACGACAATGACGATTGCCGCCGCCATATCGCTGCTGCTGAACGCCGTCAAACATCCTCTTTGACTCGCAATCTCTCCTGCTCCTCCTTGGCTTGAATACGCCGCTGCTCCTCGGGATCATTGAGGCAAACCTCCTCCTCTCAGCGCGCGATCTCCGCCAATTATTTTCTGTTGTTCTTCCTCTTCTCCTTCTTCGCAACCTTCCTTGAATGATATTGCGATTCTCTTCCTCGAGATCGCTGATTTTTTTACGGAGATCTGCGATCTCGTCGGAATCTGCATTGTTAGCTTCAACGAATTCGTTGCCGGAGGTTGAATTCGCGGATGTGTTCGATTCCGCTCTCAATTTGATCAGCGAGAGGTTCAATTCATCAAATCTTCAATTTGTTGGAGTTCATCAAATCTTCAATTCAGCAAATTCGTTGCCGAGAGGTTCAATTTATTTTAAAATCTTCAAATATTGTTGCTTTATTTTTTGGATAATAACTTGTTGGAGTTAATTGAATATTTGGTTGGAATCAATTGTCATTCATCAGCTTTTCGCCGAAGCCGTTCACACATGATATTTTTTTCCGGTGAGATTTGTGCGTGTTGTTTCTTCTATACAGAGTACTTTTTTGGTTGCTGCAAACGTGACTCTGAACAAAAATTTTGCTTAGTTTTGTTATTCTTATGCTTGGAGAGCAAAGACGAATTGTCGAATTCCTCCGATATATCGATCGCAGCTGGAGTAAAAATGCAATAATGAAATTTTGGCACTGTTTGTTGTTTTTTTTTTTTGTGTTTTGACAGGGAGAAAATCGATGAGATTCGTGAATTCACGAAGAAAATCATGAGAGAGAAGGAATCGACGTGTTATTTTTTAGTTGTTGACATTTTAATACGAGTTGTTGACATTTGATATTCTTGCTATTGATATGTGAATTACAAGTGTTATTTTTTAGTTGTTGACATTTTAATAGAGTTGTTGACATTTGATATTCTCGCTATTGATATGTGAATTATAAGTGTTATTTTTTAGTTGATATTGTTTTTGAGTTGTTGATACTTTATACAAGTCGTTGACAAGCTGTTGACATTTTATATACAGGCTATTAACATGTTGTTGACATTTTGCTATAAGTTGTTGACATTTGATATGCATGCTATTGACATATATTGTATGAACATGATGCTAGAACTTGTGTCAATTAAAAAATTAACATAAAATAGTTGTTATTTTTTAATTACAAAAATTGTTTTTGAGTTGTTGACACTTTATACAAGTGTTCGAATCGAATCCATTCGATTAATGTCAACCTCCACCAACGAGCTATATAATTCATGTCAACGACCTATATAATTAATGTCAACAACAACATTTTACGTATAAATTATGTCAATAACAACATTTTACATATAATTGACATTGTATATATGTAGTTGACATGGATTGTACATATAGTTGACATTACATGTGTGTAGTTGATATAAATTTTATATGTAGTTGACATGGATTATATATATAGTTGACATTGTTTTCGTACTCAACAACAAACATTTTCATGTCAACAACTTACATAATTTATGTCAATAATAATATTTTAGGCAATATCACAAACACCTTATCTACACAATTCACAAATTCCAGCAACACAATCGAATTAACAACGTCATCCATATATTTCACAAATTCATCTACATATTTCACAAATTCATCTACAAGTTCAAAGCGGGACCCACAAACCAGAATCATGATGAAGATGGAAGCGTAGGCGAATTTGTGAGCCAAAACAGCAGTCCTTTCTCGCCGACATACAACCCCACCGCCTTCTCACTCAAGCTCATCGATTCCCAATCCTTCGACGCTTTTTTTTTTCGCTGCCGCTCTGCCTCCACCGCCGTCGCCTTCCTCCTCCGCCTTAAGCTGCATTTGAATCGGATTTCTATGGTCTCCGCCTTCCAATTTAAATTTCAATCAATAATGTTAAACAACTCTAAACGAAGCTAAAAATCGCAAGACCCTCGGCGTTGCAACCATCGATCAGAATCTGACGGTGGCCGGACACCAACAACTCAGATCCATCACCTTTTTCACGCGCTGCTCTCTCCTCTCCACCCTCTCCTGAAGCCCCAACATATTTCCCGCCGGCGCACGAGAACCAGATGGCGCCCCCGCCGCCGAGGCCGGTGAAACAACGTGCTTATGATAGTAGGTCTGCACTCTGGATTTAGCGCGCTGCTCGACAGATCTGATCACGTAATTCCATCTGCAAACCCCTAATTGATCCTTCAGAGCCTCTACCGCGCCGATGCTGGCCGCAATTGCCCAGCCACCTCTTGTTGCTGCAATCATTTGATTTCTCTATTAATCAAATAATTAAAAAATAAAATAAAAGATGTGTAAACTGATTAATCGATTGATGCAAACCGTGCTGAGATTTGAAGATGATCTGAGCTCCTCTGATCTTCAAAGCCTGAATCAATCGCTCGTTGTCGCCGAAATCAAAGAGTGAGATGAAATAATTGAGGAACGAGAAAGGATTAACGGAGCGCATCCGGCATTTCAGAGCTCTGAGGATCAGCATCTCCATTCTCTCGATCGTCGCGGAATTGAAGATCAAACCTCCGTCATTATCCTGCAATTCATAAATGAAATTTACCATTCTGCCCTTTTAGAAATCTTGTTGATTAGTGGCTGATATTACATCTCATTTCTCTATTTAGCTAAATAATCTCAACCTAACAGGACCCTATATATATATATATAGAGAGAGAGTTGTGATCAATGTCGAACCAATTTTAAAGACCGAACTAGAGACCAAATCTGAGCCATTAGATCTAGTTTTTTTTTATGAGATGTGCTGATGTGTAAATTTTTTTCGGCTTCATTACAAGCTCATTTTACTTCATTGTATAGGTTTATTACTTCATTCCGTACGTAATACCTTGAAACTACAAGATGTTTTTACTTGCTTCCAGTAGGTTTTGAAATGATTCAACATATGCTTCATTCAAATTCATTGACGTGGGTTTTTACCTGATTCACATTTAAAAATGCAATTTATTCAAGTGAGTTTATTACTTCATTCAGAAACGTTATTACTTCATTGGATAAGATTTTTACTTCATTCCAGTAGAACTTCAAATGCTTCTACACATACTTCATTCCAATTATTTATTACATTATTCCATGTGTTTATTAAACCATATCAGCACCGTGGAAGTGGTGATAGATATTGTAGAGAGAAGAATGGCACGCGACGGTAAAACCGCATTTACGTACTGGAATGAAGTAATAATCCTATTGGAATGAAGTAAAAACCTACTGGAATGAAGTAATATATTCTGGAATGAAGTTAAATCATCGTAACATGTTAGTATGACTTATTTACCTTCGGATGAATTAAAATAGGCTCGTGATGAAGGCGAAAATAATTTATAAATTTGTGTATCTCATCCATAAAAAACTAGATCTAAAAGCCCTAATTTGGTATGGTTCGGTGGTTCGGTCTTTAAGAGTGGATTTGTGGATAATGGGACTCTATATATATATATATATATATATATATATATATTTCCGTGTTGATTTCGTCCACCTAAGTGAGACGTTTTCTTTTTTGGTTTCGTCTCAACCTAAATGAGACGGTTCCTCTTTTGTTAATAATTAACTATGTCATCTTTCCTACATTATCCCGATCTCTCCTACTTTATCATATTATCTTTCTTACTATTATTTCTCCTACTTTATTCGGTCATTCTATTTTTTTACTTTATTCTCTCTTTCTCTTTCATAATCTTTTTTTCTCTTATTTTATACTGATTAATAATTTAATTAACTAAATACAACTACCTAAATTCATGTGCTAAGATAAGAACGTCTCAATTAGGTTGTGACATAGGGATGATAAATTCTTTTCATAGGATACTAGTTGTACTCTAGATTGAATATAGTTTTTCTTTTTCTTGTTCAAACAAAAACAATCATACTTTGTGGTTCCGATACATATGTATAGCCTATACTTAAGAAACATCACGAGAGATAATCATACACTTATTAATTTAGGGATACTACTTTAAATATAGTTTTTGTTTTCCTTGCTCCATTCGATAATTCCCATCGCATTCCTTCACGAAATATGATTGGCTGCTCCACGAAATCTGGAATCCCAATTATTATTCACACGCACAAGATTGACCAGTTGAGTGATCTTACTTTTTTATGGTGGTATAATTCCATTTACATTCTTGAGGCAATTGATCAATTATGGACAAGTTGCGTTACATGATAACAAAAATAAGAGTTAACTTGTCGCACAAATATCAGTTTAAAGAGATTAGGAGTTTCGAATAAGATCAACTTTTTTACGAGTTAAAGCATTAATCGAGTTATATCCTTTTGCTTCTATACCCTAATATGGACAAATCAGATAGTGTCAATTGGTATTATATAATTATAATATTTGTCGGAATTATTAATGTATACAGAATAATACAAAGAGAATGATTGCATGCATGTAATTATTCATGCGATAAAAGGTAAGAAATCATAAAACGACAAATCAGGGTAGTTGGATTTAGTGATGTATATTTGGCCACGTTTTGCAATACAGATGTTGTACTGTATTAATTATCACGTGATACACATTAATGTAATAGTAAAATCAATGCTTTATGAGCCAATTTAGCCAATTGATTAGCCTTTAGGTGTCAAGTCACCAAGTCATTGATTGCCACGAGTTCAACTTTCTACAAAAAAATTATCTTTAAAAATAAATGAAAGTTTGAGTTATTTTTGGAAATTGCTAGAAAGTTTAAATTATTTTTCGAATAACTATATATGCTTATCGTTTTCTATAGTGAATAAGAGATAATTAAGCTTTTCTTTTTTTTGCAAATTAGTTTGATTACCATATCTTTTATTTTAATAAATATCTATAATTTTAGGGATGGGAATAAGGGACAACTAAGAATTTTTTTTACAAAATTTGATTAATTTATGATATTTGAAATATATACCAGTATCTAATGTTTTTATTGATCTGCAAAGCATACACACTCTAATTTTGACAATTATACATACTCTAATCTTATGTAAGGGCAGTATTGACAATATACATTAATGTAGTGTTATTCAAAATTGTCATTATATTTCGAATCAACGTGTCCTCTTGGAATATTTGTTCTATGGATAGAATTTTACTCCCTTCGTTCCTAAAAAATTATATCACTTATTTTCATTTTCGTCTGTCTCAAAAAATATATCACTGTTCATTTTTATCATTTTTTATAGTGAACTCTACATTCCACTATCTCATTCATACTCATATTTTTATTATAAAACTAATATATAAAAGTAAGACTTATATGTCACTATTTTTTTCAATCCACTTTTTATTAGTACTACATTTCGTAAAATCTATGTCCCATTAAATGGTGAAATTATTAGGAACGGAGGGAGTACTACATCGACAATATATGTCATATTTTCAGTGTTTTAAAAACCGGACTGGACCGGCTGGTTGGACCGGTTCAGCCGCGAACCGGTGCCGTGTCTGGTCCGATTCGTTGATAAAAACCGTTTGCTAGTCAAGCCGTTTTGGACCGTGTAAACCGGCCGGTTCGGCCAGAAACCGCCGACCGGTTGGACCGATTGAAGTGATTTTTTAAAAAAAAGTCCATTTTTCTTCCTACCAACAGAAGCAGTCTTCCACATTCCTACCAGTTGAACTCAGTGCTCTCTTGCACACAACAATCTAACACAAAGTTTAGAACACATTTGATGTGTAATTTTCGAGCTTTTATATTAATGGATTATTAACACACAAGTTTAATAAAATAACTCTAATATTACAATCTATCTGCAAGAGTACAGAGTCGACTGTAGTACTTCGAGTGTCGAACCACATGGAGGCGTATGTTATTTAACAAGAATTGACAAAATTAATAAACTAAATTTACAAACTAAGGTACGAAAATGGAGAAAGATGTCCCTCCAAGTTGCTCACGAGGCTTGTATTATTCTACACCTTTAACAATGAAACATACGAAGGGATTAAAACATCAACCTAATCGCGTGCACTGAACATGTTTGCGACGTATAATTCACAGTCAGCTGAACACTTGTTCCATGAATTAATTTTCAATGATATTAAATTCATGCGGAAGCGCGGGAATAAAAGATCATCTACTATAGTCACCTACTTAATCCACTATCAAATTATCCTCTGAACAATTCTAATTCGATAGCAATCCAACAATCAATCATTCCTAAACTATGTTAAAGAGACAATAGCAGAGGAATTAACATCACTACGTTATTAGCCAAAAACATAGTGAATAAATATTGAGCACATTGTTGGACACAAACATATGATATCAATGGTGTGAAAACATCCATACAAGCTTAGATTACAACTTGGAGCAACAAAGGAAGCTTAGCCTAAACACATAGTGAATTTTGCAATTAAAACCGTAGGATTCAAGCTCTCGTGAGTGGAGTTGGGATTTGGAGTCGGATCGTCGGAAAGTTGGCCGGAACTTCCTCTTCTCTTCTTCCTCCCTTTTCTCTCCTCTCCCGTCGTCTGTCCCTCTATCTCTCTCCAATCCTCTTTTCTCTTATTCTCTTCTCCCCTGACACCTTTTTTCAATCCTTTCCCCTTTTTTCTCCTTTTTCCAACCACTAAGACCATCCACAACGCGTCTCGCGCCGGGCTCGCGTCTCGTCTCGGAGAGACGAGACCCCCGCGAGACGCATTGCAGCGCCCATCTCGTCTCCAGCTCGCGCCCGTCTCGTCGCGTAGCTCGTCTCGGCGAGACACGAGACGAGATGTCTCGCCACGCGCCAGGGACACGTGGCACGTCCCCATGCGTGCGTGACGCCCACTCGCTGGCCCGCGAGTGGGCGTCGTCACTGATGACGCAATAATTCATTTTTTTTTAAAAAAATCGATTTTTAATAAAAAAATTTTTTTTTTCAAACGGTAATATTACCGTTAAATATTTATTTTCATTTTTAAATTTTTTATTTTTTTACTCTATAAATAATTCTATTCCATACTCATTTCAAACACAAACACACATCTATTCCTCTCAAATCCTCTCTATCACTCCAATTTCCATCTTCAATCAACTCAAACAAATGGATCCTTTTGAGCAAATGCGTCAATTAATGGAACAATCACTCGAAGAAGATCGACGACGAGAGGCGGAGGAAGCCGCACCACCCACACCCAACTCCAAGAGGATCTAATTGAGCACATTTGGGAAAACTTTGGCGGAGAAGATTAAATTATGCCATTTTTATTTTTTTAGAATTTTAATTATGTCTTCGTTTTTTTTAATGTTAAGTTGTAATATTGTTTTAATTTTAATAAAGTGTGTTTGTTTAAATTGAATTGGGTTTTAAAAAAAATTATAAATTAAATTGAATGAATAGTAATTAAGAGACGGTATAGAGACGGTTAAGAGACGGAGCGTTGCAGGTTCCGTCTCTTAGTTAAGAGATGGAGGAAAAAAGGACAGTGGGGCCCTCAAATAGTGCTCAAATAGTAGTTAAGAGAGGGTATAGAGACAGCGTTGTGGATGACCTAATTCTTTTCTCTCTCCCCAAAAACCTACCCATCCACTATCTCTCCTTTCTTTTTCTGCCACATGAAACTGCAATATTGCGGTTAGAATTAATTCACCTTTCTGCCACATGAAACTGCAATATTGCGGTTAGAATTAATTCACTCGGCCGGGTGAAATTATTAGGCATAAAATTCACCCGGCCGGGTGACCAATTTTGAGGACTTCCTGGAATTTTTGTATTCTGAAAATCATACCCGGCCGGGTGGAATTATTAGGCAAACAATACACTCGGCCGGGTGCCTCATTTTGAGAGCTTTCTGACAGCTTTTTCACCGTCCGAGCTTCATTCTTTGTTTCACCATTTATTCCTCTTCCTACACCACAAAACATACTTTTGCGAGCATTAAACTATATAAATCATGTAAATTTAGGAGAATAAAAATGTACAATTTGATTCACATGAACATTTTCATATAATCAAACTGTTAACACCTTCTTCCACTTCCATAGTCGGCAACGGCTGGAGATGTCTTTAAAAATTAGAATGATGTATGGATTTATAATTGGGAAATAAGGAGGAAAGATTTCGAGTGTGAGGAACATAGTGTATGAGCAGGCCTGATATCTAAGAGATAAATTGAGGAGAAAAAGTGAAGGCGGCGCAATAGTAAGAAATAGAGTTTGTGAGGAGAAATATGGTTTGAGAAGAAGAAAATAAGATTAAAAAAAACTATCCAACCGCCACAAAAGTCAGTCACGTGACTTACTCATTATGCCACTTAATAATTTATTAAGCTCAAATATACCCTATAATTTATATAAATATATATATAGGGTATATATATATATTTATTAAATAATTTATATAGATTCCGGTTTGACTAATGGTTCAACCAGTAACTTTACCAATTCGCTCACCAGTCCGATTTTTAAAACATTGCATATTTCCACTAAGATGTAAGAATATGGGAGTGAATCCCTTGCTGTGGTGGGAACACATCATGGGGTGCTATGCTATGGAACGGTGACGTTTTGCCTCAACTTTTACAAACTTTGCTTTATTGAAATGTAGCTTCTTACACCCGCCGCACTAACACATACTGATCAATATATAGTGATAGTGATTTTATTTAAATGGTGATTAACTAGGAGCTTATGATAAATTTGATTTCATATTCCGCTGCATCAGGTCCACTTAAATTTAATTTAACTATTAATAATTTGTTAAATTAATGTACTATCAATGCATTATTATTTGAAATTATAGTTAGAGACTTAGAGCTTGTCGGGTGCAACTAAGAATTATCAACTCTAATTATAATTTATGAGCACTTAATAACTAAACTTTTATCAAATTTGACAAGTCGCTTATTTTTAAATTTATAATCCCTACTATAGTCTCTAAATATTTTTTAAAAATAGTTGAAAGTCCCATTGTATTAATCTTCTGTTCGCGAATATGAGTCTCGGTTTTTCATTTTGGTTCGTCTGCAAATAGGAGTCCCGGTTAACTTATAATACTATAAATGATATATAAGCCTCACAGTCTAATAACTCATTCCACTCACATTTCATTTAAAACTAGTAATATATAAGTGAGACCAATATACCATTAACTCTTTTTTCACTCATTTTTCTTAACATTTCTCAAATCCGTGCTGGAAAGAAATGAGACTCCTTTTCGCGGACGGAGGGAATATTAATTTTTTAAATTATTTTTTATGGACTTCTTCTTGTTGATCTCATAATTTTTTAAATTAAAATAATAAAATTATACTCTCTTCCTCCCTGAAAAGTATGAACATTTACTTCGGCACGATTTTAATGTAAAATTTATAATGTAAGAGAGAAAGATAATTGGTTGTATAAATAGTTTTAGTGGAGAGTGAGCTCCATATCATTAGTCGTGTAGCATAGTAATATAAGTTAGTAAACATAATTTAAGTGTTATACAGTAATATTTTAATTACTAAAAAAAATATTCAACAAGTTATTATATTACTTGTATAAATAAAATACTATTCAACCAAATTATTAAATAATTATGATTGAGTCAATGATAGTTTGGACGGTATAACTAGTAGTGCAATGTTAACTAAAATCATTAATCAAATAAAATATTGATATTGCATACTAGGAGTACATCGGCAAGTTAAGCTTAATTGAAAAGGCTAGTGATGTTGTGGTAATTGAATCAAAACATCATCGTTCCATAGCACAGCAGCACCCTCTGTTGTGTTAGGGATCCACTCCCAATATAGGTATAGTTAAAGAAGGAAGAGTGTCACTCCAATACTCAAATTAGGGCATTTAAAAAATAATACTAGTAATATATACAAATCCTTCGTCAAGTGCAAATCACAATGTTTTAAAAATCGGACCGGACAGGCCGGTTCGACCGGTCAGACCGCGAACCGGTAGGTAGTCCGGTCCGGTTGGACAGTGAACCGGAAACCGGTTATATATTTTTTTTTTCAAAATTTTTTAAAATTTGTTGTTCGTAGAGGTTGAACTCATGACTTCTCTTCTAGTTAAGAAGACATCTACCACTCCACCACATGGGCTCATTGAACAATTTGAACATTAAATATTTTTATACAGTAACTATTAATTTTATCTACAAAAACTAATAATTCATTTTAATTTTATTATTCTTTAATATAATTATTAATTATAATATATATAATTATCATCCTTTATATTTTAATGATGCTCTACTTACCTCCTATATTATTATTAGTACCATATAAGATTCATTATTTACTATAAATAAATTTTTTATATTACATACTTAATTTATATACCCTAGCTATTGACATTAATGAATAATCTTATCTAAACTAATTAATAAGTACTTAATTCGTATTTAATTATATATTATTTTACGAAATAAATTTTCTTAAATTAATATATACATTATCTATTTTAATACATGAAATATTAAATTTTTTATCTAGACTAACTAATATTAAATATATATATATCTGAATATATTTGCTAAATTTTAAAATTATTTATATTTATACATCACTAATTATCTATAAGGTTTAATGTTTTGTGATATATTATTAATTGTAAATCATTTACTAAATTTAATATATTTTTATATATATTTACAACAGTAAAACGGTTAGACCGGTGGTTCGACCGGTTGGACCGGTTGAACCGTGAACCAGTAACGTCGCCGGTTCGCTTGCCGGTCCGGTTTTTAAAACATTGGCAAATCAAGCGTCATCACATATTGTACTTACTATATGGTAAGCAATTCAATTTTCACCTCATACTACATATTCTTGTCTCATACATCAAGCTTGAACTAATATTGACTGAGTTCTAATCGATTAACTAAGTTTTTCATAACAATCGAGTAGTTAAGCCTTCCATACAAATAATTATATGTCCAATTGATAAGTTTTCGGTTGTGAATCAGTGAGCCATCTAATTAGACAAGTTCTAGGCTACTTACGCTAGATAAACAGTTTCTTACTTTCGGTCAACTCCAATGTCAATAAATACTTATCAATAATGTGACATAGATAAATAACCAAGCCGTTGGAAATAAAATTGACATCTAAACATATCTTATTAGTAAAGAAAAATCACAAACTTGCATAACATACATAGAGACAAACTAACAACAAATTGTCCGTAGAAAAGCATAACTATCATATTATATAAATATATAATTACCACACCAACTTCATTGATTTTAGAAGAAACCACACATGACATACCATTTTATCATGGATAACAGGCACTTAATACAAATAAATGTAAAGCACAATAGTTATAGTAGGAATAGAACCAGGAATAGATTAGCATATCCCCACAGTTGAATTAATTAATATTGACGCTATGCAGCACGACCGTCTCCACCGTGAGGCCCGGCCCGAACCCGAAGAGCACCCCCCACTCGAGCCCTTCCCCGGTCGTGCTCAGCCCCTCCTTCGCGGAGGACTTCCTCATCTCATCCAATATGAAAAGCACGCACGCGCTCGACATGTTCCCGTAGTTACTCAGCACGCTCCTCGTGGCCCTCATCTTCTCCGGCTTCAGCTCCAGCTTCTCCTCCACCTGGTCCAGAATCGCGGGCCCACCGGGATGCGCGATCCAGAAAATCGAATTCCAGTCCGATATCCCTATCGGCGAGAAGGCCTCCTTCAGGATCTTCTCGATGTTCTTCGAGATGAGCCCGGGGACGTCTTTGAGTAGGTGGAATGTGAGGCCAACTTCGCGGAGGTGGCCGTCGATGGCCCCATCGCTGTTGGGGAGGAGAGTCTGGGCGGCGGAGACCAGCTCGAACAAGGGGCGCTCGACGCCGAGGACGGGGTCGGAGCCGACGATGAGGGCGGCGGCGCCGTCGCCGAAGAGGGCCTGGCCGACGAGGCTGTCGAGGTGGGCGTCGCTGGGGCCGCGGAAGGTGACGGCGGTGATCTCGGAGCAGACGACGAGGACGCGGGCGCCGGCGTTGTTCTCGGCGAGGTCCTTGGCCATGCGGATAACGGTGCCGCCGGCGAAGCAGCCCTGCTGGTACATCATGAAGCGCTTGACGGAGGGGCGGAGGCCGAGGAGCTTGGTGAGCTGGTAGTCGGCGCCGGGCATGTCGACGCCGCTGGTGGTGCAGAAGACCACGTGGGTGATCTTGGATTTGGGCTGGCCCCACTCCTTGATGGCTTTCTGGGCGGCTTCCTTGCCCAGCTTAGGGACCTCCACCACCACGATGTCCTGGCGCGCGTCCAGTGACGGCGCCATGTAAGCCGTCACGTTCGGGTTCTCCTTGAGGTACTCCTCCGTCAGGTGCATGTACCGCGACTTGATCATCGACTTCTCGCCTGCTCATTATTGACATAAATACTTAATTAACTAACTTTTTTGACCTATATTTTTTGAAACAGATAGTACTACTATTGGACTATGGGATTTTGTTTGGATTGAAACGGAAATTTGAAACATGAGTACGTATGAGTGTTTTTAGGTTAAGACACATTGCATGTTGTAAGATGACTATACTTCATCCAATTTCGTCATCTTTTTCTAGGAATGGAAAGAACTACAATTGGAATATTATGGAAAATAACTAAAAGTTGTTATTTGAATAATAAAAAAATGTATCCACAAGTCGAAAAAGTAGCCGAGAGTGGAAACTTCGATGAAATTCTATTCGGCGAGTAAAAATTCAATGGTCCGTAGTACTTATTGACAGTTCCAAGAAGAGAGGAAGTGGTTTCTATAATTATGATTGATTTAACACATGCTGAATTTCTATTCCTAGAAAATAAAAGGAAAGAAGGAAATAGGAAAACATACACATGCGCTTGAACTTCTCTTTGAGGCCGGTCATGTGCTCGCTGTTGGTGATGCGGAAGTAGTAATCCGGATAGGTGCTCTGATCCACGCAATTGGAGGGGGTGGCGGTGCCGATGGCGAGCACAGTGGCGGGCCCCTCGGCGCGCTGGGCACGGCGGATCTCTTCCACGGTCACCATTCTAGTTCACCAGAAAAAGGAAAAGCGGTGGTTTAGGAGTGGGAGAGAGAGTGCAGTGGTGTGTGAGAAAGTTTGTTAATTTGATAATGGGAAGGAGAGAGCTAAGGGGCCATATTAATACGGGTTAAGTGGTTGGTAGCTGGGATCACGTGTAGGAGTAACGCTCTGTTGAGTGGTAACAACTTAGGGGCAATGTAGCACGTGACTTCGGACCATCCACGTGACTTGTTTTATTTTTGGTACCAACTTCATCCCTTCAAATTAGGTTCTACCGAATTTATTTAATAACCAGTGTGTTAGTTTCAATGCAAGTTTATTAACCTTTCAAAGTATCAAGTTAGATTATATGGTTGTGGGCGTTTAACAAAAAAAAATTGTTAAGTGCAGATTTTATTCAAACTATTTTATTTTCTACAGCTTTGTTTTTAAAATGCAAAATTATTTTATTTTTACAGTAGTACTAAATTTGGTTGCCCCGGTGAAAACACGTAAAAGAGTGTCCAAGTTCAGTTTGGTATATAGCTAATAAATGCCAGTATAAACTAAGTTGAGAATTAGCCACGTTGGTACACTTATACGTTGGCGAGAGGTTGTTGAAGGTTAAATGTCATTTCTACATCGATAAATCAGCAATATTATCTAGCCATAGATACATGTGAACAATAAATTAACTCTATTATAGAATTGGGATGCTAATGTACTGTTTTAGGGAAGGTATGAATATGTACGTGTGTATGGTCCTATTAAACTGTTAACTAACCAGATTTAATTAGTTTTTCTGATTTAAAAATAAAAATCCGATAATAATTTTCGTGCGATATCAATTGATTATTGTAACAATGTCAATCAGGGATATACAGATGTCAACTTGGTGTGTAAATAATGTCAATCTGATATTCAAACTACAAGAAAGTGATTGAGAAAGTGAAATAAAAAAAATATCATTTCAGGATTCAAACTATAAGAAAATATCATATCTAAAAGTACCCAAGTATCCCATTTTGATGAAAGTCCAAAAATATCCTCCATGCCTTGGGCGCATTTCCGATGGAATTTGGGATGAATAGTGAAAAAGTAGCACTTATGATATTACATCTAAGTCCAGAGATTTGCAAGATATTTTTAAAGTCCAGGAACTATTGGCATGCAAACATCAAAGTTTAGGGACTATTTGTGTAGTTCACTATAAAAAAGAAAAGGTCAATTGTTCTTTGAGGGTGATAAGATTACTCCCTTAGGTTCCCATCAAATGTCTTATATTTGACCGGTGCGGTAAAAAAATTGTGGAAAAAAGTTAGTGCATGTAGAACCTACTTTTATATATTAGTTTTATAATAATTATGAGTTAATGGAATATGAGATCAACTTACTAAAAAGTATTAAAAGTGAAATGAGACATTTATTGAGACCATCCAAATAAGGAAATATGAGGGATCAGAGGGAATAAAATGGAAAAGAAAAAGTGGAAAAAGGTGGAATAGTAATTGAAATTAATTTAAAATTTTTGTCTAAATAACTCGGATGCAATTTATTTTTACATGTACTACAAATATACATCCTACCCCCTACGCCTCCCATTTTTAGACATGTTTTGTCATATTTATCCGTTCCCCATTTATTGTCTAACTTTTACTTTTTACAATAAATGATAAATAGGCTTCATATTCTACCAAATCATTTTACCTACATTTTATTATGAAACCAATATATAAACACGGGATCCACATTCTATTAACTTTTTCAACTCACTTTTTATTATACTTCTTAAAACATGTGCCTAATATAAAGTGGACTAAAAATAGAAAAGGAAGGGAGTATATTATCCAAAACAGGGGCGGAGCCAGGATTTCATTGTAGGGAGGGGGGGAAATTATAATATAGGATATTTTTTATATATTTTAAGAGGGACAATGGTATAATTTTATGTATATATTAAAAAATTTGCAATAAATGTATAGAGGTGAAGGAGTGAGGAGGGGCATTTGCCCCACCTTCAACCATGCTAGATCCGTGTAATGACCACGAATTAATTTATTTTAACCCTATTAAATGATTATCGAACCATGAAACGAATGGCTCTCCCTGATTACTTTAAGTACGATAATTATACAATCTCTATGTTCGATTTTGCACGATTAATGACTAACATAGACCTGGAATTGAAAGGAACAAGCAAGGTTCGAAATAGAATGAATATGTGCTCGTTTATTCCTTAGGTAAATGGAATACAACGCTGAATATTCCGAGCTACGTTCTAGCATACAAAAAATACATAATAACAAAAGTAAAGGAAAAATAATACATGAAAATGTCGAGGTGAACATGTCTTGAATTTTATTCCCGAACTAAAATGTTCGACTATACTTGTAAAAAAAAGGGGAATGAGAACTAAGGCTGTCAAATCGTGCGGGTTGGGTCGTTATCGTGTTAACCCATTATCGACCCAACCTAATAGTATCCTAACCCAACCCAACCTGAAATCATTGGGTTCTTATCGTGTCCCAACCCAACGGGTTCGTGTCGGGTTGGTGTGTTATCGTGTACCCAGAAAAAAGTCAACTCTCTATTAATGATAGTAAATTAGCTTGACACGACACGATAACGACTAAAACATGATGTTATTATACGATTTAAACATGATATTACACGATAAAATAAAAAATTACCAAATTAAAATAATTATTTTCTTAATCAAAATAATAAAATTAAAGTATAGTAATATTAAATCTATATAATAAAATTAAATAATTAAAAAAATTTAATTAATAATTTTTAATTAATAAAATTAAAGTATAGTATTTTTTAATTAATTAAAATTAAAGTATAATTTTTTTATCAACAAAAATAATTAAAAATTAAAGTTTAATAATTTTTTAATTAATAAAAAATATTTTTTTTCTTAAACGTATAACCCAAACCCGACCCTACCCAACCCGTTATCTTCGTGTTCTTATTGGGTCGACCCTATAAGGACCCAAATTCTAAACATGCGTATTCGTGTCGAGTTAATTTCGTGCCGGTCCGTGTCGTGTTATCGTGTCGTATCAAAAATTGTCAGTTGTCAGCCCTAAGGAAAACCATATCCTTTTACAACGCAAGGAATGCCAACTTCGGGCCTCTTCTTTAGGCCGGGATTGCGGCCCGATTTTCGACAGCCCGTTGGGCCCGGATCAGCAAGGTGGCAGCCAGATGTGATCAGTTCTTATTTCCTGCAGAATACAAACAAATCAAACTAAAAACGTATGAGAAACAAAAGCATTTAGCAGCCTACACTTAAGAGGAGAGGGCAACATTACCTTTTCAATAATGAAGATGAGCTTGGTCTAAAGAGGGCAAGGTCAGCCCTGTAACACCTGCCCTAGCAGCTGCAGCAACCCTGCAAAGCTGCAGTTAACCGCCTTGCACTCTCATTGTGCACCTGCCACAACAAACAAGCTCAATTACCAGCCAAGTACTAGGTTTTTAGTAACAAGATGGAGTTAGTGAGCAAAGTAGCACCAAAATGCCTTAGATGAAAGGCTGCAAGGGGATCAAGGACAAAGGATGTACTGTGCATTAAAAAAACAAAGGAATCAGCCCATATAATTCCCTCATAGGCACACACTTGGCCTATAAGAAAACCCCTCCATACGCATCAAGTTCTCTTTACCACACACACTGCAAATACCAGCCGCATAGAGAAGAAAGTGGAGCATTTGTGAGCAACAACTAGGCAGCCCCATTCCATCACAGTCACAAGAGGTAACCCCCATAACACCACACTTGCATCATGTATAACAAACCAATAGATAACCGAGAACTTGGGATTTCAATAGACTCCTCATATCAATAGCAAGAAACAAGCATCACATAGGTAGAATCTCAGCAACGACAGTAACAGAAGCATGTTTTATCATCACAACTATAGCAGCAACTCACAACCTCAAACATGCTAGGACCCCACTTTTCAAATAGCTCTCAATGATCAAATAATAATTTTCCACATAGCTACTGCCTTAAGAAATGAATTCAAGGTTAGAACTTTAGAAAGGATTGGGACTTAGCTACTGGGCGACGGGGCGGCTGGGCTCTCGAATGGAACCGGAACTCGGAGGAGTCGACGCCTTTTCCCCTCTGCCGCGGGTGAACGACGGCGACGGCAAGGTCGACGGCGCTGAGACGCCGTATAGCGACGGGAGAGGCGGCTGGGGGTGACGGCGGTGACACCGAAAAATGAGAGCGCGGAGGAGAGGCGGCGAAGCCGCTGCCGGAGCATGCACCCCGAATCACGCCGGACAGCACGGTGGCGGTCGGCGCAGAGAGGTGAGAGAGGGAGAATTCAGGAGAGAGAGGAGAAGCGGAGTCCGGCACGGTGGCGGTCGGCGATCGTGACGGAAATGGCGGTGGCGATGGAGACTAGGTTTTCGTTTGGGAATTTTTGAGAAATTGGGGAAGAAATGAAATGTGAAGTGAGGGGGGTGTTGGCCGATGGAGAAGAGAGTATATTTGAATTGGGCCATTTCATGATTCACTAAAGTGGATCAATACTTTTAGTTAATTTGGGCCACTATTTTCTAATTAAATTGGGCCACTGCATTTTAATTGATTTAGGGCCATGAGACTAGATTCTTTGGAATAGATCTAAATTAATTTGGATCAAGAAATTTAATTCCTTTGGGCCATTAAAAATGTTAGTCATTTTAATACTTTGACCGACAAACGATTAAATTGGACCTTGACCCCTTTTGATCCAATTAAGTATTTAATCCAAGAGAATTAAATTGAGAATGGACTAATGATAAATTAAATCATAGAATGGGCTATCAATTAAAAATACAAACATGACTAAAAGTCTAATTTAGTTACTAGGCTTCCCTAATGTTTTGCCAATTAAATGATGGGTACCCGCTATTTAATTTCGCGACATTTAAAGATAAAATTTCTAAAATTTAACTAATGCTCGAATAATTCGGCAATTTCCCAACTAAGTTAAATCGCTTGATTTAATTAATACTTAAGGATTTTATGGAATTAGGAAAAGGAGAAATAAAAATGATCACACGCTTGGGAATGCATACACGTTAAGTAAATAGTTCTTAAGTCTAATTTTAGTATACTTACTGTTTCTAAAGGGGCGTCGTCGCACGTCAAGTGAGACAAAGTCGAGGGACTGTCAATTAAGGAATTAAGCGAACGAGGTGGGCTTTTCTTTCGAAATGTGATTATGTATGAAAATGTGAATATATTTTAAATATGTTGTCATGACATGTTTTGTTTTACGATTACCTATCTGTTTGGCTACGCCAAACATGTTAAATCGAATTCGGGTCCCAGTAGGGTCGCAAACCCTACTCGAACTAGTGTACACATATGGGGACTGTGTGCTGGCTTTCGAGTTGGCCGGTCCAGTGACCGTCGTGGAATGTGGCCACATTCCCGGTTCACATAAGTTCAGATATGATATTGTGTTTATGTGATTGCACAATCAAATTCATGAAATGAAAAAGAATTTAGTGACTCGGGCCTTATTTCGAATAAAAAACCGTGTTCACTCAACTGTGGCTGACAATTAAATAAGAACTGTTTTTGGCACTAAGTCCACTGGGTATACCAAATACTCAGCCATGCATGTTTATTTTTCTAACGTGCAGGTTGAAGGTGATCGATGTGCTGAAGGTGTTGGGAAGGACTTATGAATAAGTAGTTAGGTAGCTAAAATAACATGTCTCCATACATGTTATTTTGTCTTTGAACCTTCCGCTGCATATTTAAGTATTGCTCTAGTAAAACAATGTAATCGAGCTAAATACTCTGTTTTTGACTTGGTTGTACCCATTCGCCTTCAAGATTATTTTTTAGTTAAGTATTCCTTTTATGATTAGTTTATGATTGACGAGTTTAATTTAGTTGCGAAATAACTACGCTCATTAGGACTAGGGAGTTGTGGTCGTGACAATCCGCCCCTGATCCAAAAAGTACTTTTGTAATTCACTCTTAAAAAAAACAATGTTAGGACAAATTTAATAAAGAATTACAATGAATTGTTTAAATTTAACTGGACCAATTTAATAAAGAATTGTTACAATGACCAATTTAAACAGATGTATTTAGATAAATGCTAATTACCTTTACTTACTTTACTATGTTTTGAATGGGGCACCTAATGGAGTTATAATTGGCCCTTGACTTACTATAACATATTTTGGATGGTGCATTTACGGGTACCGTAATTGGTCCAATATGACTTCATCATGTTTTTAATTTCACAATGTTCATAAATTTTTTTTGTTTTAATTGATATTTTCTTCATTCTTTAAAAATATAAATTTTTGAAAGATAATGATTTTAAGGCTCAATTGGTAAAATAAAAAAAGAAAGAAACAATAATAGAGAAAGAAACAATAATAATTAATGTATTGTTAGTGAAGAATGAATGTACTTCGTTATAGAGAAAAAATTTTGAAACTAGATATTCATTATTTAAAGAGGAGGAATAAATGGAAATAGTTCATTATGAAAAGATCTATGAATAATTTAGAAAAAAATTTCTCTAAATTGGAAATAGTTCAGTATGATTTGCATTTTTAGATATTTCATGAAATAAATATCATACGAATGATATTTATAGATAATGTCATGATCTCGTTTTATTTTCTTTTCTTTCTTTACCTTCAATATGTTTATCTCTTAATTACAACCCTTATCGTATCATTTTCTTTCTTCGCATTCAATAGGTTTTATCTCTGAATTACTACCTAGCTTGTCGTATCTAGGATTGGACCTGTACGGTATATCGTACCTAAATTACAAATTATAATACTACCATATACTATACGAAAAATTTCATATGAGGAAAAAATATATCTTTATCTAGCAAAAAAATTCGTTATACTGAAACTAGGTATACCAAATTTTCAGTTTAACTATTTTCAATAAAGATACTCAACTGCCTTTCTGTATGTCGTACTAAAATTTGGTGTAACAAAATTTTACGGTATACCATAATACTATTATACCATTGCATAATATTATAAATATATTCAATATACATATTTATATGTATAACTATTAACCCTAATAGTAACAGATCATTTTTTTCTAGAATTAATGAACTTTCAAATATGCCGGCACCCCTCTTCACTACCACCACCACCACCTCCACCTCCTCGGTCACTAGCGTCACCTCTCCCACCACTAGCAGCCACGACAACCGCATTACGTGTGCCTGAAGCAAACACAACAATACCAACGCAGGCATCTCCGAACCAGCCTCAGTGACCAAAATACTTCATAATCTATACTCCTAGTTAGGCTTCAGTTAAATTTGCATGTTTAATAACCAAAATGAACTTGTTTCAGTTTTTCGGAATATAACAAACTATTAAATCCACATGGTCTCTTACCCATCATCAAGGGCGGATCTACTAGGAGGGGATAAGGGGCATTTGCCCCTCCTCAATATATTTCATGTAGTATTATTTCATGGAGTAATTTTTAAAATTTTTTGATTTCCTTTATAAGTGTCTCACCTCAAATTTTTAAAATTTCTTCTTAGATATATTTTTGCTCCCGTCGAATTGAAATCGTGGCTCCGCCCCTACCATCATCGTCAAAAATACTAAAAATATTGAAGAACAGGTCAAAACTTGGCTATTTAGCACAGTTAAACCACATTATTCATGCATTAATCTCAAGACTCTATGAAACCTCAAATCATAATAACGTCAGTGCTCTGGCTTTTAATTTCTAAATTCCTATTGTAATATTATAATTTGTCCCGAAGTTAATATTTTCAGAATGAAATGTTAGCCATTCCTTTTACAGATCGTACATTTATTGAGGAACATTGAAAAAATGAAACAATGACATCATTCAGTTTCAACAATTTTATGGACAGGCAAATAACACGACCACCTGAAATCAGTTGCTCTACACTAGAACGTGGACATTCCATGTTCATCCATTGCTTAGCAACTCAGCTTTATTAATCACTTCATTTATTACTATTACTATTATTATTACAATTATTATTATTAGTAGTAATATATTATTTAGTGTACTAAATGGAACATGATTTTCTTTTTTTAACTTGAATCGGAAGTTTATTTTATCTAAAACTGGATAATGTCAATTTTAAATACTCCCTCCGTTCCACGTTACTTGAGGCGTTTCTTTACGTCATGAGATTTAAGAAAGTTGTGTTTAGTTAGTTAAATAAAGTAGAGGAGAGAATAAAGTAAGAGAAAAATAGAGAGTAAAGTAAAAGAAAGAATAAAGTAGGTGTGATTAGATGTTTTATTTTTAGTCAAAAAGAGAAATGACTCAAGTAACTTGGGACAAGCCAAAAAGGAATACGACTCAAGTAACTTGGGAGGGGGAGTAGTACTTATGTTGATATGTTATGTTCACACTTGACATCAATATCATTTAATAAAAAGTGCCAACTAATTTTCAATATTTTGGCCGAAACGCGAAACATGTTAGCATCATCATGAGTAATGTCTAATGTACATTTGTGACCCACACTCGAAAAATGAAGAGGTAGGTAGGTAGCATATTGCATTATAATTTGCTCAAAATATTAGTACTAGAGTCTAGATACACAGAGTTGTTAGATCTTGGATGTGGATGGTGGATACTAATCTGGGAGCAGAAATTGGAGGATATAAGATACGGATCTATGCATTGGGTATTACTCCATTAAACAAAAAATTATATTCTCTCTCTTAAATTCTCTCAAAAATACATAAGCTTTGAGTTTTCCTAATTTTTTCCCTAAAATAGTTTTTTTCTTTAAATTGAAGCTGATGTGTTCGTCGAAAGTACCCACATCTCAAAACCGATGAGTATAAAAACTCGTTTGTTTACACAGAAAATGATAATTTGTATGAAAAAACACTAACTTTCGAGGTTTTGTAGAATTTCCTCCAACTTTTGGAAATTTCTAATTTTTTCCTTTTTCCCTTAACGACAGAATTTTTGGTAGTCATTTACTGCCCAATACTTTTTAAATTTTAGACATGAATATTAAATTAAAATTTATGAAGAGTGAACATTTTCAAATAAAATCAGAAAAGTATAGTATCATTTAAATAAATAATATTATATAATTAAAATAAAATTTTTACATAATCTTGTTATATCACAAAAATAAAGCATTTGTATATGAAAATAAAAACAATCATCATTCTAACCAAATGCAATTTGAAAGACAAAAATTACAAATACCTCAATTCACGACTGTCTCTTTAAATTTGATAATTCATCAGGACACTAGACATAATTCAATATAATAAAAAAAATATACTGTAAAATAGCCCAAAATCACAATTTACAAATAAGAGTAATTAACAAAATAATTTTATTTTGATTAAAATTTTAATTGGAAAAAAAACAGAAATCTTATAATTCATGTCTTTAAATTAGAAAAAAAAGTTTAGAAGAAAAATTAGAAAATGTCAAAAGTTAATGTATCATGTATTTGATCATGAATATATATATAGGGTCATGATCTATGGCAAACACCTCTTAACCATATAACTAGAGAACAAATAATAGCCACAAGATCAAAAAAATCAAGGGCTAGTATTAATTTTTGAATTTAATGAGATATTAGTTCCCTCAATCACAAATTTACTCCACAATAATAAGGCGGGGGTATAATGTTCATTGCACATCCAAAATTAGATTACATCATTGGCATTTGAAAAAGAAACCGCATTCTTCTCTTCTCCTCCTCTTCATTCTTCTGCAAAATAGTTCTCAGCTCTCCTACCGCCGATTCGTCCGATTGAAGAGGAATTCGATTGGAAATTATCAATATTTTCGCGATTCAAGTGACTCTCTTTCCCCGACGAAGGAATCTGCATTGGTGTCTCCAATCATCACTCTTCCAGCGGCCAACAACACCGCCACCGTCAACAAGGTGGCGGCGGCGCTCCGGAAGGAGCTCATCGCGGTGATCAAGGAGAAGAAGGAGGCGATGGCCAAGGGCGGGCCGCTCTACGACATCTTGTCGCACATGATCGTGGCATCTGACCCCGAGCGGGAACACACAGATCTATGATATAATTTAGCCTGCATTTCCCAATTTATCTTCTGTTTTTCTTAGTTTTGATTTCCTTTAATTAGGGAATTAACATTAGGTGATAAGTTATCGTTGCAATTTTTATGATGGGATGTAGTGTAGTATTTGAATTATGTGAGATTTTAGCTATGCATTTCAGATGTAGCCCCTTTCTGTTTCTTCTTGCTCTGATCTAATTATAATATCAATGTTGAATTGTCCCAAAAATAATCATGCTAAGAGTGAAGAGTGAAGTAAAATCATGCTAAGAGTGATGTGTTTTGTAAACAAGAGTGAAGTAAAATCAGAACAAGAGTGATGTGTTTTGTGAACAAGAGTGAAGTAAAATCAGAACAAGAGTGAAGTGAAATCAGAACAAGAGTGATGTGTTTTGTGAACAAGAGTGAAGTAAAATCAGAACAAGAGTGAAGTAAAATCAGAACAAGAGTGATGTGTTTTGTGAACAAGAGTGAAGTAAAATCATAATAAGAGTGATGTGTTTTGTGAACAAGAGTGAAGTAAAATCAGAACAAGAGTGATGTGTTTTGTGAACAAGACTGAAGTAAAATCAGAACAAGAGTGATGTTTTGTAAACAAGAGTGAAGTAAAATCAGAACAAGAGTGATGTGTTTTGTGAACAAGAGTGAAGTAAAATCAGAACAAGAGTGAAGTGAAATCAGAACAAGAGTGATGTGTTTTGTGAACAAGAGTGAAGTGAAATCAGAACAAGAGTGATGTGTTTTGTGAACAAGAGTGAAGTGAAATCAGAACAAGAGTGATGTGTTTTGTGAACAAGAGTGAAGTAAAATCAGAACAAGAGTGAAGTGAAATCAGAACAAGAGTGATATGTTTTGTGAACAAGAGTGAAGTGAAATCAGAACAAGAGTGATGTGTTTTGTGAACAAGAGTGAAGTGAAATCAGAACAAGAGTGATGTGTTTTGTGAACAAGAGTGAAGTAAAATCAGAACAAGAGTGATGTTTTGTAAACAAGACTGAAGTAAAATCACAAGATACATCAGTAACATTAAACGTAGACGGAAACTAACTATATCGAAGACGAATCTTAGAGCCTACAGCCACCGCGCCCCGCTCTTGTTCCGAAACTCCGCTTCTCTTCTACGGCAGCTCATCGTTGCGTCTCCTTACCCGCCGACGCTGATTCCGGTGAGTCCGACGTAGAGGTAGGTTTTGATTTGGGGTTTTTTCAGCATTGGCGCGACGATTGAATCCGCCAACAGCCCCTCCGCCCCGATCGCCTTTGCCAGCTCCCCCACCGCCGCTAGTATCCTCTCCGGCGCCACCCCCAGCTCAGAATTACGATTTGGAAGAAGAAAGGATCGCAGATTTGGAAGATTTCGCGTAATTTGATCGCATGTTTTAATTCAGAAAGTAATTTCCAAAATTACCCTCAACATATTTTCTATAATTAAAATAAATAATATTTGTTCCATTAAGATGTGTGGCTGAGATTTGTTCTCTAGTTATACACTTAAGATTAGTTATACATTGATCACTACCCTATATATATATATATATATATATATATATATATATATATATATTCAAGGGCTGTAATTAAAAAGAACATTGGACTGAAAAGCTGCGAAGGACTTTAACACACCCCTATATATATATATATAGATATACTACTCGCACTAAATTAGCAGGATACGTTAGTCTTCCCATCAATTGTTTATGCAAGAAAACAAATTAAAAACGGACTCATGAAGATTCCTATTATCCCAACTCCGAAGGGGTCATGCGTTTGATTACGACGACGTAAAGAGAAATTTGTGTCCAATGATGGCGAAAAAATAGTTGTGCTATGAATTTGGAACATGCCAAAATAACAGTATGTATATAATATAGGGCAAAGGAGAATTTCACAACATTTTAAAATATATCTTAAGTTAACTAATTTAAATATTGCTTGAGGAGGACATCATCCTTTTTACCTGATACAAAGATATAATACTAACACGCATGAAATTAATAAATTTGAATCAAATTAAGGGTAATAATTTTTGACATAACACGATAATCCAGTACGAATCTATGTAAAATTAATTAGATTTGGATCAATCCTTGTTGGATTAGTGTCCTTATATGGTTGATCCGTTAAGAACACAATAATTGTTGGATACTAATAACGCATTTACTTTTTTTTATTTTAAAAAAAATTGTTTTGATTCTTCAATTTCTTATAAAATGGATATTTTCCAAAAGTAAAGTTTAATCGTATAATACTAGGTTCAGGTCGTTATCATGTTGTTACGGTGTCGTGTCAACCTACTGAAAACGTAGCAAAATGTTACATATCCTGTGGTGGTAGTTGTTGAATATTGTTTGTCAAATTGCAAATACAATTTCTAAAATGAAAAAAGATTCGGTGAATCAACAAACAAGTTACGAGAACAGTCGAACTCCATTTTTTGAACATTTTTTAGCATCGATGTAACATTTACATATTATATTCATGATTACTTCTTGTATATACACTATACGGAGACTAAAATAGAAACAGTTTATAACTTGCATATTTATTTATTACATATTTTGATATAACGTGCACGTTGTATGAAGTAGACCACATATATTGGGGCATTGTAACTATCAAGGAAAGAAAACAAAATAATTTCCACTAGCGTCAAATACATCAACATTAAAGTATCAATTCAACTATTTGTTGCATCGAGGAAATGGGTTGGTAGATCACAAGGCCATCATATTCCACTTTTGAATCAACGGTTATGATTCATTTAGTACTCGTTCATTCGTTAGATTATACGAAGCAAAATAAATGGTTTATGCTATTCCATTTAAACAATCTAGCCAAGTGTTGAATATGTATCTACTTGCGGCGTCAGTGATTTAATTCCCTTCTCTTCAATTTTAAATTTATGGTTTGTTTAGAAAGTTTATCATTTTTTTATAGGTAAGTAGGAGACGTGATTATGCTGATTGTTACTCCCTTCGTCCTATATTAGGAGTCACACTTGCGTTTCTGCACTCATTTTGTAAAAATGATACTCTCTCCATCCCTCTTTAGCTGAGTCGTATTCTTTTTTTATTGTCCCACTGTAGCTGAGTCATTTCCTATTTTAGCAAAAAGTACCAACTTTTCTTCTTTCTTACTTTACTCTCTCTTACTTTATTCTCTCTTCATCTCTCTACATTTTTCCTTTCCTACTTTATTTTCTATTCACTTAACTCACTTTTAACACAATTTCTTAAATCTCGTACCGAAAAGAAACGTCTCTACTACAAAGGGACAGAGAGAGTTATAAATAGTTAAAGTAGAGAAATGGTAAAGTAAGAGAGAGAATAATGTAGAGAATACTACATAAGAATATATACATTCTTTTCTTTTTAGTTCGTTCAATATAAGATTACGGATTTTCTAATTTGGATACTCTTTTCTGTCTAAGAGGTGAGACCATTCTCCACTAACAATATTTTAATTACTTTTTCATTCTACATTTCTTTTTATTTTACTAATTATATGTTAAAATTTGTGCCCAACCAAAATACCTACTCTTATGCAAAGGATGGAGTATTTGTTTTCAGAGACCACGTTGCATGCAAACACAATAGTTCAAATATGAGACAAAACAAAGTAAACATATGTTGTTTTCCATTTTAAAAACATGTCACTTTAAATGGGTATGCATATACAAAGCGCGTTAGTTCATTTATATTTGGTTCACTTAATTTAGCATTTGTTCCTCGACTCCTATATGTTTCATACATTCGTTTTTTTATTCTGAGACGTCAAAAGTTATTATTATATGATATAGTATCAAATTTTATACTCTCTTTATCCGCCTTGACTCCTATATGTTCACTTTAGCATTTGTTCCTTGACTCCTTCCATTCGTTTTTTATTCGTTTTTGGTATCATATAATATAGTATCAAATTTTATACTCTCTTTGTCTGCCTTTCAAAGTTATTATTGGTATCATATGATATAGTATCAAATTTTGTACTCTCTTTGTCCACCTTTCAGAGTCTCATTTCTTGGCAGCATAAATTTTAAAAAATGTTATGAAAAATGAATGAAAAAAAGTTAATGTAATATAAGCCCCACTTATATATACTGTATTAGTTTAAAATTTTAAGTGAGTGAAATGAGTTAGTAAAATATGAGATCTTATTATCATTTATAGTAAAAATTAACCAAGACTTCTATTCGTGGATGGACTAAAATGGAAAAACGGGACTCTTATCAATGGATGGAGGGAATATTGATGGGGTTTGGTGCCTCTTGCACAACGGAAGACATGCATATATAGATAAATCAGATCTACAGATCTATTTGACCGATTATGAGATTAACTGATTCACATGTTAAACAATCAATTGCATGCTAGAACGGAAATAATTCATGTAAACAGGAATTAAAACCTAAATCATGAATTTCCTACGGTTTAGAATTATTGATCTGATTCTCCAAAGAATCGACGATTGCTTGCGCCTTCTCCACGTGATGTTCTTCGTACTCAACCACTTACCTTCTAATCTGTATCCCGAACTCAGAATCTGACCTTTGGGTGGGCAAAGCTTGTCAGAATCAAAAGGACTTAATTAAAGAGGAGATAAAATTTCAGATCTAGAGAGAACTAGAAAAAACCGTTCTCTCCCTGAGGGAGAACAAAAATTATATTTTAATTAATTCTAAATCTCCTTTCTAATCTCCTTTTATACAGAGTTATGATGGGTCAGATTAGGGATCCATGGAGGTTGGACTTGGGCCAAACGTGTTGGACTTTTACTAATTAAATTGAGCCCCAATTTAATACAAGTCCGACAGAATATTATTATCATCCACTATAGTATAATAATATTGACTGCCCGTCAAATCCCAAATTACGAGTAATCCGGGCTATACCTCTTTAATTTATTATTTCTCGTGTTTAAGATATAAATATCCATTAATTAATTTAAGTCTGCTATTTGACTTTTATTAATTAATTAATATGGTTTTCCTAGAGTTGTCTAGTTCAAAATCTTTATTTATTATTCTGGAATAAATTCCAACCGGCCGAGTTTCTGAATAATAAAACCTTTTTCGAACACCTCTTGAGGATATTATCAAACTGGACTCACCCAGCACACGATTCATTGCAGTAACAATACTAGCACCTCTAGACATTGATCACCACTACCCAAGATATCATGATTCTTGGATTGCGAAAAATTCGCACCATTTGATAAATCAAAGTAGTGCATAATCAATATTGTATGCTCAATATTATGTCAACAATGATTAAGAAATAACAATCACCAAGACCTCGTCTTTCCTTAAATAGCAAGAAAGACTTATCTCAACTGTTAGATCCTTCAGTGCTATACCAAACTAGTTTCGTTTATTTCCTAAGGTAAGGAAACATGCGGACTGACACTGCAACCTTTCACGATAGGTAGCCAAAGCCTATCTAGGTTGTGAAATTCTATTTCTTTTCTACAAAGGACCGACTGCGTCACCTTCTGTGAACGTCGTTCACGACCAGTCTACTATATAGAAGAATTAGACTTGTTTGCTTCTTATACATTTAAATGTTTGAAAAACATCTTATAAATGTATAAGCAAACACCAATGCGATAAAATTACTTCTTCTCGCCTTGGATTAAAAGTGGATTGTAGAGTTTATCGTATACAAACAATTCTATCCGTGCAACATGCTCGAAAATATGCTTTTCAGTAAACCAATCCTAACAAATATATGACAAACTTCAAGTTATCCCTTTTCCTTTAGCTTCATATTGATTAAAAATACAAATGTAGGGTCGATTGGAGGAGACCTAGAACAAGTTCATCAAATTGACGAGGCAAACACAATCAAGGTCAAGGCTCGAGCTCATTTCAATCATTACATGATCAAGTTCAACAAAAAGTTTTCTCGGAACAAGATCCAAATAATTTCAAAATGGCCAAGCTAATCATAGGCGCACGGGCCAACATTTAACCAAGGAAATGCATTTATTGTAGATTTAGGGGTGAAAATTAATAGCTCTCCGATTGTGGCCATTTGATACTCAAATTTGCTATCTTCTTCACTTTATTAGTTCTCTAACAGTCGACAACATGGGCTTGCAAGTATCTATTCATAGAAACTCCGCCTCACAATAATGTCAGATCTGGATGTGGTGGGCCCTTGGGCTTGGGGTTCAACCTTTAGCAAGAATTAAAAAGAAATGGCATTTGGGCTGGATCTGTAGGATCGGGCTTGATTGATAATGAGCACTAATATTATTTTCACGTAGGCTAAAATAAAATGCACATTTTGTTATCTTATCAACATTTAACAATTCCATCATAAAAATACATCTGCCCATCATAAAGGCCCAATACATCGTTCCTAATTGAATTAATCCTCAACCTTTATTGTGACATCATGAAAACATAAATACATATTCATGAGTTATAACATTACAAAACCGAAGTCACAGTGAATGAATCGGCATGCTTCGCAGCACAACCGTCTCGACCGTGAGGCCCGGGCCGAACCCGAAAAGCACGCCCCAATCGTGCCCCTCTCCGGTGGTGGTCAGCCCTTCCTTAGCGGAGGACTTCTGATACGACCCTTTGTCGTATCCCTTTCTCCGGCGTCCTTACGTAGGATCGGCGGCGATCTAGTTCGTGGCTGTGCGCGGAGCTCCTCCGTCGGGCAGCGGCGTGACTAGGGTTGATAGAACAATTCACGATTGTTTGTGGAAAAATAATATTTCTTTCATTGATTGATTGTTGGATGCTTAAATATGATAACAAGCTCTCCTATTTATAATAGTAGAATACTACCCTAACTTATTGAATAAGAAAACTAAGATATGTAAAAGATTTAGTGAAATAAAAGATAACTAAATAATTGTGATTTCCTAAGATATGGGATCGTATCAACTCCCCCACGGTTGAAATCCGCCTTGTCCTCAAGGAGGAAACTACGAAGCAACGACGATAGCCGTAAGCAAAAGCTTTGGTGAGGCGTCTCCTCCTGGATCAAACACATACTGAATAGTTGAATGTATCCCTCGATCACTTCCATAAAAAATCAACCAAGGAGACCTAATGTGGCCGCCAAAATTCCATGCCAAAATGAAAAACCTGTTCACACCTCCAACAATGCTCAAACATGGCGTGTCATTGCGCGGAGGGATCAACCTTGCATCGGTGTCGAGCGATGTTGATCGATGATTCATACTTGGAACATCACCGACATTCAAATCCACATAGACACAAGCAAGTGCATGCGAACCAGAGTGGGCGTTTAATTTAAGCTCATCCTCACACAACCTTCGCTTCTCCTCCATTTCCTCTTGATTGTCCTGTTTTTTCTTATCAAATCCAGCCAGGATGTCATTAACAAGGCTCTGATTCTCCATGCTCTCTTTCTCGCTCGGCTTCTCCATCAACACACTAAAATCTTTCTCTTTCGGCTCTAAACTAGATCGAAGGGCGTCGACTTTATTTTATTTCTCTAGCAAAGTCTCTGTATCTTCTCTCATCTCCAATTCCTTATGTGTTGGAACACTAAGATCATCAATCTTCTCATCATATGCCCCGGCGAGCACTTGCCGCGGCGTATTGCCGGTCTTGACGATCTCTTCTAGGGACTCGTCGATTGGAACATCAACATCAGGATTAGCGTACCCATTGTGAACGGTGCTGTTGGGAACATCCTCAACTAGAATTTCGTCATCTATATTTTCCTCAAACGCTGCATTCAACTCAGCGAGGAGGGAGGAATTCTTCAATCTATAAATACGCAACTTCTCGTTGTAATCACTTACTGCAGCTAGGTGGGCTGGGTAAGGAGAACAAACCTTGAGGCTGGGAATATTGGGCAGACCATGTTGCTTCCCTGAATCAATAAACCTGCTGGACTGTTGAGGCGAGTGCGTGGCAACGGCAGACAACAGAGCTGTGCGGTGACTCAGCGGTCGGTCATACTTCGTAGGCTGCAAGGTCTGCGGGCAGCGATAGTTGGGCGGATCCCAACGACTAGGCGGACCCAGTGATGGCTGATCATAATCCGAATATCCTCGCGATGGTTCCCAACAAGAGGGCTGCCACGACTGTGGTGGGTCGTAACAAGTGGCTGGCCGACTAAACTGCTGATCATACCCGTCTATTTGTTGACGATGTTGTTGATATCTTGGTGGGTCCCAACATGAACCCTTGTGATTTCTCCCATCGCGATGATATCGATCTCTCTGCGGGCTGTCACGCGTGCCAAAATTAGGGTTTCTGGGGCGAGGCCCCCTCTCCCAATTACGTCTCCGTCGTGCCCCATCACCATCAGAATCGTCGTCGTCATACCCTGTTCGCTGATCATACCTGCGGTAGGGGTTTGGTTCAAGATTATCGAACCGGCGATCCATTTCATCCCTCCAAGAATCCCATCTGTCGAGTCTATCTATCAAGCGATCCAATTTATAACCCACGGAATCATCGTGGTCCGCATCCTCCGTTGGGCGACCCTCACGGTCCCCCTCGTCGGTCTGCTGTCGGTTGAAACCGACGTTGTCTCGGCGGCCAATTGCGTTATCACGACGCGACGAGCCATTCAGAAAGTAGTCAGGTCGGTTTGTGCCCCAACCTTGCCTACCGTTGTTGTTGTATCGTCTCATGAGTACTCTCAATGAAAGCACCAGTTGATACGACCCTTTGTCGTATCCCTTCCTCCGGCGTCCTTACGTAGGATCGGCGGCGATCTAGTTCGTGGCTGTGCGCGGAGCTCCTCCGTCGGGCAGCGGCGTGACTAGGGTTGATAGAACAATTCACGATTGTTTGTGGAAAAATAATATTTCTTTCATTGATTGATTGTTGGATGCTTAAATATGATAACAAGCTCTCCTATTTATAATAGTAGAATACTACCCTAACTTATTGAATAAGAAAACTAAGATATATAAAAGATTTGGTGAAATAAAAGATAACTAAATAATTGTGATTTCCTAAGATATGGGATCGTATCAACTTCCTCATCTCATCCAAAATAATCAGCACAGTCGTGCTAGACACATTCCCGTATTCGCTCACCACGTGCCGTGACAGCCGCAGCTTCTCGGGCTTCAGGCCCAACTCCGCCTCGATCTGATCCAGTATCGCAGGCCCACCTGGATGCGCGATCCAGAACACAGAGTTCCAATCCGAAATCCCCAGCGGCCCAAACGCCCTCTTCAGGCTCTCCTCCATGTGGGCCGAAATCAGGCCCGGTACATCTCTTAGGAGATGGATCATCAGCCCAGATTCACGCAGGCTGCCCTCGATCCCGCCTTCGGGGAATATCGCCTGCGCCGCCGAGAAGATCTCGAAGAGCGGCTTCTCGGCCCCGGCCACCGTGTCGGAGTCGGCGGCATCCCCGAAGAGCGCCTGGCCAACGAGGTTGTCTAAGTGGGCCTCGGTGGGCCCGCGGAAGGAGATGGCGGTGATCTCGGAGCAGACGGCGAGGACCCTGGCGCCGGCGTTGTTCTCGGCGAGGTCCTTGGCGATGCGGAGGGCGGTGCCGCCTCCGTAGCAGCCCTGCTGGTAGAGCATGAGGCGGTTGACGGAGGGGGGGGGAGGCCGAGGAGGGTAGTGAGGTGGTAGTCGGCGCCGGGCATGTGGACCCCACTGGTGGTGCAGAAGATGAGGTGGGTGATGCTGGATTTGGGCTGCCCCCATTCCTTGATGGCCTTCTCGGCGGCCTCTGCGCCCAGCCTTGGCACCTCAACCACCACCATGTGACCATGTCCTTCCTGCCGCGCGTTAAGGGACGGCGCGGCGTAGGCGGCGATGTTGGGGTTTTGGTTCAGGAGATCTTCGGTCAAGTGCATGTACCGTTTATTGATCTTCGAATTATCGCCTGCGTACAAAATCAATTGTCTTATACTCTCTGCCCGTGAATAAAAGATGCATTTTTAACTATCTTAATACAAGTAGTATTTTCTACTCCCTTCGTCCGGAGTCTCATTTCTTTCCGGCACAGGTTTTAAAAATGTTAATAAAAATAGGTGGAAGAAAGTTAGTGGAATATGAGTCTCATTTGTATATAGCATTAGTTTTAAATGATATGTAAATTAGTGCAATGTGGGGCCTCAACCGGGACTTCTATTCGTGGACGGACCAAAATGGTATAATGGGACTCCTAGTAACGAACGGCCTTATGTTCGCTATTTGTGACATGGAAGAAATAGGAAATACGTGCATGCATGAAATAGGAAATCTTACAAATGCTCTTAAACTTTTGCTTGAGATCGGCCTTATGCTGGATTTCCTCCACATTCACAATTTGAATCTCCGGAAAAGTGATGATCTTAAGGGAGAGAAAGAAGGGGTAGTGAGGGCATCCGCAATGGGGCGGACGATAGGCCGCCCGATGCCTCGGGCGCGCAATCGTCCGCCATTGTGGGTGTGCGGACGATGCCCGATGCATCGTCCGCCCCCTATAGATCATCCGTGGACGATACGCGGACGATAGGGCATCGTCCGCGCCATCGTCCACCCACCGTGGGCGACGCGGACGATGGTGCGGACGATGTAATGCGTTTTTGTTTTGTTTTTTTTTTTTTAAATTCAAAAATTATTTTTATATAAATACCCCCTACCCCACATTCACATTTTTACCATTTCCATTCACATTTCCACTCTCAAATAACAGTATAAAATGGACTCCGGTGAATACCCAAGTCCGAATAGTCTGATGTTTGGGGGTGGTGCACGTTGGCCGGGTACAGACCTTGACGAATATCGGCCCTTCGACTCCAACACGCAGTACGATCCCGAATTAAGTACGGATTCGTACGGTCTGTCCGACATGGAGCCGTCTCCAACCCGCCGCGCCGCTAGAAAGAAGCGGAACCGGCACCGAGCGTATAGGTTGCCACCTCCGGAAACGAATGAAGAGTACGCCCCCGTGAGTATGAACTACCAACCGGATGAAACCCTTGACTTGGCGAGGTGTTGGGTGGATATTTCGGAGGACCCGGTATTTGCGAGCAACCAAAAGCAGGTTGCGTACTGGGAGCGCATCACCGAGCGCTACAATGAGGCGAAGCCGCCGAGCGCGTACAAGCGCCATAGGGAGCAGCTCCGCTAGCACTGAGATTAGGTGAAGAAGCAAGTCAACCTGTTCTCGGCGGAGTACGAGAAGTGCTTGAAGGACAAGCAGAAGTTCCAAGGCGGGATTCTGCCATCGGCTGCGCCAAAGAGGACGAGGACCACCGAAGCCGGTGCTTACACGAGCAGCGAAAGCGGCGCATATCCGGTGGACCTCAACCGGATGATGTATGAGGAGGAAGAGAGTTCCGGCACACAGGTGTCCTTCCGGCATCCCGTTGGCGTCAAGGCTGCGAAGAACAAGGGGAAGGCGAATGCGACATCCTCCTCACAAGCCGCGGCCGCCCCCCATTGCCGATCCTGACCCCGACCCCGACGTCACTTGCCTACGCTGAGTTGGCAGCGGCCGCCAATCGAAGGACGTTGTTGGACACGCGCAATGCCCTCATGCAGTGTCTGGACCCGGCCAAAGCCGAATACCTCCAGGGGATGATCGATGAGCTGCGCCGCAAGTTGGGACTTTTGTAGAGTAGTCAACTTTTTTTTCATTTCTAACTCGTGTAACTTTTTTTTAATCAATGTAGAATTTGCCGTTTTTAATTAATCGTGGTATTTTTTAATTATTTTGCATTGACATATTTGAAAAAATTTAAATTAATTAACAAAACAATAGTGAAACATATAGGGCGGCCTTTAGGGCGGCTTAAAGGGTGCACCACTGCAGGTGGAAGGGTAGAAGGATAAAATGATGATGTGGCGGTGTTTAGGGCGCTCTATAGGGTACCCCATTGCTATTGCCCTGAGTGATACTTAGATATCGATGTACAAAGAATCGAAATACTACAAACACACAAAAATTATATAAACCCCAAAAATATAATGGTGTACGAAATGCTAAATAAACAAGAAATGATTTACACAAAATAGCACCATAATACTTGAAGAACACACCTTACGGTAAGTATTTTACTCTCAGTTGTACACTACTTCTGCGAACCACATAGTGTGTATTTATAGATACAGATATTATCGGTGGTCAGTGACACGCTTTGGTCTCGATCAGTGGCGAACCCCCAGGTTAGAGATGCCCACCGGTTCCGGTTCAGGCGGTTAACCGCCGAACTGGAACCGTGGCAATTTCCTCGAACTGGAACCGTCGCAATTGGAACCGCGGTCCGGTTCCTGTTCAAGATTTTTCGAACCGGAACCGTCACCGAACGGCCTGTTCCGGACGGTTCGGAACAGCCGGTTAACCGTCGGTTTCACGGTTCAGGCGCGGTAACCGAGGCGTCAGCCGGGGCAACTTTTTCAGGAGGGTTGGGGCGGCCGGTTCCGGCGATTTTTGGACCACGAAAACCGGCGATTTTTTGGCCGGTTCCGGCGGTTAACAGCGAAAACCGACGGTTAACCGTGAAACCGGCGGTTTTCGGTGGCGGTGCGGAACACGAGGCTGACACGTCGCAGCTTTTGCAGCTGGTTTGTTACCAAACCGGCGGTTTTGTCGGTGAAACCGGCGGTTCCGGCGGTTTTCCGAAATTCAAAAATTTTTTTTATTCTGATTTTGAATTCAAATTCATCCATCCCCCCCCCCCATTTTTATCTATAAATACCCCTCTCTATCCTCACTTACATTCACCCCACTCTTGTGTTAATACGAGTTTCTTTCTTCAATCTCCCAATTCTCTCTCTTTGTCTCTCATTTCTCATTTGTGCTATTGTGCTTACATTTGAATTATTCAAGTGCTACTCTTATTACGCATTGTTATACACTTATACTTGTTCCCGTAGTTCTATAAGTTGCTTTTCTTTCTCAATTGCTAAAACAAAAAAATATATATTATTCCATATTTCTAGTTTTCTACTATATAATTTGTTACTATCAAGATGTCTTCATCCCGAGAATGTCGTGTTGATAATGGAAAGGGAAAGTCCAAGAGGCCAAGTCGAAGATCCGTTATTGATGAGATTTCTCAAAGGAACATGGATGCGTGGCAGGTTAATAATTATTATGTACTAATATAATTAATTATGAATTACATTACATTATTGTTCATAATTCTATTTGATATTTACAATACAAATATTATTTTGTAGATTCGAGAAGAGCAAGATATGGCCAATACTATTGCTCTTTCTCGCTCTCAATCCCAAGGCGATGCTTATGTTAGTACCAGTAGTGGTGCTCTCGGTCACGGTGCCTATTCTCAACAAATTCCAACCCCCTGTGAATCTTTATGACGACGATGATGATGATGACGAGGAGGAGGGGGAGGAGGAAGAGGCGGAAGAGGTTCAAGAAATGCCACCCCACCACCACCAAGGAGTCGTTATGGTCGTGGTCGTGGACACCCTCCTCAACCTTCTAAACCAATTGAAAGGTCTTTAACCTCAAACATCGTGGTGAAACATTTCAAGAAGGTACAAGATAGTACCGATCCGGACACTTATAATGTGTATTGCAACTATTGCGAAAACGTATACACATTCCGAAAGGGTGGAGGATATGGTACATTTACCCGTCACATGGAGAAAGTGCATCCGGTCGAGTTTGGTATCGCTCCAACCCAAACTCAGCTCAACTTTCAACGTGGAGTCGGGACCGGAAGTGGGACGGGTTCATCCCAAACATCAAGTATGTGTAGCAATACTCTTTTAAAATATAATCACAAAAATTCTCTTAATGTGATGTCTAGATTTGCCGTGATGAAACATTTTCCGTTCAATGCTTTTGATCACAACAATGCTTTTCCGTATAATGCCCCTGCAAGAAAATTGAGTCGAACTTCTATGACTCGAGCTGTTGTTAGACAATGCATGGAAAAGAAAGCGCAATTAGGTACATTTATTGTTAACTTGGGTCATAAAGTTTCGATTTGCTCTGATCTGTGGACTGATTGTTTTTGCAAAAATTCGTATATGGGCATCACTGTGCATTTCGTTGATCACAGTTGGACTTTAAACAAATGTTTGATTGCATTTCGAGAATTTCCCGCACCACACACTGTACAAGCTATTGCTCAATTGATCATTCAAGTTTTGAATGAATTTCAATTGATCAATAAAATTTTTTCCATTGGTTTTGATATTGCAAGCGCTAACACTGCTAGTATAGATGAACTGATCAGTGCATGTTCTCCTGTTATTGATGGCAAATATTTTCATGTGCGATGTATTGCCCATATTTTGAATTTGTGTTTTCAAGATGCGATCGATTTGTGGCAAAAGTATGTTGATCCTATTAGAACTGCTGTTAAGTTGATTCATAACAAAGCTCCTATTGGTAGAGATTGAAAGAAATATTGCCATAGCAAGCAGTGCAAGGTACACCAATTTTCGTTTGGATGTTTCAACTCGTTGGAACTCGACGTATGATATGTTGGAGTCAACCTTAAACCACATTGAATATTTATGTGATTTTTTTAGAACTTGCCCTCATGTTCCTTCTGATTTGCTTTTGATACCCGCTTGTTGGGACCACAGCATGGATTTGTTTCGATTATTCCGAGCTTTCAAAAATGCCACTGTTGAGTTATCTGGTGTTTATTATCCTACTTCTGTGCACGTTTTAGAGCATTGCATGTATGTGGCAATTGGTTTTAAGATGTGTGCGAAAAATACTCAATTCATAGAGTTGAAGGCTATTTTGTTTTATATGGTTGAAAAATGGCTAAAATATTTTGCCCGTATTCCAAATGTGTTTTTTATTGCAAAATGCTTGGATCCAAAGTGGAAGTTGCATGGTGTTCATAAAAGTTTAGACATGTACTATGGTTGTTTGCACGATTTGGATTTTTCTCAACTTCGCGAAATGGGCTTGACAAGAGGAGAATGCTTCGAAATAAGTCTTCCGAATGTTGATGAAATCAAACTAAGGTTAGATCGTGCACTTCGTGCTCTCTACACGGAATATGAAATGCGGTATAACACTGCTCACTAGGTACGTGCTCCTCCTAGTCCTTCTACACTTGATTTTGGTGGCGGGAACTTTAGCAATGTCATGATTGATCCAGACGTAGTATCACAATTGCAAGATCTATACGGTACTACAACCAATAGGACTAGAGCTACTAGTGAGTTAGATATATATTTGGAATCGCGCTCTATTTTTCAAGATGCAGGTCCTCCTACTCAACAAATTGACGTCCTTAATTGGTGGGGAACACATGACAAAGAGTTTATGATACTCTCGATAATGGCTAAGGAGATTTTCGCCGTTCCCGCTTCCACCGTCGCCGTTGAGCAAGCTTTTAGTGTCGGCGGTTGTGTTCTAGACGACAAAAGGAGCAATCTCTCCGCCAAAAACATGGAAGCCACTATGTTACTTGATGATTGGGCAAAGGCGGATATGAGAGCACAAGAGCCGGATTTCGACTTCCGTGTAGAGAGTGACTGTGAAGACTTTTCCACCGATGGCGATGACGAGGTCGGAAGCGAGAGCGCTCAACAATAGCAATGACGGGGGGGTGAATGGCGAGCACGGCCGACCAAAAAGGTAAGAGAACTACGTGAGATTTGATTCCTCAATAAAATTGTGGATACGTAGGCAACTCAACTTAAATTTGAAAAGTTTAACTTTGAAACCCTTTTCAATTTTTTTCCTTCCCCCCCCATTTCATGTTTTTTTTATTTACGTTCCGACGACACTTGTAAATTATATTACATTGTTGTATGTTGCATACTTGTATATGTATTGTAAATTGTAATGTATCGTTGTCCGTTACAACTCAAATTCAATAAAATTGATATCATTTTCACCTTATTCGTCTTATTTCAATTTAAATTATCCATTGTCTTGTTCCAATTTATTGTATAAGTCCAAATTTCAAATTACACAAAAAAACGAACCGTGAAACCGCCGGTTTTCGAACCGGAACCGTGTAAACCGCCGGAAAACCAGCGGTTCCGAACCGGAACCAGAACCGTGAAATATCCTCACGGTCCGGTTCCAGTTCCGTCTCTCTACAAACCGGAACCGCCGGTTTTGGAACCGTGGGCAACACTACCCCTGGTCCACCATCAATTTTCCTTTTGCTTTTATATTCTATTGTATGTCTAATAAATCATTTACATGTCAAGATAGTGTCGCAGTTGGCGTGAAATTGTGTTTCTGTCTGGTTGTCCTGTGATCGAACCCCTCTGGCGGTGTTTGTCTTATTTTTCAGTATTTCTATACTTTGTATTTATACCTGTTTATGCAACTTTTTTTTTATTTTTTCTGTTTATGCATTGTATATTTTATTTTTCTTTGCTTTTAAGTTTTTAGACATAATTTCTATTTGTTCTCTTTTACACAACTAATTATGTTACTTTTAATTCTTTGTCATTTCGTAATTGTTTTCTTCCATATTATACTCATAATAAAAAAAAATAATAAATAATTATTATATTCTATTTGTTATAATTTTATTTTCGTTGATATTTTTTATGGTTACATTTAAACATCATAAAAAAATCGTTTCCATCCATTATATATAGGTTAAAATTGAAAATATTAAATAATCAAGCTTATAACGCCATGAACATAAAAAAAATCTCATAACTATTAACATTAATTTGGGCCCCACATTGTAAAACTTCTAGCTTCGCCATTGGTCTCTATGTAAATACATGATGCTTATTTATAGATGGAGATAAGCATGCACAATCCGAACCGGCCCGGCGGTTCCGAACCTCCGGTTCATGAACCGGAACCGGAATCGGCACCGGCGGTTTCACGGTTCAAGCGGGCCGGTTCAGGTTCGCGAAAATCATGAACCGTGAACCAGCGGTTCGCGGTTTGAACCGGCGGTTCAACGGTCCCAACAGGCAGATTCCGGCTAGGGGCGTAGGGTTGCAGGGAGGGTTGCAAAAAAAACGGCGGTTTCTGACTAAAACCGCCGGTTTCTGACTAAAACCGCCGGTTTCCGACGGTTCTGGTGCTTTTTCAAGTGGCAGAGCGTAGGGTGCAGTGTATCGGCCTGAAAACCGATCAGAAACCGCCGGTTTTCGTTTTTTTTTAAATTTCAAATTCGGCCGGTTTACCGCCTGAACCGGCGGTTCAGACCAAAACCGGCGGTTCAGTCCACGATTTCTGACGGAAACCGCCGGTTTTCGGCCAGAAACCGGCGGTTTCCGTCAGAAATCGTGGACTGAACTGCCGGTTTTGGTCCGAACCGCCGGTTCAGGCGGTAAACCGGCCGAATTTGAAATTAAAAAAAAATCTTCCAATTTTACTCCTATAAATACTCCACTTCCCCCCTAATTTTTACTCACCTCATTCTTGTGTTAACAAGGATTTCATTCTCAATCTCTCTTTCTCTATTCTCTTCTCATTCTCTCTTATTGCTCAAGTTGTTTACTAGTTACTACTTACTACTATATTTGTTGTTGTGTTCGTAATTACCATTTATTACATACTCCATACATATTCCATCCATACTACTTTCATTTATTACTATGTCTTCTTCTCGTGGTGGACCGGGACGTGGTGATCGGGGAAAAGGAATTGCCCAAGATCAAAGTAGTCGACCTTCAAAATCAAGGCGACCTAGTCGTCGAGAAGTTATGGAAGAGGTTTCCCGAGTGGCGGCTGAACGCCTACAAGTAAGTTCTAAAAAATAAAATTATTTTTACAATTCATAATTTCATAAGATTGAGTTTTTTAATTTTTTTTGTGTTCCTAATTAAACTTCAACTTATATTATATTTATAGATAGAAGAAGATTATAGGATGGTCATGCTACTCGCTGAAATGCATCAAGGTGGGGGCGGGGGCGGTAGTTCCCAACAAAATGACGAGTACGACTTGTCTATATCGTCGGACTCGGACAACAATGATGATAGATCTCATTCTCGTATTGCATCCAGCACCGGCGGAAATGAGGAGATGCCTCCTCCCCCTCCACCCACTAACACTACAAAAGCTTTGAAATCTGATATTTTTGTTAAACACTACAAGAAGGTCCCGGTGGTGATTCCAAGTCCTCATGATCCACACTCTCAATCTCAAGAAGAGACATCGATGTTTCATGCTTATTGTAACTAATGTGATAAAGTCTACAAACTTGCGAGTGGTGAGGAATATGGCACCCTCTGTCGTCATTTGGTGACAAAGCATCCGGTAGAATGTGGCACTACCTCTACCCAAACCCAACTAAACTTCCAACCTGGTGGCTCAGGTTCGTCAGGTATGCCTCTTTTTAAATATGATCAAAAAAGAATTTCTGACGTTATGACTAGATGGGTTGCAATGAAGCATTTTCCTTTTAATGTTTATGATGACAAAAAAATTGAGGTTACTATGCAAAGTGGTTTAAACGTAGCTATAAAAAGAATAGGTCGAATGACCGTTCAACGATCTACCGTCAGACAATGTTTAGAGAAAAATATTGAATTATCACGTTATTTAGTTAACTTGGGCCACAAAGTGAATATTTGCAAAGATGTATGGACTGATTGTTTTAACCGGCATTCATACATGGGCAATACGGTTCACTTTGTGGACAATAGTTGGACTTTGAACAAGCGTTTAGTTAGTTATAGAGAATTTGAGACACCACGCACTATACCTGAAATTGTTTCTTTAATTATTCAAGTTTTGAATGAGTTTCAATTATGCAATAAGATATTTTCTATTGGTTTTGATAATGCAACTGCCAACACCGCAAGTATTAGTGATTTGATTGCGGCTTGTGCTCCGGTTATTGGAGGTAAGTATTTTCATCAAAGATGCATATGTCATATTTTAAATATATGTGTATAAGATGCGCTTGAATTATGGCAAAAGCATGTTAGTCCTATTAGAACTACAGTTAGATTAATCCACCAAAAGCCAGCTATTGGCAAAGCTTGGAAGAAATATTGTCATCAAAAGAATGTAAGATATACGAATTTTACTATGGATGTGTCTCATAGATGGAATTCGACATATGATTGTCTGAATTCTACTTTGATGCATAAAGATTCTTTATGTGATTTTTTTAGAACCTATCCAGTTCATGATTTATATCTTTCGCATAGTTATTGGGAACATAGTGTGGCTTTATTGAAATTGTTTAAATATTTCAAAAACGCTATTGTTGAATTGTCGGGTGTTTATTATTGCACTGTTGTTCATGTTTTAGAGCATTGCATGTATATATCACTTGGTTTTAAAACTGCAATGAAAAATGTTTCCTCTTCACTTAAATTGATGTGTGTTTTATATTATATGATTGAAAAATGGCTTAAGTATTTCAGTGAGATTCCAATGGTGTTTTTGATTGCAAAGGTCTTGGATCCAAAATGGAAATTAGCCGGTACCTCCAAGATTTTAGATTTTTATTATAACAATTTGAGTTCTATTGATCTTGGTCCACTTCAAGCAATCCAATCGGATACCAGTGATGAATTTGGAGTAGACCTCTTCAAAACATTTCAAATAAACCTCCTGGACCGGTCAATTATCCAACAAACCTTCGAGTTTAATTTGCGTGCTCTCTACACCGAATATGAAACCAAGTATAACAATACCCACCAAGTCAGAAGACCCCCCCTCCTCCACAGCATAACTACGGCTTCACATTTCAAGCCGATTATGATGACCCCGACACGCAATCCCAATTAGCCGACCTATACAGCTACAGCACCGGCGGAAGGTCCTCAGGTATGGTAAGTGAATTAGATTTATATTTCGATTCACTCTTTTCCTTTGGTGATGAAGGTCCTACTCCTCCCGCCCAAATCGACGTCCTCGATTGGTGGGGAACCCACGAGAAAGATTTTCCCATACTTGCAACAATGGCCAAGGAGATTTTTTCTGTTCCGGCTTCTACTGTCGCTGTCGAGTCCGCTTTTAGTGTTGGCTCGCGTGTGTTGGATGAATCAAGAAGTAAGCTCTCCGCGAAAAATATGGAAGTCGTGATGTTACTTGATGATTGGGTCAAAGCTGACGTTAGAGAACAAGAAAATGATTGGGATGATCGTCAGGAGGGATCACAAGATGAATTCACCGGGGATGAATCGTAGGCCAACCGTCAACCGCCGCCGGCCAAGCCAAATAGGTAAGTAAGGTAAGAGATTTACGTGGGCTTTGATTCCCTAATGCAAATGAGCGTTGGGGATACATAGGCACCTCAACTTAAATTTTAAATTTAAGTTGAGCTCAAGTCTTTTTTCCTTTATTTCTTTTTTTTCCATTGGTTCCTACTTTAAAAATATGCAAATACAATTAAATAATTGTATTTGTATATACTCTAGTCGATGAAGTAGATTTCTCTATAAGGTTAAATCCGGGAAACTTTTGACAATTCTACTATAATTATTGATTGTTAGACTAAACTCAACATTTAAAGTTGAATTGTTAAAGGTGTCCTCAATTTAGTTATGTAGAAAGATCTCCTTCGCCGATTAAGAGTATATATACTTATAAGTTTTTTTATAAGAACTTCTAAGTCTTTTTTGTAATTTGTAATTAGCTTCGTTGTTGACTAGTAGTCTCGTTTGTATTTAAATTTTTGTTTAAGACTTCAAGACCTCAAGATTTTTGTGATTTGTAATTGTTGTAACGTGTAATCTCAATAAAAGTGCAACTTTCATCATGAGTTTTTGAATTGTATTTACGCACATTTCATACATAAACAAATAAAAAAATGTAAAAAAAATTTTTGCCGAACCACTGAACCGGAACTGGCGGTTCAGGCCGAAAATCGGCGGTTTTGAACCGCCCCGTAAACCAGCGGTTTTTTGAACCGGAACCTCCGGGACCCTTGGCGGGCCGGTTCCGGTTCATGGGAAATGTGAACCGTGAACCGCCGGTTCATGAACCGGAACCGGCGGTTCCTGAACCGTGTGCAAGCCTAGATGGAGACATGGATTACAATTAGCAGTTATAAACATAAACCACTGACGTGCTTTGGCCGTAAATAGCTATTCTAGATCAGTCTACTCACTCTCCGCTTAATAGCTAGCTTCTACTAGATCTTCTTTATATATATCAACCATGTTACTCTCTATCACATGTCGACTCACAACGAGCTACACATACACTAGCTCGAAAATCCTGAGGAGCAACTTCAACGGGAGGGTCGCTTGCAATTGATGAGCTGACTGCCTCTTTATTTGTTCAAAAAATGACCATTGGCTATTTTCTTTAATTAAAATTTACTAAATTCAATTTTAAATTAAAAAATATAAAAAAATAAATAAAATAATAATAATAATAATAATAATAATAATAATAATAATAATAATAATAATATCTACTACTTTATGGGCTCCCACTAATTCTACCACTTCTTCACGTGCTTTGAGCAGCTCAGCATCGTGTTTAAGCAATACGCACCCGGTCACGTGCTTTGAGCAACCAAAGGCATGCGCTGATATGTTTGCCCTAATTAGAATTTAGAGCAACTTAATTCAGTAAAATTCTCGATATTAAAATATACAGTACTTCTCTTAATGTAATTTAAACTAATGTAACACACACTGTGCACGAACAATTAATTAAAATTTTATATTTATCCAAATTAAAAAAAATTAAGCAATGTCTACATGACTTATAAAAATAATATAAATAACTATGTATGCAACAAAAATTTTAATCTTATGCAAAATAGTAACGAAATTAGTAAATTCATAAATAATATTAACACACTAACATTGTTTATGATAATAAACTTAAAATTAAATTAAATTAGGTATATCAGAAAATTTAGAATTTTAATAAAATAAATTCACATATAAGTACATGTCACATGGCAATACATTGCCTAAGATTTTCAGTACAAAAATTGATTCTATTAATTTATTTTATGTGATTTTATTGTTTATGATATTTAAAAGTAATATCACCTTTTTCTAGCTCCCTATTTTTCCAAAATAGCTTATTTGTTTGAATAAGTCAATTAAATTTCTCCAATCATACCCAATCCAAACTCATTTTTATATTTTTCTATGGAACAACACCAAATATATAGACATGTACTGTAGCTATGCATTTTAAGTACTCTCTTCGTCCTTAAAAATTTGTCATTTTTTACTTTTATAATTTTTGGTAGTGGATCCTAACTCATTCTCACCCACATTTTATTATACTAAAACTAATACTCCATATAAAAGTAGACTCACATACCACTTACTTTTTCAATCCACTTTCTATTACATTTTTTAAGTTCGCGCGCCTAGTCAAATAGTGATAAATTATAAAGGAAGGAGGGAGTATAATATAAATATCCAAAAATAATATTCCATATAAAAGTAGACTCATTCTCACTCACATTTTATTATACTAAAACTAATACTCCATATAAAAGTAGACTCAGATACCACTTACTTTTTCAATCCACTTTCTATTACATTTTTTAAGCTCGCGCGCCTAGTCAAATAGTGATAAATTATAAAGGAAGGAGGGAGTATAATATAAATATCCAAAAATAATATTCCGTATACAATTTGAATTTAGTATAAATAGAAGTATTTTTTAGGATAATATATACTCAAAATGGAGATGGCCTCTATTACGCTATATGACCAGCCAAGATTCCAATTCAACTGAAAATCTCAGTTATTTTGGTTCGATCAAATATTTAATTTTCCTAACAGAATACAAAGATATTGACAATCTTATCCCCGACTAAAGCCATATGATATCTATAGTTCTTGCCAAAAAAATCAAATATTGGTCAAACAAAGTGAGGAGGCATTAGAACTTTAATTAGGAAAACAAAAAAGATTGCAAATTAAATGAGTGGCAATTGGCAAAAGTTAGTAATTTTAAATTTTCATGTTTCATAAAAAAATCACTTCATTTATATTTTTGAATTATATCTATATTTATCAATTTTACAATAATTCTACAACACTATCGAAAATTGATAGAATTTTAGGACAAAGATATTCATCAGGAGATCCATTGACTATCCCAAGTGTTAATTTGTAGGCCCTTATTTTAACTAAAGACAATTAAATTCATTAATCCACTAACTAAATGACACCTTGAAACAATTAATTAAAACTAACTAATTAATTTTTCTCATTGACCAAATACACATAAATTAGATTAATTGGCTAATTGACCAAACTAAATTAGGGTAATTAAACACACTAGTGTAACAAAACCCTTCTGATTATCACGTTCAACTTTTCAATAGTATGCGGTATGCCTACCATAATTTTTATGAGGTTTGCACAGCGAAATTTTCAATTTTGATAAATACACAATAGAATTTATATAGGTGATTATGTGGATCGATTCAATTCACGCTTAGAATATATCATATATTGGTTGCACATTTTTAATTCATATAATAAAGAATCGAACTGACTAACAACTTCTCCACGTGTCGTGTCCGATTACTCAACTATGGATCTTCTAGCCTATTTCCAAACTCTAGACTTGACCTTCTTGTGAATAATTTTTATTTAAAATTAGGGACTAATCTTCAAGGAGAAGAACAAAATATGAACACAAGGTTTAGAAGAACAAAATATGAACAAAATAACCTAACCTTCACTCTTGTAGAGGCTAGGGTATTTGTGATCGTCCGTCCAATCTGAGATTATGTGTAATCCAAGTTTTCTCTTTAATTGTAATATTTGTCGTGTGTAAGATACTCTGCCATGAGTTAAGTACTTAATATCTTTATTCGAGAGTGCTCTAGTTTGATATATATACTCCCCATCCCAAGGTAGATGAGTCACTTCGTTTCTACACCCTATCAATTTTAGATGAGTGAACTTCATAATTAGGGAAATGAGGCCTGCATATTTTAGATCTCTAAGTAGGAAAAATCACGTTTTAAGGATCTAGACCTAAAAAACATATACTCCTAGAAAGTACTTATGATGACTATTTTGCCCCCGAGGCCTTGAGAGTTTACCATTCTATTCAAAAATGAGTCACTTCTTTTTTAAACTCTAACAAATTTAGATGAGTGAACTTCATAATTAGTCTCTGGAAAATGAATTTTACATATTTTAGATCTCGTAAGTAGGAAAAATCACATTTTGAGGATCTGGACAAAGAAAAAACACACTCTGAGGCCTTGAAGGTGCATAATTTATAAAAAAAATTCCTTAATCTATTTTATTTACTCTATAAGATTTTTTATTTAACTCACTAAACATTACTTTCTTGAATCTCATCTTCAACAATTTCCATCATATCCAACAATGTTTTCCAATAAATATTACATTAGCAAAAATCACACTGTGAGGATCTGGCCAAAGAAAAAACACACTCCGATGCCTTGAAGGTGCATAATTTTATAAAAAATTTTATTAATATATTTTATTTATTCTATAATATTTTTTATTTAACTCACTAAACATTACTTTCTTGAATCTCATCTTCAACAATTTCCATCATATCCAACAATGTTTTCCAATAAATATTACATTAAACAACAATTCTACTTCAACTATACACCAAATTAATCTAAAAAAACTCACTTATTTACAACTCCGTGCCATCAAAATAGACATTTTTGGGATGCTTTGAATTTTAGTGCATAATTTATATAATATGAGAGAGATATAAAGAAAAAGTGATTGAAGTATTATTAATGAGATCGACTTTGTTAGAGAGAAAAAATTTACCAAAAATAATACTCCCTCCTTCCACAAAGCATAAGTTTTAATGAGAAATTGGAAAATTAAGAGAGATCGGAAAAAAAGTAGGTAAAGTAGAAGAGGAATAGAGAAAAAGAAAGAGAAAGAGGAGATCAAGTAAAGAAAGAGAATGAGAAAAAGTAGATAAAGTATGAGACAAAGTTTCCATTTATGAAATTGACTATTTTTCGTGGATATCCCAAAATGGCAAAATGAGACTATTTTTCATAGACGGATATATTAATAAAAATAATGTCTATTTTTATGGGATGAATGAAGTATATTATTTTAACTATATTTATACAATTTTATCTAAGTTTACAGTCATTCTAAAACACTACTATAATAGAAAATTTATAATCTTAGGTAGTACTTACTCCGTACTGTCTTAGTTATCTGTATTTTTTAATTACTACTCCCTCTGTCCCCTAATAGGAGTCGCTCTTTGACCGGGCACGAGTTTTAAGAAATGCAGAGAAAAGTTGGTTGAAAAAGTTAGTGGAATGAGGGACCCACATTTTTATATTGGTTTTATAATAAAATGTGAGTGAAGTGAGTTAGTGGAATGTGGGGCCTACTACCATTTATGGTAAAAATGAAGAGTGACTCTTAATGGGGGACGGTCCAAAATGGAAATTAGCGACTCTTATTCGGGGACGGAGGGAGTACTATTTAATAAGATTTTATAGTATATTATGGTGAAATTTTATTTAACTAAAAGTCAATTAAATCCATTAACTAAATGAGACCTTGAAAATATTATTAAATAATATTAATGGGCTAATTGACCAAACAAAATTAGGCCAATTAAACATTAACTAAACTATTAAATTGGGCCAATTAAACGCATTAACGTAACAAAGTCGCTCTGACTTTGTTTTGTCTCACGTTCAACCTTTCCATATTAGGTTAATGTAACAAAACCGTTGTGATATTTTTTTTATCACGTTCATCCTTTGAAAAGTTGGCTGTGAACTAGTCTCTCCATCTAATTGTTACTCTTTTCCATTTTAATCCGTCCTAACTTAATTATCTTACTTCATTTTTACCATAACTCACTTTACTCACATTTTATTATAAAACTAATATAAAAAATGGATTCCACATTTCACTAACTTTTTCAACTAACTTTTCTTTATATTTCTTAATACTCCTGCCCACTTCAAGAGTGACAATTAAGTTGGGACATAGGGAGTATTTATTATCAGACAACGCCACCACTTGATGTGTATTTGCTATTCGCCTTGTTCTTTATCCGTTTCAAGCTGGGGAGTCTATATAGGACTTGATGTTTCCTTTCCATCTAGCGATATTCTAAACCTTCGCCCAACTATTGCCACACTTGGTATGAAAAATGATTTAACGAATGAAGTATTTTTCGATAATTTTATATTGAACTGAATTAAATATTGAAATATTAAAAATGAGAAAAAAAAGTAAAAATAACATTATAATTAAAGAAGTAGAAAAAAATTATTAAAATTTTTATTTTTATAATTTTTCGGATACATTTTTTTAATAAGACAAGACAAGACCAGACCAGACCGAGCAAGCGGGCGGCATTGGCCCTACATTTCTTTATTTTTCCTATAAGAAAACGATTAATCAAACTGGCCTCACACCCAACTTTGATAAATACATAGGAAATAAGTTAATCAATACGATTAACCATCTGTAAAATCATCACGAATTAACCATAACCTGTAAAATCATTATAGCATTAAGGATAAAAATGTGGTGAAGGACCTGAGAGCCCTCGTGTCCAGTTCTACATTATTACCATCCCAACAGTTGTTTCTTTTTTAGTTATCATCACAAATACCGAAACTTAAACTGCTCATTTAGCATCCTTGGACAGAAAATTCTGAGATTCGACTTTTCGGGTATTGCAAAGCTCGTCACATGAGTCGCCTCGTTCGAAAACAGCAGCAGCTCCCATGCCTGTGCCTGTAATTGAGATTCACACAGCAATAGCTTGAGAAAACTACACACACATACACATACACATACACATACACATACACATACACACACACACACACACACACACACACACAGACCTATGCACATCGACACCACCCCATAGCGGCAATCTTTGCCTCGCCGCTTCATCTCATGCAACAAGGTAGCTACACATCGAGCTCCTGCACTCAACAACCATGCACCAATAGATATAAGATACAAATCCTTCTGCTTATGAGTATATGTTGTTCGAATTTAATACTTTTACCATCATGCTAGTTACCGGTGAACAAATGGTAAGTTACATAAACTACATCATAATAAACAAATAAACACCTGTTGCGCCCAGGGGATGTCCAATAGCCATCGCGCCTCCGTTCACATTAATCTTCTCAGGGTCAAGTCCGAGCTTATTGCGGCAGTATAAAAATTGAGAAGCGAAAGCCTGAAGAATGTCTTCCAGAATCAAAAACCTTGCAGCAATAAACATTTACCACTTCCGCTTTTTCAGAATGTTACCTCATTTATCTCAAAAAGGTCTATGTCCTCAAGTTCAAGACCAGCAGATTTAACTGCAGCAGGAATTGCGACTGCAGGGCCAACACCCATGATAGCAGGGTCTACACCAACAGCAACAAAGGTCCTACACACGCATACAACGAGAATTAGAGAAGATAAGTCGCTCAAATAGCCTCAGGCCACTTTTACAACTGCAGTCGAACCCCATCCATCTCATGGCACAGCATAAAACAATGGTCCATCAAGAATTTTCATTTTCAATCAAAATGAAGAATTTCATGATAGAAGATGCACGCACAGTTTCGAAGGGATTTATACACTATTCAAACAAACTTATATAAGCCCAGAAGACATGATTTGGTGCATTTGCAGGTTCACAGTCTCTAGATATATATTACTCGAGAACTCGCTAAAATTGGCACAGCAAAACCATGGACATGGGGATAGAAGAATGCATCAAACCAAGTCGTTATTGTAAAGAAAGCAACATCTGGATAATTTTCAGATCCAAGTTCGTAATCTTAGCAGCTACTGCGAATATAGGTTTCCAGCTAACAATTAATTTATAAGATTTACAGCACAAACCTGAATACTCCAAGAATGGGAAGCCCCTTCTGCATGGCAACACTTCTCTTCATGAGAAGTACAGCTCCAGCACCATCACTCACTTGACTCGAGTTCCCTGATGCACCAAGATCAAAATTAGACAAGTACAAATATAGGCTCTACAGCACTCAGCAGCAATAACATTTACCGGCCGTTGTTGTGCCATCTTTCTTGAAAACAGGCTTCAGCTTGCCCAAGTCTGCCACAGAGGAGTTTGGTCGTATACCATCATCAACAGATATTGTGACTTCTTTCTCATCTCCAGATTTTGGGTCCACAATCTTTTTTATTTACAAAAAGATATGCAGATTCAAGTTCAGATCCCCCAGCATGATACAAGGACAGAAGGATAAAGAAAGAAGTGGTACACTAGAATGAAGCTTATTACCTTAGTTTTTACAGGAACGATCTCATCTTTGAACTTTCCTGAGGCGGTGGCAGCAGCTGCCTTTCTATGCGAGTCTACCTAAGGAAAGCATCCCAACAAATCAATAATGCACAGAGTGCGTACACTATGAAATTGTCGAGTGTATGCACATATTCAACTTACTGCAGCCTGATCTTGCTCCTTCCTTGTCACGCCAAAACGGTGCGCAACATTTTCTGAAGTAATACCCATTGGAAGAAGACAATCTTGCGCTTGCACCATTGTTTTCACCTGGAATGTGTACAGTGTTAGCCATTGCCTGTTGAAGACTCTCTTAATGGAAAGAACCAATACACAAGATGAGCAAATTTACCCGTGGATTGACTGATCCTTCCCAAGCCATGGGATTAATAGTCATTGATTCTATTCCAGCACCAATCCCTGATTGAAAATAAGCAGAATTTAGCAGATTGACAGTAGCAGAATTACTATGTTTTTAGGCAAACAGTATATAAACTACACACCTATATCATAAAACCCAGCTCTGATAGCTGCAGCGACATCAGCAACAGCTTGAAGGCCAGAAGAACACTGCCTATTCACAGTTCTAACCGGAACAGTTTCTGCGTGTGAAGTGGAATTTTCATTGTTATCACAAATAGACCCAATAGGATATAGGTGAAACCAGATATATAAATTAACGCCAATTACAACTTTATACCAGGGAAACCGGCATAAAACGCTGCCATCCTGCATTCACTGGCTCTTTGGGAGCCTGGTGCCAGGACCGAGCCTACAACAATATCCCCGACTTCACTTGGATTTACATTAGTTTTTTCCATCACTGCCTGTGACATTCAGCAGTTGCAAAATAAAATATTGTAAATTCTCAACTATATTGTATAATCGAAAGAGACTAGAGTATTAGATGAAGAGGCAGAAATAAACCCTCAGAACAGGAGCAAGTAAATCATCAGCATATGTATCTTTGAAGCCACCCCTCTTCGCCTTGCATAGAGCAGTCCGGTGGGCACTACAGAAGAAGTAGAAGGCCCTCAGGAAACAGCACATCAGTTAAACAAATATTTAACCATGTAACTCTAATATTATAAGGGTAGCTATGAATAAGTGAGGTTGGATCACTTACGCCACTATAACCACATCATCACCAAAGATAGAAGACCTCTGATATGCTGCACTGTCCCCGGCCGAACATATAGATGCCTGGTTAATACAGCAAAAACGTACATTAGTGTAAGGCGGACAAAAGAAAGAGAGAAGAGCAAAATAGATTAGAGATAAAGACAGCTTGTAAGATCATATGTGCTCATTGCATCACATTTGCAATGGCCAGAATGAGAAAATGGCATGCACACATAGAGGTTAAACATTAAATGCATAAGCAGAAGTTACACTATCAGTACTTCGGGTTTGAAAAAACAAAATTTCCTATAAGTTCTGCAAAGTGAGTAAATCTAAGCATAAAACATAAAACTTCAGTCAGTAGTAATATCCAAAAGCTTCAGCTTTCAGTACTGACAAGGTCTTGCATAACTGATTTTGCAATAATCATTCTCCCTCACTACACCCTTCTCCAACTTAAAATAAGCTTCATTTAACTATAATAAGCAGCTTCATATCCTGGATTACCCCAAACAAATCTCTTGATTCCTCTTAAACTCAAACATTTCTTGTTTACATTCCATATAAAGTCTTACAAAATCAATCTTTGTGAATAACAGTCACAATTATTAAAGAGATGGAGTTGATCATTACAGAATTAAGTCCAACCATATCCGAATTGTAATTGTCCTTTGACCACTATCCGCGCTGATAAAGAATAGAATGAGCAGAAACCAAAACCAACTTGTATTTGTTCCAATTCGAAGATTAATCATGAGCTAAATACCTCAATCTTAACAATTTCACCTAAACTCATTTGACACCAAATATTCGTAGAAATGGATTGCAAATATGAATTTCACCTAAAAATAAAAATTTGAGTACATGATTATTCAATTATCCGATACAAGTGTGAATTTCATATCCAATCAATTACACGGCTGACAATTTAGACGGGAAACTCACGGAAATAGAATCGACATCTTCGAGAGAGGAATTAGTGAACGAGGGTCGTAGATGCTGAAGCAAAATCCTCTGCCTCTCGGTTGCTTTGTCCATCGATATATAATCACAGCAGAAAATGGGTAAATGAAGAGTAGACAGTTTTGCGGGCTTGATGGTATTTATATAAGAATGGAGGTTTATAGGGAAGTGTGAAAAAGATAATGATTTAGATCACACACGCATTTGCCGTGTGTTATTATATCATTATACTATTATACTCCATATGGATAAGCTTTCAGATCTACTGTGTGTATGTATATCTATTTCGAATAGTCGTGGACTGGTTTTGGTCGGTGATTGAATATCAAATTGTAATTAAGACCATGAATGGCAAAATTAGGTTACCGTGTTTAACTTGGTAATCCTATTTCTAATCAATTCAACCGATTTGAACTAATTTAATTTTTAAATTGTGGATGGCATTCAGTCGTGGCGAACACAGGATTTTAAACGTTAGGCGAAGAAACTTATCAAGTGTGCTAAGTTACTATTTTATTCCTATGAATATTAATATGTGAAATTGTTGGGGTTTCATGGGTCCCCCAAACAATAAATTTTTAACGTTCTAACTTCAATTAATATGGAATTATATTAGTGTATTAAGATAAATTGGAACTATTTATTCAAATAAATGCCATGATGCTCAGCCAAATCAGTATGTAGCTGCTATAAACACTAGTATGAGATTGGAAAATTGAGATTTTGACACAATTATTTTAGGAAATAGTTATGAATATCAATAAATATAGTGATGTTTTCATTTATTTTGTCGTTAAACACTGAAATTTCTAGTTGCGTGTACAAATTCGTAGCGTATAGATTAGAGATATTAAAATTTGGAAACTTGACATATCTAGCTACTACCATCTACCGATAAAGACAAGCCAGCCATGATATAACTTTCGAGACTAATCAATCTATCAAAGCTCACTTTCCAATCTCTTTCTTGTATTTATTGACTTATTCCATTAAAAAATATTCCATATTATTATTACCAGTATAATACTAGTATAAATACGGGGCTTATATATTCCCGTTTTTTGCAAAGATGTGCGAGGCATATATATTCTCATTTTTCTATAAGCTACAAATTATAAACTTTTGAAGTGATACAATTTTAATGTACAATTAGATAAAGTAAAAGAGCTACTGTATAAAAAAGTATATGAAACATTGTTAATAGATAATAGGCCACACTTTTTTAGAGAAATTTTTTCTATATTAAAAGAGAGATTGAAAAGATAAATGACTTAAGTATTAGTGGATAATAGATCTCACTTGATTAGAGATTCATTAGAGAGAAAAATTTCAAAATTAGAAAGTTCGTAATTTTAAGTGTCGAACTAAAAGATAACTAGTTATAGTAATATTTTTAAGTGACGGATAGAGTATTTTATGAAAACATTATAGACAGTATGTTAATTGTTACTCAATATGAAAGCATTAGTAGTTTCAAAGCCCGAATGCGAAACCAACTGAAAATGAAGACAAAGAACTGAAAATATCTCTATAGTAACAAGTAACAGATTGATGAATTTGCCATGTTTCAGAATGTGATGATGTTGGAAAACTCATGACAATAAATCTCAGTACATATACAATAATCATAGTCTCAAGAATATCGAACACATGTCTATATGGAACAACAGGCAAATAACACAAAAAGCACACGAGGTGCTGCAACGCAGAAACACACACGAGATAGTTGCGGGAAGCATCATATCTATCTGTATGAATCGGGGCGCTTAGGTTTGCTTTGAACGACAGCCTCGATCTTCTCCATTATTGCAGGCGTAAGCAAAGGAATGACATTGATAGCCTTCATGTTCTCTTGAATCTGCAAAGCAGTAATCAAGAGGCAGCTGTTCAGCTTTTGCCATAAAAGTGCGAAGGTTTGGTCACAAGAAGCAGTATGGTGTCACAAGCCAACCCTCTCTCTCTCTCTCTCCCCTGTGCTTTATACTCATTTTTTGATGTTGAAGCTAAAGCTCCAACAAATTTCACATTTCAAAGAGATAAAGTGGACATGTCAGAGAGAGAGAGAGAGAGAGAGAGAGAGAGAGAGAGAGAGAGAATAGTGATAGGTAAGGACCATTAATGATAAAGCAAAAAAGAGAAGAAAAAAGAATGGTTATTTCATTTTCAATAGTTGAATACTTGGATAGTTAAATCAATAGATCTTTATTCGAATATAGATCTATCAATTGATTTTGCAACTCAATCTCATCATGGTATAGTAACTAAATCACTATAATTTCTAAGACTCTATAATTTAATAAAGTAAGGAATTCTGATATTAATTTTTACATTGAACTCAATATGAATAAATCGCACATAATACTCCTAAGGTTTCAAAAACAAACAACGTAAGAAATGTAACAGAAATGAAAACATACTAGCAAGGCTAAGTCTATAGATAACAGAAATGAATCCGGTAACTCAATAGCATAGAGAAAGGATGTGTAAAGGAAATGAGACATGATGCTGACCTGGGACTCCTTGGTGGCACCTGTGATAACCGAAGAAACGTTGGGATTCGAAGCACACCAAGCAATTGCAAGCTGTGATAATGGCACACCGAGCTCATCTGCAATTGGTCTTAAGCCATCTACTTTCCTCAGCACATCATCTACCAAGGATCTGCTCGCAAGATTCTGCATAATTTGCCACATACAGAGTTAACCAGAAGTAGAAGATGACGAAGAACTACAACATGGGAAAATTGTGAAGCACGAGCAAATATGAAGATAAATGAGCTAACTAGACATGACACTAACATAAATTGTTATAGAATTTCATATACAGGAAGGACACACAGGATTCGTTGCAAACTTCCCCACAAAATATAGAACCAATCAAAATGTAGAGGGTTATGGGTGAAGCAATAATACTCAAATTGATCTAAATTCATTCTTCTCTTAACAACTACTGTGTCCTCACTACCAAACTATACAGATATTTTGAGCACTAATTCAGTGTTGTTAGGAGCGGGGCCAGGGGCGTTTCGGTAAAAATCGGGGCGTGCTCCCTACAAATCGAGGTACTCTATCGAGTGTTCACATTAAGTCGTTAACAATTGGTATGAGTGTGAACCTTTCAGGACATAGATATTATAGACTACTAATTACTTTCTTTTTGGAATATCAACTCACATTAACTAGATTAATTAGGAGTGAATTAAGATAAATGACATTAAATGGGTGTAATTTTAAAAAACAGATACTACTCCATTAATTAGTATTCTAAAAAAGACACATATTGTTTCAAAAACCAATTAATGACATTATATGGGTGTAATATTGAAAACAGATATAATTAGTATTCTAAAAAGACACACTGTTTTAAAAAACCAATAAGGGACATTATAAAAGTGTAATTTACGAATAGCACTATTAAATATCATAACCCTTTTAAAAAAATTTACTGCAAACAGAAAATTCCCCATCAGCGCCCCAGCCACCCACGGAATGCTGCTCGCCCCAAGCCCCTCGGGGATGTTCTGGTGGAGACCCGGGCGATTTTAATAACACAGAGGCACTATCAAAGTCCCAGTCTCACTTTACTTCCATACAATGGCTTGTAATTGTTACGAGCTCAGCACAAAATAATAACGAAAATAAAGAACAAACACAAAAGTTGTTCACCAGTTCGTGACTACATGACCATACCTGAGGGAGTGTCAAGTCAAGGAGTTTTCACTAGAATATTTTGAGACACAGATAAAGAAATTACATGGCTATTTATATTAGGATTCATCCCTAATCCAACTCAAAATGATTCTACCAAAACTAACTAAAAAATAGTTCATAAAAAGACCTCATTCAGGCCAAAACTATAGATCTCACAGCAAAAACATCAATGTAGAGACATGCAGGTTGGCAACACAGGCTAGAGAATAAAATGTGAATAAAAAATTCCCATTATAGCTTTCAAACAGCAAATATTTTCTTTACCTTATAGTTTTCCAAAGCAAACCTACTGTCCGGAGGGATATTTCCCGATTTATACTTGCCGGTCAAAACTCCAGACGCAAGTGGACTCCATGTTGTGAGGCCAATACCATAGTTAGTATACAACGGAAGAAACTCGGTCTCAACCTGCGGAATTCAATGCAGAGGACCGCAATATAGGATCAAATACATATCAAGCAACAAAACCATCACAAACAATAAGAGACCAACTCTGACACATTCCCAACCTCCCAAAAAACAGACTTGCAAGAAAAGAAAGCACACTCCCCTGATACTAATTGGGATCGATCAGCAAATCCAAATTAGGGATTCAAAACTCTAACCGTGGATTAAAATCCCCTAATTGAGAATTGATAAACTACTATAAAAGTTTTTGCCGCGAGGAAACTCGATCCCACTGAAAAATCAGAACAGATCTTCCACAAAACAAGGGGCGTAATGAAATTTCAGATCTTTCACCTATCTAAACAGCTACATTTTGCAGATTAAGAAAAAAAAACAGATCTTTACATAATTCAATCGAAGCAATCATTAAGAAATACCCAAACCAAATCTTACAAATCGAAAAACCCTGACCTTATGCCTGGAGAAGAGATTATACTCGGGCTGCTCGACAATTGGCCCAACGAGATCGAGCCTCTGAGCAACGCCCCACGCCTCAGTGATCTGCTGCGCCGACCACTCACTCGTCCCCCAATAATACGCCCAGCCCTTATCAATCACGTGATTCATAGCCCTGACGGTCTCCTCGATGGGCGTGGAGATGTCGGGGCGGTGGCAGTAGATGAGATCGACGTAATCCATGTCCAATCGCTTCAAACAAGCCTTGGTGCCTTCGATGATGTGCTTGCGGGAGAGGCCCTTGTCGTTGGGGCCGGGGCCGCCCCAGAAGATCTTGGTGGAGATGACGATGTCGGAGCGCTTCCAGCCGAGCTCCTTGATGGCCTGGCCCATGATCTCCTCGGCGCGGCCATTGGCGTAGACCTCGGCATTGTCGAAGAAGTTGACGCCGTGGTCGCGGCAGCACTGGAGGATGGATTTAGCCTCCTTGACGTCAAGCTGGTTGCCGAAGGTCACCCACGCCCCGTACGAGAGCTGGGACACCTTCAGCCCCGATCGCCCCAAGTTCTTGTACTGCATTGTTTGGTCTGGGATTTTCATCGAACACTTGGTGGGGAGCGTGTACTGATGGTTTTTGTGGGTTTGGTTTCGTTAGAATCACTGGACTCTATTTTAACGAAATAGTAAGTGTGCTGTAAACCTCTGTCGTTAGAAATCAGTTATATCAAGCAGACATGTGAAGAAATCGAAAAGCAACTGATTTAGTAAGTGTGCTGTAATTGCAACCTCTGTTTCAGTTGGCATTTTATTCTTCTGAGGCGAATATTCGCATTTAAGTTTTAGCTTAATACTTCCTCCGTCCCATAAAAATATGGGCTATGGGCTGATGAGATGACACGTGAATTAAGATAAAATTGGTAAAGTAATAGAGATGAGGAGAATTGTATAATAAAATAAGATAGAAGAGGAGAATAATAGTAAAAGTAGAGTTAGTGGATAGTGGGACCTACGATATTAAATTGATACTATTACTTTCAAAAAATAGAATACATATTTTTATGGGACGGACGAAAATGGAAAGTGCACATATTTTTATGGGACTGAGGAGGAGTAAATTTAGGATATAAGTACCATCCATAAATGATTATATAAAATTTACAAGTATAAATTAGTAACTACAGTATATTATAATTTATTTAAAATAAGTGCTTTAAACTTTATATATTATGTGACTATAAATATTCCTCTGTAGATATTTCCTATTAATTTTACTTACCATGAGAAAATGCTGAATCTAACCATAAAATTTTTTTTAGCAAACCATGGGAAAATGCTAAATCGTAACATGCATTGCTTCTCTTTAAAATTTATAAATTGCGCAATATTATCGAGTTTGAATCATATACAGGTCTATCAAATACGTGGAACAGAAAAAAAATCAACATATTAATGAGTACAATTAATAGAACTAGAAATCCTAAGCTCTAGCCTTAGGGCTCGTTCGGTGATGACTAATTGGCCAGAATTGGGGTCAAATTAGTGCATTAATGACGATTCGGTGTTCAATAACTGAACAAGCATGGCCCTCAATATGACAAGGGCCCGCACTATTCCTTTTGACTTTTGGCAGAAATAATTATTGCAACCCACTTGATTTTGTAAATCTGGTCGCCTACCGTGGCAGCAAAATTGCGTGCAAGATTACCAATTTGCCCCATGAATTTTTCGTTTCCCCCCATCCCCAATTTGTTGTCATTTTGTAGGTACACACTTCCAACATACTTTCTCTCTCTAGTCCAAAAACTTCAGATCTGGTGTGGAGTGTGAAGCACCGTTCTAGTTCAACGGCACGCTCCAGCGATATCTCCGGCGAGCTTCAGCGTCTCGCGAGTGTACCGGATCCGACTATAAATATTCCTCGTAGATTTTTTCACATTAATTTTACTAACCATGAAAAAATGTTGAATCTAGCTAGCCATGAGAATTTTTTTAAATTAACCATGTGAAAATGCTAAATCCTAGCATGCATTGCTTCTCTTTAAAATTTATAAATTGCGCAATATTATCGAGTTTGAATCATATACATGTCTACCAATCACGTGGAACAGAAAAAAATCAACATATTAATAGTACAATTAATAGAACTAGAAATCCTAAGCTTGAGCCTTAGGGCTCGTTCGGTGATGACTAATTGGCCAGAATTAGGGTCAAATTAGTGCATTAATGACGGTTCGGTGTTCAATAACTGAACAAGCATGGCCCTCGATATGACAAGGGCCCGCACTATTCCTTTATACTTTTGGCAGAAATAATTATTGCAACCCACTTGATTTTGTAAATCTGGTCGCCTACAGTTGCAGCAAAATTGCGTGCAAGATTACCAATTTGCCCCATGAATTTTTCGTTTCCCCCCATCCCCAATTTGTTGTCATTTTGTAGGTACACACTTCCAACATACTTTCTCTCTCTAGTCCAAAAACTTCAGATCTAGTGTGGAGCGTGAAGCACTGTTCTAGTTCAACGGCGCGCTCCAGCGATATCTCCGGCGAGCTTCAGCGTCTCGCGAGAGTACCGGATCCGGCTATAAATATTCCCCGTAGATTTTTTCATATTAATTTTACTAACCATGAAAAAATGTTGAATCTAGCTAGCCATGAGAATTTTTTTAAATTAACCATGTGAAAATGCTAAATCCTAGCATGCATTGCTTCTCTTTAAAATTTATAAATTGCGCAATATTATCGAGTTTGAATCATATACATGTCTACCAATCACGTGGAACAGAAAAAAATCAACATATTAATAGTACAATTAATAGAACTAGAAATCCTAAGCTTGAGCCTTAGGGCTCGTTCGGTGATGACTAATTGGCCAGAATTAGGGTCAAATTAGTGCATTAATGACGGTTCGGTGTTCAATAACTGAACAAGCATGGCCCTCGATATGACAAGGGCCCGCACTATTCCTTTTTACTTTTGGCAGAAATAATTATTGCAACCCACTTGATTTTGTAAATCTGGTCGCCTACAGTTGCAGCAAAATTGCGTGCAAGATTACCAATTTGCCCCATGAATTTTTCGTTTCCCCCCATCCCCAATTTGTTGTCATTTTGTAGGTACACACTTCCAACATACTTTCTCTCTCTAGTCCAAAAACTTCAGATCTAGTGTGGAGCGTGAAGCACCGTTCTAGTTCAACGGCGCGCTCCAGCGATATCTCCGGCGAGCTTCAGCGTCTCGCGAGAGTACCGGATCCGGCTATAAATATTCCCCGTAGATTTTTTCATATTAATTTTACTAACCATGAGAAAATGTTGAATCTAACCATGGGAATTTTTTTAAGCTAACCATGTAAAAATGTTAAATCCTAACATGCATTGCTTCTCTTTAAAATTTATAAATTGCGCAATATTATCGAGTTTGAATCATATACATGTCTACCAAACACGTGGAACAGAAAAAAAATCAACATATTAATGAGTACAATTAATAGAACTTGAAATCCTAAGCTCGAGCCTTAGGGCTCGTTCGATGATGACTAATTGGCCAGAATTGGGGTCAAATCAGTGCATTAATGACGGTTCGGTGTTCAATAACTGAACAAGCATGGCCCTCGATATGACAATGGCCCGCATTATTCCTTTTGACTTTTGGTAGAAATAATTATTGCAACCCATTTGATTTTGCAAGTCTGGTCCGCTATAGTTGAAGCAAAATTGCGTGCAAGATTACCAATTTGCCCCGTGAATTTTTCGTTTCCCCCCATCCCCAATTTGTTGTCATTTTGTTGGTACACACTTCCAACATACTTTCTCTCTCTAGTCCAAAAACTTCAGATTTGGCATGGAGTGTGAAGCACTGTTCTAGTTCAACAACGCACTCCAGCGATATCTCTGGCGAGCTTCATCGTCTCGCGAGTGTACCGGATCCGGCTATAAATATTCCTAGTAGATTTTTTCATATTAATTTTACTAACCATGAGAAAATGTTGAATCTAACCATGGGAATTTTTTTAAGCTAACCATGTAAAAATGTTGAATCCTAACATGCATTGCTTCTCTTTAAACTTTATAAATTGCGCAATATTATCGAGTTTGAATCATATACATGTCTACCAAACACGTGGAACAGAAAAAAATCAACATATTAATGAGTACAATTAATAGAACTGGAAATCCTAAGCTCGAGCCTTAGGGCTCGTTCGGTGATGACTAATTGGCCAGAATTGGGGTCAAATCAATGCATTAATGACGGTTCGGTGTTCAATAACTGAACAAGCATGGCCCTCGATATGACAAGGGCCCGCATTATTCCTTTTGACTTTTGGCAGAAATAATTATTGCAACCCATTTGATTTTGTAAGTCTGGTCCACTATAGTTGAAGCAAAATTGCGTGCAAGATTACCAATTTGCCCCGTGAAATTTTCGTTTTCCCCCATCCCCAATTTGTTGTCATTTTGTTGGTACACACTTCCAACATACTTTCTCTCTCTAGCCCATAAACTTCAAATTTGGCATGGAGTGTGAAGCACCGTTCTAGTTCAACAACGCACTCCAGCGATATCTCCGGCGAGCTTCAGCGTTTCGCGAGTGTACCAGATCCGGCTATAAATGTTCCTAGTAGATTTTTTCATATTAATTTTACTAACCATGAGAAAATGTTGAATCTAACCATGGGAATTTTTTTAAGCTAACCATGTGAAAATGTTGAATCCTAACATGCATTGCTTCTCTTTAAAATTTATAAATTACGCAATATTATCGAGTTTGAATCATATACATGTCTACCAAACACGTGGAATAGAAAAAAATCCACAAATTAATGAGTACAATTAATAGAACTGGAAATCCTAAGCTCGAGCCTTAGGGCTCGTTCGGTGAAGACTAATTGGCCAGAATTGGGGTCAAATCAGTGCATTAATGATGGTTCGGTGTTCAATAACTGAACAAGCATGGCTCTTAATATGAAAAAGGCTCGCATTATTCCTTTTGACTTTTAGCAGAAATAAATATTGCAACCCATTTGATTTTGTAAGTCTGGTCCGCTACAGTTGAAGCAAAGTTTCGTGCAAGATTACCGATTTGCCCTGTGAATTTTTCATTTTCCCCCATCCCCAATTTGTTGTCATTTTGTTGGTACACACTTCCAACATACTTTCTCTCTCTAGTCCAAAAACTTCAGATCTGGTGTGGGGTGTGAAGCATCGTTCTAGTTCAACGACGCGCTCCAGCGATATCTCCGGTGAGCTTCAGCGTCTCACGAGTGTACCGGATCCGGCTGTTGATGAGGTCACGAGCTCTGAGCATGAGCAGGAGCCTTGTTACGGATTTCTACATAGAGACATTTTCGACGGAGAATCATTTTCAAGAGAGAAGTTAATGCCCTCTCTGAATGGAATCACCCCTAAATCCCCAAAACGAAAATCATTTTCATCTTTGTGCATCATTTCTTTTTCTCTAGACTCTCACCGTAAGGAAATTTGATCCGAGGCCAGTGTTCTTCAAGAGAGAATGGAACCGCTGCTGGACATTCCTAGTCGGATTCGGAGTCACTGCCAACTGACAAGCTCATATTTTCATAGGTGTAATTGGTAGGTTGAAGTGCTAAATGTCGACTTTATCACTCGAAATTGTCTTTATCCAGCCAATTATTCTACCTTTCGGAGTTTTATGTGTTTGTTAAGTGTTCTAGGAAAAACAGCTGAAAAGAGGAGAAAATGAGGCATATAGTGCTCAGAGGCAGAGGAGCCACGAAAACGAGGACCCGACCGGGTGAATTTACGGTCCAATAATTCAACCCGGCCGGGCAGAGCCAGAGGCCAGTTACGGGTCTAAAAGGCAGACCTGGCCGGGTGTATTTCTAGTGTAATAATTAGACCCGGCCGGGTACTGTGGTCTGACGCGTCTGAAAGCTGAAAACGCGATTTTTGAAGGGAATTAAATAGAGAAAAAGCCTAGGGTTAGGAGGATTCTACACCTACCGCCTCCAACACTCACACACACCCCGAAGAACACTTTGAGAGAGAGAATTGAAGATTGAAGACTTCCAATCGGAAGATTGAAGTTGACATTCCGTAGATTCATTCTTATAGGAGTATCTTAATCTTTTCTTCATGTATTTCGTAGAATCTTTTGTTTCAAACATGGTTTTTATGAAGAACATGAGTAGCTAAACATCTCTTGTAGACTCTTGGTGATGATGCACTGATTTCATAGTTTTTATCCGATTGATTTTGTTCTTGCCTTGCTCTTGTAGTTATTTGATTATTCTTGGGTTTATTCCTTTCAATTGCTTGATCACCAATTGCTTGTGTAGGACTAATTAGATTAATCGGGAGATGAAATAATTAATCTAGAAATAAGAATAATGCACACCTTAATATAATAGAACTCGGGAGAGTTGAGGTTTTGAGTGAGGTCATTGACCTAATCGAGCTTTTGGGAGTTAGGAGTTTAGAATTAGAAGGGGACTTCGATCCTAGTCCCTAATCTACAGGTTTCTCACCTCGGGAGGGGGTTTAATCTATAATTGTGGTCGGCTTAGTAACTCTAGAGACACCAAAAGGTAAGGCAAATCGATTGGATAAGAGCTTGGAATTGTGCATCGGATCCTTGAGTTCTGCAATTTTCTCCATATTATCTTTCCACATCCTTTTCACACCGTGTTTCCTTGTTCTTAATTGTTACTTGCTTACTATATGCTTTTATTAGTTGTTAGAACAAACCAAACTTTTCTTGATTGTCTAGATAGTAGTTGATTTTTGTTCGTGGTAGTTAAGTTGATATAAAATTGTCTATGTGGGATACGATACTCTTGCTTACTAATTGCTACACTAGTCCTGTACACTTGCAGGTATCACTTGTGTTAAAATAAGTTGAGTCACCACCATTGTCACTAAGATGTCCCTCAGTCTCACAGAGGAGGAGGCAACGAAATCTCACAGAGGAGGAGGCAACGAAAATATCCTAGTTGTGCTCTCTCTCTGTTATCGGTGGATGTGTTTGATGTTGATAGGTTCGTCGACTCCGAGCTTTGGCCACAGTCTTGAGCTCGCCGGTAGCGCTGTCGGATTAAGGTGGCAGCGGGGTGCAAGGTGTTGAGTGGCAGGGGCGTCGGGGAGCACCATAAACACGGCCTTGAGAGTTGAGCTGAGAGAGAAAGAATCGAGAGATGTTTTACTCTCAGATGCTGCCGTCGAAGAAGGGGGCTTTAGGCGTCATTTGGATGGCCTCTCATTGCCATAAACGCCTTAAGATGGATTAAGCCCACCATACCCACATTCCTTCTTCTGTCTGTCTCTCTCTGTTCAAAAAGTCCCTAAAAAATGAAGAAGGATAAACGATGGTATTTGACAAATTTCATGGGGGTATAGTTGGAAAATTAGGTGAAATATTAATGGTGATAGCATTGATGACACTCATTTCGGGTGTGCAAATGATGTACACCAAACGATGCATTTTATATCAATTATGTGGGACCCACAACAAATAAATCTTCCAATATTTATACTTGCTCAACTTATTTAGGACGAACCAAGCCCGCCCTAAGGCAGAAACTATATTAATGAGTACAATTAATAGGAAAAAAATATGTGAAATATTGGTTATCATATGGAATAAAAATAGAACTAAGTAGAAAAATAAATAAAGTCCAAATAATATTAACTATAAAATATGGTGCATAATTAAAATAAATTAAAGTTTTTTTAGTATCACAGTTGAGTGATTTTTTTTTTAGATTTACCCCCAAGTACCTTAATTACAATATACTAATGTATGTATTCATAGCCCATATTGGTTCTTTTGTCATTATATTGGTTCTAAGTTTTGAAAAGAATTATGCTGAACATCTTGACCCATCACCTGCAGTCCAACATCATCACCAAGCCCATGCAACCCAACAATACAAGCCCGCCCACCATCTCCTCAACAAACTATCGATCCACAAGTATGGCATGACATCCATGCGATATAAATCAATTTTGTTATTTTATAAATTCCTTCTAGGATTAAGATTTCCTATTTAATAGATTTTTTTTAAGATGATAAATTACTAAAAAATAATATTCAGTCGGTCATCAAACTATAAGTGAGACATTAATATCAAGGATAAGACAGTAATATCAAGATAGAAAATTATATATTCCCATTTCTAATTGTTTGATATCATAGGTAAGCTTAACTCAAAGCCCAACATAATAAATGGTCTGATACAATCTTACCAAAATTATAACTTTAACCATGTTTATAAAATCCACCAATTAATCAAGTTAAGCCAATGTTATCTAATTACACAAATCTATATAATTTCTTTTCTATCAAACAACAACAAAAAAGTCTTATCTACGCATAATCTGACACGAAGCCTGCATTTCTTATCTTGTTTTTGATATCTTTTTATATCCCGTCATTTGAGATGTATCACATTTCAAAAATAGAAACATTACTTTCTTTGTTTTTTTCTCTCTTTTACCCCAATTATAAGTTTGGAGAACTCATTCCCTTTCAACAATTGTTTCTATTGTGCATATACATGGACACATATCTTTGGTTTGGATTACGACATAAATTTTTACCGTAAAGGTAATCCTCGATCTGTATCTTTCAAAACCTAAAACCAGATCAGTCGAACTTCTCCATAAAAATCTTCTCTTTGATCCCACATGGTTTCTCTCCCTTGAACCCTAAGCTCTTGATGCCAATCGCCGGAAAATAAATACAACTAATCACAAATATAAAAGAGATACTCAATTCGATATGATGTACATCTACGTCTAAAGGCTATGCTAAAATAGGAATTTCACTATATAATATTAGGATTAGGGGTGTCGAAACGGGTAGCGGGTATTGGGTACCCGCACACCCGACCCGTTACCCGTCGGGTTTCGGGTACCCGCTACCCGACATAAGCGGGAACGGGTTCGGGTACGGGTATTGAGTTTCAGGTTTTTGCGGGTATCGGGTATACCCGATACCCGCTTATATACCCGTTTAAATATAAATATTCAATACAAACTCGAATTCAGTTTATAATGATTGCAAAACACGTCAAAAATTAAATATCAACAAAAAAAGACATTAATCCAACATAACAAAACACCAGATATAGACTTCCTATACAAAACCAACACATCTTTAAAAAAAATCAGTATTTTAACAATTAGAATCAAATCAAATGTTGATAGGCACTACACATTTTGAATTAGTATAATTAAATTTGAGATACTATGATTTTACTAGATCGTGACGGTTGTAAGCGCGGAGGTATCGCTCTTCTGCGACGGACTCTGCCAGAACCCGGCGTCGTAGAACTTATCCATCATCTGCTTCTCGAGCTCAACGTGATGAATATATTTTAAATGGGTCGGGTACGGGTACCCGCCTGTCGGGTACGGGATACCCGTACCCGACGAGGCGGGTACCCGTCACTGTGCGGGTCGGGTAACGGGACAAAGATTTTGGCTACAAACGGGTACAGGTACCCGGTTCTCCAGGTACGGGTACCCGCGAGTACCCGTTTCGACACCCCTAATTAGGATACAATTTACGAGCAACTCTATATACAAAGAAAATAAAAAAGTCTATTTCTAATCCTACTAAAAACATATTCCTAAAAATAGAATCATACTAAAAACACATTCCTAAAAAAAACAAAGCATACAATTTAATAATGCATGATTAAAACCAAAAAAGACATAGATTATCTATCAATTGTAATGCTTATTTAGAAATTTAATACAATAGCTATAAATATATGAAGGCGTGATCAATTGCTAATTTTTCTAAATTCTTACTTGTTAACTTATAAACGTAGTATATTAAAAATATCAATAAGATGTCATTAACATGTCAACCCATATTTAGTTGACATACTAAAACAGATGTCAACACAAAGACATAAGTATATCAACTAACTTTGTGTTTGACAAACTAATGTCATCGTGTTGACATTTATAATAAACTGTGTTGAAAAGTTAACAAAGTAAGCAATTTTTAAAAAGTTAGCATTATAACGCAACATTTAGTATATCTCTACATATTACAATTAAAAATATTTTATTTCTAATAATTAGAAAAAATTCGGAACCCCTAACCCTTATTATGTTCCGCTTGGAAGCCTAGAAGAATAATCATTTCTTAATTACTACTATTTACATATGTCACTCTTCTTATCTTATTTTCTCTGTCTATGAAAAATAGTCATATTTTGTATTTTAGGCTCTTCATAAGAAATAGTCTTATTTAATAAATGAAAACTTTATCTCATACTTAATCCATTTTTTCTCCTATATCATGTGTCCCCTACAAATCAGACTATTTTTTATCAATGAAGGAAATATTATATTTTTTATAAAAGTACATGCCGCGTTAGTTTAAAATTGAAATTCATATTTTCTCAAAAAAAGAAGATAGAATAGTTGTCCTCCAATGGACTCTATTTTCCCTGTTTGACTGGCAAAGTTGTTGGCCTGTAAAATAGAGATGTGTTAAGCACATATGCGTCAATCACTCAGCAACAAATTTGGCCATTCCACTTTTATTTAAATAAAGCTAAGTCAATATTTACTCAGCGGCGAATCTGAAAGCGTAATATAACCAATTAGCATTATTATTTAATTGAAGATTGTTTGACGATTGAATAAATTGAATGAAAGAATAAAATTTAAGTCTAACAATATTCATTGAGCGGCGGCCATGTGATTTTCTTGATAGGTGTGAGCTGCTAATTGTCGGGGCTATTACTACCAAATAATCAAGAAAATGAACAGAAAAAAGTGATATTGGGCTGGGTTTACGTTGAATAAAATTTATTATATGTACCATTATGATAATCGTGCATTCAACATTGTTTTTTTATAAGCTGAAGTGTCCATCTTTTTGATAGTTGATTTTGGAAATGAATTCTACTTGAAATGTTATAACATAATCAACCCCATACTCTGGTCCACTAGGGCATTCGGAATTGATAAATATAACTTGTAAATAAAATGACCTATATAAGTTAGTGAAAAGTTTTTATAAATAAATGTGAATTGAATTTATGTAATATATGAAAATGGTAAAAAAAATAAATAAAAACTAGAATATTTTTGTGAGATGAGATGAGATGAGATGAGATGAGTACAATTTTACAATCATAAAGCCTAATTTATAGGCCATAAATCATGACAGCCGTTTATTCCAGCATTGCTATTCTATTCCCATTGGTTTTACAGCATATAGAGAGACACAGATTCTCTTAATTGAATATAGCCTTTTTCTATTTTAATATTTGTGCTTGTTTTAGCGTATAAACTTTATTCAACGTAAGAGCATCCACAACGGTGCTCGCTGGGAAGGACAGTGTCCGTGTCGTTGGCGCGGCACCGATGTCGCCGTTGCTGCACTCCCGCCGCTGGCACGGCGCTGCTCGATGCATCGAGCACGTCCGTGCTGCTGAGCAGGCTACGTGGCGCGTTTCTATTGGCCAATGGATTATCCGTTGGAAATTTATTTTTTTTAAATCGAAAATAATACCAAAAAAAAATATCAGATTCCCAAAAATATGGCCATTTTATTACCGTTTTTCTGAAATTTTTTTATAATTTTTTTATTCCCAAAATCATCTATAAATACACACATTCATCATCCATTTTCACATCAAATCATCTCCCATTCATCTCTCATTCATATTTTTTCGTACAACTCATCTACATCTTCCTCTCTCACTCAAACCCTCTCAAATGGATTTCACCGATATCATGGCGGAAGCGGAGCGCGAAGAACAAGAATACTATGAACAATATTGTGTCGCCTATGAAGCCTATGTCGCCGCCACTACCCCCGCCCCTCCTCCTCGACCAACTAGATCAATTCGCCGCTACATCCCTCGTGACCGGGAGGGAGCCAACGAAAGGCTCGTTACTGACTATTTTTCCGACCAGCTGCGGTTTCCGGAAGATTACTTTCGGCACCGTTTTCGCATGTCAAAATGGTTGTTTATGCGTATTGTCAACACATTGTCCGCCCGCGTTCAATACTTTCAATCAAGTAGAGACGCAACCGGTCGGCAAAGTCTCTCGGCGTTGCAGAAGTGTACTTGTGCCATCTGACAATTTGCTACTGGGCAAACAGCTGACCTCTTCGACGAGTATTTGCATGGGTGAGTCAACTGGAATCCTATGCCTTAAAATTTTTTGTGACGACGTTCGTTCTGCTTTCGGTGAGGAATTTCTTCGGGCACCCACCACCGATGATTGTCAACGATTGCTTCGTCTTCACGAAACAGTTCACGGTTTTCCCGGTATGCTTGGCAGCATTGACTGCATACATTGGAAGTGGAAGAATTGCCCGACTGCTTGGAGGGGGAAACACTTAAGCGGCCACAAAAGCGACGGCCCAACACTTATCCTTGAAGCGGTCGCCGACTACCGCCTATGGATTTGGCATGCATATTTCAGTATTGCCGGATCCAACAACGACTTGAACGTGCTCTATTCTTCACCACTCTTCAATGATGTTTTGAATGGTGTAGCACCGACGATCGACTTCACCTTCAACGGAAATGCATACCACATGGGTTACTATCTCGCCGATGGTATCTACCCAATGTGGTCGACTTTCGTGAAGACGTTCAGCAATCCGCAAGACCCGACTCGGCAATCCGCACGGTCCTTCAAGGCCGATTCAACATTGTGAAGGCCCCGTCTCGGCTGTGATACGTTAAGAATATCGCCGACATCATGTACACGTGTATTATCTTGCACAACATGATTATAGCTGACGAAGGACCGAGGGCGGCTAACTTTTACGACGAGAATGAAGTCGGAAGCTCAACCGCGAGGTCTCCCCCACGCCGAGATGTGCATACGATGGTGGGCGAGAGGATCGAAACAAGAAACACAATGCGCGATATCCGAACCCACACTGAGCTACAAGAAGACCTAATCAAACACATTTGGGCGAAATTCGGCCACAAGTAGTGGGTTTTTTTAATTTTATGAATTTAATTATGTAATTTTTAATTTTTAGGATTTTAATTATGTAATTTTTAATTTTTGATGTACAGTATTTTGTAATATTATTCCGGGTATTTTTAATGCATTTTAATTTTGTGGAAATGTTTTTATTTAAATTGAATAATGGAATGGTGGGACCCTTGTGCTCGTCCTTGCGGAAGAGCACGAATGTGGGTGTTGTGCTCGTGCGTAAGAGCAAGTTGAAAAAGTGGGGCCGGGCCCACATCCGTGCTCATTGGCAAGAGCACGGATGTGGATGCTCTAAGTCAAGTTGAGCTAGTATTTTTTGACTTTGTGGTTTACATTTTTAACCTAACTTTGTGATGTTCATATGTATATGTAACTTTTTTAGGCAACGTAGTAGCAACATCCCAATTTTTTTCAACAAATTTGTTGTGCACCCTATGAGATGCAATAATGTAGTGTTACCTAAGAAATACCATACTTTTATTACTAAAAATCGAGAATGTCTAAAATTGGAAAACGGAAAAAAAAGAAGTAAATAATGTTATTAATTGATGTGTTTTAACTTATAAATGATGGTGACATAATAAATTCTAGATAAACATTATTGTATTGTCTCCAGGAAATTTAAGTGGCCTACAAATTTCAATTCGGTAAATAACAATATCTGAAGTTCACTTCAGACAAAACTAATTACTCTCCCCAAGTAAAAATAAATAAATACTCCGTATATATTATTTCCAGCAATTAATAATAATAATAATAATAAATAATGAGTGGTGATCCACGTGCCCATTTCTGAATTTTTGTTATATGTCACCATCTCCCATTTTATATAGGAGTATTTTCACAGACTTGTTGGAATCCCGTTAAGTTAGATGTTGCATGATATTTGGTCCCAAAATAGAGAATATTTATAGATGAAATTGTCATTTTACTAACGGCTCCATAAATAACGTAACGTCCCCAAATTCCAAGCTGTATCTGTATGTATCAATTTTGTGTTTGTTTGGAGAGGAAGCAACATCACACTCGCACTATTATCTCCAACTTACCTTTCATCCACTCAACTCTTATCTCTAATATTTTTTTATCAAATTCTAGTAAGCTCAAGTCATGACTTTCTAAAACATCAATCAAATTTAGTAATTTGTGATTTAAATTACAGTTATCTCTTCGTATTATTGAATGGCATGTCTTGATAAAATTGGTTCAACCCAAATGTGATAGGGATAAATTTATCTAAACTTGCTATATGGAGACCTCTGTTTGCCTTAATATTCTTGTTCTTCTTTTGACATTTCCTTGCCCGATAAATGGTCTTTTTACTATAAAGTTCATGACAAACTAGTAGAGAGTAAACTAATAATTACACCCAAAATTTACTTCTAATTTTATCTTAAACAAATTTATACTAGTTCAAAACAAACATGGTTAACGTATATCAAAAGAGAGTGATGCTCATATAAAATGCCCACACAAGTTATGTAGCATATCATTTTTCAATAGTATATTATTAAAATGAATTACTATACATCATATTATTATTTATCAATCGTACATTAATATATTACTATAGTATAATTGTGTATATTTCCAAATTTTTATAAACCAAAATAACCTTATTAACCATTTTCTGTTTAATTTTTTTTATCTGTTTTATTTTCTAAAAAAATGTGCCAAAATGATACATCATATTATATTTATCAATCGTACATTAATATATTAGTATATTTCAATTCTTTAAATTTTTAATTTACAACATTCACAGAAATCAAAGTTCAACATACACTGTATCACAAATTTATGTTGGTAAAAGAGTTCGTCAAACCTATACTTAATAATATGGACATTCTAACCCAAGGAGTGTGGTCGAGTGACATGTGACTTGTCCATCCTTAACCAAATGGTCAGGGGATCAGATCTTTGCCTTTGGGTATGGAGCAACTTTAAATCCTTGGGCCAGCTGTCCCATCATTTGGTGCCTACAAATCAGCGCGATAAATAGTCATTAGGCCCGTCGGTGGATAGCCTTAGTAATTAAAAAAATAATAAATTGGACATTCTAATTTACTACTTCATGTGGTTGTTCGATTTGTTAAACAAAATAATCATGAGATACAGTCTAGGATTGAATGAGGTTACTATAACTAATTATCACATGATTAATTATTAATCCAAGTTTGAGTTGTGAGATTCAATTTCATTTACCAAACACAATGCATATTTAATTATGAGATAAACTGTTGACCTAATCCAAGCTTCTTAGCTCAAGTGGTTGAGGGGTAAGGATACTGCGCCATCCTGGAGGTCACGTGTTTGACCTCTGATGGCGCATCTTGTGGATTAATTTCCCCTGGGGGGTTCTTGAGTCACTGGCCTGGACCCAGGAGCTGGGGGAGGTAGCCTGTTCATGGCGTCACCTGGACCCGTGCTTGGGGGAGGTTGGTTATACAGACTCGTTCCTTCCCAACCCGACAACGAAGCGCAGCTCGGTGGTAAGACGCTTCACCTCCGACCGTTAGGCTGAGGGTCCGAGTCACTTCGGAGGTAGATGGGAAACCATCGTTGATCCTCCTTTAAAAAAAAGGAAAAAAAAAACCCAACTTAAAATCATGACAAGATTATCCTTTTTCTTTTTCACTCTATTTTACAGTCACGTAATAAGGAACACTACTCCGTATAACCTAAGAAAAGCCCATCAAATATTTGATTTGATTTGAATTGTGGAGGGGAATTGAAGCGGTAATTTTGAAAGAAAAAGTAAAAATAAAGCTTAGAACTTCTATCTTTACCAAAGTTTGAGGTCCGATCTAGAATGGTTAAAATAAAAATAAATTATAAACCCAAATTCCACAGAGAGCTTGACCAAAACCTCCACGTTAGCAAATAAAAGTTGAAGGGTTTAGACCGCCAAATTTCCGGTAGCAAACAAGGCCTACGCAATCTGCCTTTCACTTTTAATTATTTAAAAAGATGTTAATTGAGTGAAAATCTGAATAAAGCTAAAGGCTAAAAAAGCTTCCCCACAACCATCTTCTTGACTATTTTTTTTATTAATTAAATTAAACTCATAGCATATAGCAACATGCTCCATTGCTTGTAAGTCAAGGGTTAGTAATTATTACAAATTTGATGGGCCTATCCGAACCCCCTCTTATTTTGTTTCTACGACCGAAATAATTAACTTTAAATCAATATCGAATTTGGGATAAATTTGTCTGCTTATCCTCTTATTAAGCGCAAAATAAAACACTTCACCTATTTTTTTATCATCGATTATTCTCCATTGATTACTGCGGTCACATTGTTCACGGACCATGTACATTATCCATATTGATATTTAAATATACTATTAATTATATTTGATATCGAACTCTAACATTATAAAGTCTAGACCATATTTGTGAATTAAAAAACAAGTTGCAAATGGACTTCGACTAAATTCGAAAAAAAACAATTCAAAATTTTGTATGGTAAATGGCCACAAATTTTGATGAAAAAGTAAAATTAAAAAAAAAATAGCGAAATGAATATGTAATTATGGGTTGAGATTAGTTCCAGCAGTCATGATTGACTTTGCTTTACCATCACTACCTAAAAGCTTGTATTCTTATAACTACCCATGTTCACTAATTAGCCATCACCAAATTAAGACTTTGGTTGAGAGTTGTTGGTGATGAATAGTTTTCACAAATTTCTATATAGTTTTGGTTCATTATTATTTAACATGGTAATTTAGATGACTAGCTAGGGATGAGTTAGAGGAATATTTTCAATCCTAACCACTTTTATATTTTGAACAAAATTTGCACTTGTTTGATGATTGTGCAAATTACAAGATTTCTTTATTAATTTATCTATTTAAGTTGATTATATGTCGTGAAATTTTGTATTATAAGAAATGATAGTCGGAATTGAGAAAGGCAAACAATATGGTTGAAAAGAAGTTGGTTAATGCTCTTTTTGTAGAAAAAGAGATTCGTTAACGCGAAACAGTTGAAAAGGGAGAAGTAACATTTACGGTATAATGCTAAACAAGGCATCATCAGTTGAAAATCATAATGTATTGCATGTGTATATATCACTATATCTATATGGTGAAACTTGAAAATTACAGTTTTTTATAGTTACAAAGCGTGAAATATAGCTATGATGTGAAGCACTTGGTGGTTGGTTGCATGGAAAACATAAAAGTTAAAATGCCCCCCAAAAGGGCAATTCTCTTGGCTCCATAAGTGCAAAAATTTCAATTTTTTTACTTTATAAATAAATCTACTAGGAGTATAGTATTTTGATACATACCTTATATATTTAAATACACTTTTGACTTGATGTTCTTGCGTTTTTATTCATGAATTTTCTTTCTTTCCTCATTCTTTTCTTTAGGGGATAGAATGTATTTTTAATGTTTTCTATCACAATAATTTCATCATTTACTCATTTGTATAAAAGTAGTAATATACAAATTCGTGATTTTCTAGTGCTTCTCCACGATCACGATCGAAAACTGACTGAGGAAATTATACACCGACAATTTCATGTATTGGGCCCGTAATGTATTTAATTTTTGAAATAATAAAATATAATAATTGAAATATTGGTAAACTTTGGATTACAATCGAAGCATACACGAATCATGGAATTCCATGCAACGCATGCGGAGAGTATTTTAAAAAAAGTTTTGATTAAATTATACAATCTGATATTACAATCGAAAAATTTATATGTGGACTTCACTATCAATGAGTTAAACAATATCGCCTATCAACAAAGAAATAACATCGATGTTTGATAGAAAATATGAGTAATACGACATGTAAGCGGCCATAATTTTTTTATCATGAATAATTGACTTTATGATTTTCCTAGCTGATTTTTAAAATTTGTAGCATGAATCATAATTTGACTAAATTTCATAATTTTTCTATAAATTTATTCTTACTTATATAAAAAAAGATACTATGTCATGCTTTGATAAAGAAATGAAATACTACGGTGGAGTCCGATCAAAATCTACCAAACAAATCAAGATTCATACTGTGTAACAAATGTTGATAGAGTATTTGGTTTCAAATGATTAGGAAAACAAAAGGGGTAAAATAGGAAAGCCAAGTAGAATTGATTGAGTAACATGCGCCGACAGTCCCGGGCGGCGCAAGCCATACCCATACATACTAATATTATTGGATCCAGTAGAAGAATTACCCAAACCCAACTAAATTAGGTAATTAGTTAAATTTAGTGGAAAATTATTCCGTGAAATCAGTCGTGTTCGTACGCCGTCACGGTGGAATCCCTTCTCTCTTTGAACACTTTCAAATCACCTACAGTTGTTACAGTTTAACTCAAGTTTACAGTCATGAAAAATCAGCTAAAATCGACAATAAGGGCTCGTTTGATTAGATGAGTAGAGTAGGAAAAGGATGGAAAATGCTGACGTGGACCTTTCTAACCATCGTTTGTTTGCATTTGTTGTTTTTTATCAAGCCCGTTTGAAAAAACATGGCCCGTTTGAAATTAATGTTAGCTACCCATATTCAATAGGTAACTCTAACCCCCAAAAAAGAAGGTTTAGTGAGACAGAGTTTAATTGTTTAAAAAAGACTCCCCCTCTTCTTCCCCTTTTACCCTCTCTCTCCATCCTCATTATTGCTCGAAGGCCACTGCAAAAACGCAGCAAATACGCCATAGCTGCAAAGAAAACTCCATACAGGTCAGTAAATCCAACCATTTTTGTTGTTGCGTAGACATTCGAGCTCGACGCTCTCCATCGTGGGTAGATGGTTGTTGTTTGCAACATCTATGAATGACCCCCAATTTGATTAGACATGCAAATGAGATTAGATTTGAATTATATGGTGTTTTATTTGGTGCAAGTTCTACAGTTCAATTATAATTAGGATTGTTACTAAATTCTATTATGTTATTCCCGTTTTTGATGTCTATTTGTGATTTGTACATAAAATGAATAATTTTTCCGTTTTCATTAGCAATTTTTTCCGATCTGGTTTGTATCTTGGTTGAATGGGAAAATTTGACTAGTAGGAAGATGTTTTGAAGGTTGATACTCAGTATGCTTGCGTAATGTATGTTCATTAAAGCGGTTTGATTAGTCGCAGTGTATAATATGTGGTAAATTTCATTTTTTAGGACTTCGAATTTTGATGAGAATCTCCCAGTAGATAAAAAGGCATAAGCTAACAGTTACAAATGAATGCAAGTAGTTATGCTTAAGTGTTGTTGGTTGCTCTGTGTTGTAGTTGTGTACAGGCATGGACAGGGAAAATAAAAAACGAAAGGAGATTGAAAATGTATTGGTTGTAGTTGAAGATTTGGTCCGTCGGCAGCGCCAACAATCTTTTCTTCTGCTCAGTTTGGCTGAGTATTTTAGTCGGCGGAGGAGTAGTGATGACGAAGATGATACAACCATGGTTACTGACTTGTTGTGGAAGATACCGGAGCAAATTCGGCGTATGGATAGGCTAATACGTTTAACTGACACGGACTGTGTGAACAATCTCCGGATGGACCGTAATTGCTTTGGACGGCTGTGTCTACTACTACGTGAGCGCATGGGTTTGAAAGATCGAAAATTTGTAAGCGTTGAGGAGCAAGTGTCTATAGAATGATACTTTCAGCCGATAAAATGATACTTTTGCCCGATAGAAGGTACTTTTAGCCTATAGAATGATACTTTCAGCCGATAGAATGATACTTTCAGCCGATAGAATGATAGGTATTTTTGGTGTATAAAATGACATTTTTGTTTAATAAAATGATACTTTTACCTTATAAAATGATAATCTAAGCGGATAAAATGACAGTTAGCTTATAAAAATGATAGTTTAGCTGGAGAAATTGCATATAAGCTGAAAAATGATACTTTAACGTGACAAAATGACATAAAACTGATAAAATGATACTTTTGCCCGATAGAATGATACTTTCAGCCTATAGAATGATACTTTCAGCCGATAGAATGATACTTTCAGCCGATAGAATGATAGGTATTTTTGGTGTATAAAATGACATTTTTGTTTAATAAAATGATACTTTTACCTTATAAAATGATAATCTAAGCGGATAAAATGACAGTTAGCTTAAAAAAATGATAGTTTAGCTGGAGAAATTGCATATAAGCTGAAAAATGATACTTTAACGTGACAAAATGACATAAAACTGATAAAATGATACTTTTGCCCGATAGAATGATACTTTCAGCCTATAGAATGATACTTTCAGCCGATAGAATGATACTTTCAGCCGATAGAATGATAGGTATTTTTGGTGTATAAAATGACATTTTTGTTTAATAAAATGATACTTTTACCTTATAAAATGACATTTTTGTTTAATAAAATGATACTTTTACCTTATAAAATGTTTAATCTAAGCGGATAAATAGCTTTTTTCATCCTAAACTTCGATTAAAAATGATTTGACAAGTCATACATTACATACAATTAAGTTTCATACATTTCGCCAAAATATCAATGGACTTAGCCATCCAAATGTCCTAATTCAGATCATAGTCATACATTACCACAAAAGCAGCTAAAACATGGCAACATGTTCCTCGATTCCTAAACATCTCCCGATGTGCAGGCCACCCCATTCGACTTTTGCCATCCAATTCCTGATGCGGTTTTCGATGACATTTCAATTAGCACCATTTTGTCAATAAATGCTATTGCCTTATTTACGGAGTGACCAGTGCGGGCCTTAATAAAATGCAGGGCCATCCTCATTTATATCAAGACTAGTGAACACCCAAATATGACCATAAATGAAGCATAAACTGTCTATCTCTAAAGTAGTGAACACGTCCTTAGGACGGAGGGTGGAGGACCAAACCCACGGCCATACAAAAAATACAGACACCCCCTTGCCTATAGTTCTATTAGTCTGACATACATGCCTGAACAAAAGAGTAATATGAGTATCCAATAACAAAAGCTAGAGATCGAGGCTATTGCCGAGAGGTTCAGTTATAAGGCTTTTACATACAACCACTTAAATCAATGGATACTTGGAGCTACTAACCATTTGGGTTGTGGCTTTTTGATTCCGGCAGTATGTGAGAGTCAGACATCATTCACACAAGAATATTTGATCTAAGACTACAAAATCTCCAACAAAAAACAAAAATAATGTGACAAAATTGAAGTAATAGCAGAGGGAGCACAAGGTAATCAGTAGTCGACAATGAATCATAAACGACTTTGGAAGGCGTGACGATTTATGAACATACGCCGGAGCCGACGATGACTGATTAAGCAATACAAAAATGCAACGAGAATTAGTAAGCAAATTTACCTTGGTCGTGTGCCCAGTCAAAGACGTCGGCTTGTGCTCGACGGTAATTATTTGCCGGCCAAGAGGTGTTGGGCGTCTCCTTTTGGCGGGACTGCTAAGCAGATTTTAGAGAAGGCGGTAGTGAAAAATTTGGGGTAGATCCAAATTATAAATGCTACTTTTGATAAAGGGCAAATTGGAAATTAATGTAATGTGTTAGGGATAAATATGTCATGCAAACCAATAAAACATGCTTCCAACTAATCCAACCAAACACTGATGTTGCCCACATGTTCCAACACAACTCAACGAACCAAACTCCATTATGCATAATATACACTACCACAAACACTAAGTTAGCAACACAACCCTTCAAAAATTTGTATTTGCTACTCATCTAATCAAACGAACCCTAAAGGTTATTGAGAGTCACCAAAACTAAGAATGAGATATTTAATTTTAGAAAAACAAATTGTGTACTTCCATCCGTCTCAATTAAATTAATTTATAAGTACATCTTTTTCAAAAATGTCAAAGGTCAAAACTATTTTGAGTTTTTCATAAAAAAAATAAAATATTTAATTACTCTACTTAATTTTATCTCCTACATTATTCTTTCTTATTTTTATTATTTCTTATATGTTCTACTTTATTCTTTTTCACATTTTCTTTTTTATTCATATAACTTATTTAATAAAAAAAAATTAATCTCCTTGCCAAAAATACTACATCAAAAGTCAAAACTATTTTGAGTCAATGTTTTTTTACAAAATAAAAAACGTTTAATGGCTTTACTTTATTTTATACCCTACATTATTCTCTCTTATTTCTTTTAGTATTTTATTCTCTCCTATCTCTCTTAATTTATTCTCTCTAATCTCTTATATTTTATTCTTTCTCATATTTTATTTATGTAGCTCATTTAATACAATTTCTTAATCTCCGTACCAAAAATACTACCTCAACTTCGTTGGATGTAAAGAGCATTAAATGACCAAATTATGTCATATTGATAATGTACTATAATAAAAATACGTATTAGTTTTAATTTCTGCTGGCGATTTAGTATAATAAATATATACTCCTGTTAATTTATTTTGAATAATCTCAATATAAATAAAAATCCTGTTGCATCATTTATTTTGAATAATCTAATAATTTACATTTTGTCAAGACAAACGCGCACTACCACTGTAACACAGTTGGTTGAAAAAAATCAATATGTTTTCTTATGATATACTAGTATTTTAATTTATTAAAGAAAACTAGTCACTCACACAGTAACACTAATATAAAATTAGCTAGTAACTTTCAGTTACCTAATCACATGAAAGAAAAGAAACCTAGTATACTGATCCTGACTGATTAAATTATATAGAATTCATTAAGAGTTGTTTAATTTGTACTTTTGCATAACTTTGAATGGTTAAAACCTAAAAGATTAGAAAATCATACTCTAATTAATTTTTTCTAATATATATGTGAGAGATTATGATTCGTTCAATTTTTATCACAAAATAACTCAAAATTTGATGGGGAGACAAGACTGATTCAAGAACTTTCAGTTGTTTAATTATTATTTTTATAAGCAAGAAAAAGAGAAGAAAAGAAAAAAACATGCACGTGACTGACCGACGGTGGCACGTGACAGACACAGTGGATAAAATGCGCAGAACTGCATCAGTTATCAGTAGTTAGTTAAATGGTTTAATTAACTAGCGTTGTCAGTAAAAGAATATGATTAGCAACACTAACCGCGGTCATACAAATTAACTGCAATATTGTTGTGAGCAGGTAATTAAGCTAGATAGGTTTTGGCAGTTAGTTAACGGTCGTTAAGTCTAACGTTTTCTGATCGTTGGCAGTCTATAAAATCAGCAGAGGCCGTTATGTCGGGCCGTAGTGCTTCTTCTTCTTCCTCCTCCTCATTTACATCATAATCATACCCCTTTCTCTCTCTAAACAATTACAGATCGTACTACACATTTCATCTAGAGAGAGAGAGGCTGGAACTGCGGTTGTGAAGACAATGGCGATGGATTCGAAGAAATTGGCGGTGACTCTGTTTTCAGCTATGCTGTTTCTGTTTTTCGTTGGAGCTATGGCTAGAGTTGAGAAATCTCAAACCGCGATACCGAGGTTCGTTTTTGCTCTGCATTTTTGTTTATTGTTTTTCACATTTGATCCCATGGAAAATATCAGAAATGTTTCTGCATATTTACAGCTTTATTTCGCAATGTGGACTGTGTATTTGTGATTCTCTCTGAATTTCCCCTCTTTTTTGCTTCGAGTTGGTTTTAATTTCCAATCGCATTTTTCTCGGAATTGCTCAGCATTACATAATTTTTAAGAGAGAAATGTTTTTTAACTGTTCTAATGATTCTTCTGGTTCAGCGACGCGGAGAAATTGCAGAGCTACCCAAACTCAACAATGGCGGAAAAGTGAGTAACTGAAAAACTGCAATTCTGTTGTTTACTTTCGGAAACTGCATACTGAGTCGACTCACGAGTAACATTTTCCTAGATGTCGCAGCATCGATCCCGGCCGTTAAGATAACATACTTGAATCGATCTCAGCCGTTTATTCGGTTTATACGCAATTCCTCACCATAATCTTATTCCCTTACTTACCCTCATTAAATGGCCATTATTCCACCCAACCATCTCCATGAAAAACGAAATAAAAAATGCCGTTGGTGGCATATTCGTAATTTCCATTTTCAAGCAGTTATCAGTTGATTTCTCTCTCATAAAAATACACTTTTTGAAGATGTTAATGGTGCCTGATATTTGTGTGTATAATGCACGTAAATCCGGGCTCTCTTTCTTCCACTTCCACTACCTTGAGCAGTGAAATGAAACGCCACTACTAGTGCGTGTACTGTGTGTAAAATAATACCGATTGCAATTAATCGAAATCTGCCTAAATAATTCGCCGCGATTGTCGGTCGCCCATGTGAAAATTACAGTAATACTACTTATTTTCCCCATTCCTTTTTTCTAACCAGAAATGGGAAAAACTTTCCAGCCAAAATTTAATTTCTGAAACCATCACGTGACTTTAATTTCACTGTGATGGTTGTTTGTTCAGGTTGGGAGGCATTGATGAGGAGGAGGCCTTGAATGAACATGCTGTGGCTGATCCAGAAGAGGTTGTGAGAATGGTTGAAATGTGAGTGATTTTTTTAATAGTCTTCCTACTTTTTGAAGAATTGCTGGAAATAGCCTTTTTGTGCATTTAATGGGTTGAGTGAGAGCATTAACTGACACAATGAGGTTTAGTAGTAGTTGCTGTTAGGGATTTGTTTCTTGTTGTGGTCCTCCCTGAATGAGTTTCACAATTGGAGCAGACCTACCCTACCCACATGCCTTACTACATAATTTATGAAGTACACACCAATATATCCATCTTATTCTATAATAGTGATTTATTTATTGATTATCCATTTCGTGTATTCACATTATTCATTTGGGAAAGATGGCTCAATGTTGTTGTTCAGATCACCGCACATGCAAGAGGGTAGTCAGTCTCAGATCCACATTCGCAATTCCTTTATTTAATTTAGTGTTGGAACATTCATAACTTCATTTCTGTTTTTAGTCATTGCTTGTTGCTGCTTTCTTTTTAAGGACTACATAAAGTTGAATAACTGACCTTTGTTTTGTTGCTTTATTTAAGCATAATTGAAGAGCTCTGTTTCTTTATGTTATTTTCACGTTCTGTAAAGCTTGTATCATTTCATTCTAGTCATGTGCATGTGTGTAAGCAAGCATTCATATTTTTGGAATAATGAAAGAGTTGTTCTAACTTTTTGCACGTGACAGAGTGCCTAACGTTGTTGCTTGGGTTTAACATGCTTGAAACTGGTCCTGTCAAAAGGGGGAAAGGAAAAGCTCCTAATTGACCCACTAAATGAAAGATGTTGATAAATGTGATAAACTTAATACGAATTATTCTTTGATGATGGAGTTGGGATAATGTAGTAATTGATGATGGTGAGTCTGGGATTTATTACAGGGCAACTCAGAACAGCACGGAGAGGCGAAAACTGGGATTTTTCTCATGCGGAACCGGTAACCCCATTGACGACTGTTGGCGTTGTGATCCCAATTGGCACAAGAACCGCAAGCGCCTGGCGGACTGTGGCATTGGTTTTGGGCGCAACGCCATTGGAGGCCGTGATGGGCGGTTCTACGTCGTGACTGACCCTAACGATGACACCCCCGTGAACCCCAGGCCGGGAACTCTAAGGCATGCTGTTATCCAAGACAAGCCCCTCTGGATCGTGTTCAAGCGCGATATGGTTATCAAGCTGAAACAGGAACTGATCATGAACAGTTTCAAGACCATTGATGGGCGTGGCGCGAATGTCCACATAGCTGGTGGCGGCTGCATCACTATCCAATATGTCACCAATGTGATCATCCATGGCCTCCACATCCATGACTGCAAACCAACTGGCAATGCCATGGTGAGGAGCTCGCCTTCCCATTACGGTTGGAGGACTATGGCTGATGGTGACGCCATTTCCATATTTGGGTCGAGCCATGTCTGGGTGGATCACAATTCGCTCTCTAACTGTGCGGATGGCCTTGTGGACGCTGTGATGGGATCCACTTCCATTACCATTTCCAACAATTACTTCACCCACCACAATGAGGTGAGTTGTCTACCATTGTTACATGTTTCAAGATTGCTGTGAGTGATGTTTACTAATTTGATTGATTGATTCTTGTGTATATCGTTTCAACAGGTTATGCTCTTGGGCCACAGTGACTCCTACACGAGAGACAAGCAAATGCAGGTCACCATTGCCTTCAATCACTTTGGTGAAGGCCTTATTCAGAGAATGCCTAGGTAATTTACTTGCATTTTGGGCCTCCTCAACCTCTTGAATACCAACAAACTTAATGAGAACTCATAAACCTGCAGATGCCGCCATGGATACTTCCACGTGGTGAACAATGACTACACTCACTGGGAGATGTACGCCATTGGTGGAAGCGCAAACCCCACGATCAACAGCCAAGGAAACAGATATCTTGCACCAAGTAATCCTTTTGCAAAAGAGGTACTGCAACAAATTCTGCTTTTCTCTCTGTCTCACTCTCTCTCTCTATATATAAATGTATACACTGCTTGAAATCAATGAATGCTGTGTTCAGGTGACAAAGAGGGTTGACACAAATCAAGGTCAGTGGAAGGGGTGGAACTGGAGATCCGCGGGCGACCTCATGCTTAATGGAGCTTACTTCACCCCATCCGGAGCCGGAGCTTCAGCCAGCTATGCTAGAGCTTCGAGCCTAGGTGCCAAGTCATCCTCCATGGTAGGAACCATTACATCCGGATCCGGTGTTCTTGGATGCCGCCGTGGTCATCAGTGTTAACAACACACCCTATGCATCTCCCTCTTCCAACTACATCAACACAAAAGGCAAAACCAAATCACCTCACCTTATATTTTTACCTTTTTTTTTCCTTTTACCATTTTAGATTATGATTTGACCCCATTGAAGCATCACTCTATCCATATTATAGTGATTGTTGTCTATCATCCATTGAAACTGGCAAGTGTACATTTATGACACATGTCCAACCATATCCCCCTCTCATCTCCTACATCGCTCTCGCCTTCTTCCCGTTGTTGCTCAACCTCGTCCTGCTTCAGTCGAAAGAAAAACAATCATATTCTTGGGAGCAGGTGCTGAAGCGTTGTCCAAACTCTTTTTTTTTAATCATCTTTCAGTCATGGATTCACCACAATTTGCCTATCCATATATATCTCAGCTGTCTGCCTTCTTAAGTCTACCGAAATTGTGTTGGCTTTCATTCTTCATAGGAACTAAATGATATTGTAATTTTCTATTTCTCTTTCTTCTTTGTTTTAGCTTCTTTTGTTTTTTTCTTTTTTCTTGAGTCATACAAGCTATAGTGTGAATGTCAAAACATTGAGTTATTGGGGAGAGAGAAATGAGGACCTTTGTAATACATGATGCATGTTATTAAAGGTTCATTGCCTTTTTAGCTTTCCTCCACTTCTTTTTGCTCTGTCTTTGTCAATGAAAAGCATTATTGCTGGTTTATGTAGATGATTCTTGTGTTTACATTTGATTTTATTCTTTCTCAATAGCTTGCATTCATCATTCTATCAACAGATGCTTTCATTACACTCGTACTCTTTCAAAGATGAGAATTAACTACTTGAACAAGTAAAAGTTATGTCTCCATTCGAGTGGGGAGAGCATAATATGTTGGAATTTTCTTCATCTTGCGACATGTGATTATTACAATAATGTTATCATAGCGTTATTGTTGTGGTGATTTTTTACCTTAATCATTACTGTCTGGTACCTTTGATCATGTGCAAACGATTCTTCACCATCTATAGTCATTGGAGCAATCTTTTTTAATTAGCTTCAGCTTTTGGTGTATTTAGTAAAATGATTAAAAGAGGGAGACATGATATAGGATGCTTATCCCTGCTGGAAGTCATATGCAAATAATTAGCGACCCAATGTTGCTAACATTTCGATCTTTTGTTGGAAAATAATGCTTATAATTATGTTCTTTTTTAAACATGGCACTGCTGTCTGTTATCACGTACGAGTATCAAAACAATTGGTAGTACTATATAATACTGAAAAATTAATTCATTTTAACAAAGAAATTGTTCGACTTATCAAATTTTCAATTACTTCAATTTCATTTTTGTTACTATTAATTTACTTCAACTTTTGACATTCCACTTAATATTTTTGTTAGAGCATTAGCCATGGAGCGCCCTAAGGCGCGCCCTATGCACCGCCACATCATCATTTTTATCCTCCTACCCTCACCTGCAGTGGGACGCCCTAAGGCACGCCCTATATGTTTTACTATTATTTAGTTAATTAATTTAAATATTTTCAAATATATAATGCAAACTAATTAAAAAACACAACGAGTAGCTAAAAACCCCCTCCCAGTACGCGAGCTGCTTCTAGTTGTTGGCGAATATCAGGTCATCCGATATATCCACCCAACACCTCGCCAAGGCCAGGGTTTCATCCGGCTGGTAGTTCGTACGACCGGGGGCGTACTCTTCATTCATTGCCGGAGGTGGCAACTTGTTCGCGCGGTGCCGGATCCGCTTCTTTTTGGCGGGGGAGGCAGCGGCGGATGGGGTGGCGGCGGCGGCGGCGCGGCGGGAGGGGGCGGCGGGTCGGTTTGGAGACGGATCCATGTCAGACAAACCATACGAATCCGTACTGAATTCGGGATCGTACTGCGTGTTGGCGTCGAACGGCCGATATTCGTCGGGTTCTGTACCCGGCCTACGTGCATCACCACTAAACATCGGACTATTGGGACTTGAATCCATTTCATAGTAAATGTGAGTTTCGAGAGTGGAATCGTGAAATGAAATGTTACAAATGAAGCCGGCGTAGGGGGTATATATACAAAATTTTCGAATTTAGCATTTAAAAAAAAATAAAAACGCGTGCCATCGTCCGCGGAGCCCACAATGGTGCCCGATGGCGCGGACGATGGCCTATCGTCCGGGCTTCTTCCGCGCCCGAAGCTTAGGGCGTGCCAACGGGCGGGCACCCACAATGGAGCCATCGGGCGCGCCAGAGGACGATGACACGCATCGGGCGTGCCATCGGGCACCCTATTGTGGGTGCTCTTATAAGTTGAGCCACGTAATAATAAAATATGAGACCGAGTATAATAATTGAGGCCTTGAGGGCATTGGAAATATTGTAAATGGTACTGTACGTAATTCGGAATGAACGAAATTAATTAATCATTTCCATGTTACGCACTATTTATTTTAGTGAAGTACAGTCCATTCGATTCTCTGGAATAAAAGGTACACTATCAAATTAAAAAACCAAGCGTTATTCTAGCGAATCGGGCGATTGAATATATTATTGCTTTATTATTTCTAAGAAGAGAATCAGTACTGCTCAGTAGTTCTCCGAATCATCCATTATCTCTGCTGTTTGTTTATTTTAGAGTTCATGTCCCATTTGATCAATAATTAACTTTTAAATTAGTAGCATATGTTTATAATTAAACAAACAATATTTGGGATCCAGCTTTAAAAATGCATAAAATCTAATGAACATATAGATATTAGGAAAGAATCATATCATATCAACTTATTATTTTTATTTTTAAATGTGTTACATACCAGGACACTTAAATTGAACTGTCTTAAATAATTTATTTTTTATTTTTATATTTATTTTTATTTTTATGTGTATGTGTTACATACCAGAAAACTTAAATTAAGCTTTGTCCTACAATTTAAACAAAGTAGTACGTATGATTCTAATACACAAAAGTTTTATATCGAATAGTTGAATTATTGTCTCTTATCACAAAAGTAAGATGCCTAAAAGTTGTACTACTTATTATACGAAATGGTTCACATGAAAAATTATTGGATACATTAAAAATTATAGTTAATCGGTCATGAAAATTTAGGTGGATGCATCTCTTTCGTTATGGATGAAGGCAAATATGGATTAGAATCATACAACAAAATATAATTTAGTGAAGTTGATTTTCACTGCAAATATAGTTAATTCATTAGTATATTAGGCGCAAGTGTTCTCACATTCTTATAATATCACATCCCTTTTAACCCATTCATAATTTCTTTTGGCCACCTTGACTATAGTAGATAAATATATGAACTTACTTTTATTTATTTTTGCTACTTTATCTAATTCTTGTTGTCAAATTATATTTTCTTATAAAAAACTTGAAAAAAAAACTTATAGTCTTTAATATAACAATAAAAGTTGAGGTTCGAATATATATTAAAACCAGTCTACCCATGATTCAGTTTCTTTCTTTAATTTTGTTAGTTTTTCGAGCTTTAATTCATTCAAATTTCAAATTCATTTTTTTATTTTTAAATTTAAAAACGAAATTGATTGGTGTGATTTTACAATTGAGAAATGAATTTTAAAAACCAGAACAATAAAAATATATTTGATGTGTCAGAATTGAAAAACAATGATTGAAGTGCCAAAATATAAATAGAAAGCAAAGTCAAAATGAACGATAAAATAATTTTAAATTTGCAAAAATAAAAAGATCTAGTTTAAATAATCAAATGGAATTTGAAGTTAGCAAGTCACGTGCGAACGTGCCTAAACAACATACCATGCATGTGATGCGCAGGGACCCACACGCCATGTGCCCCCAATTTCATATCTTTATGACTTTATTTAATCCTCCCCTAAATTTTAATAATAAAATTAAGACAGCTAAAACTTGCATTCTCACTATGCAATACATATATAAATGATCTGGTTACTATTTGCGGTAAAAATGATAATGGAATACTACATTTTAAAATGACGTTATTCTTCAAATTAACAAAAAAATGATGACTTAGACTTGGACAATACAGTCCAATTCACACAAGAAAAATGATAACTTTCGTGTATTAATAATCAAAACAAGATAATCTATTTATAGGTCCAATATTGATAGCTCGAAACATATATATGTGAGCCTATGTTTCTTAAATAAATTTGATAAATGCGCTTTTACTTAAATAGACAGCTAGCACATATAGTGGTTGACATAATAATCAAACCTTGGACTGCTATGGAGCAAGAATTAGGTGAAAAAACCCATGATTGGTGGAAATTAAAGAGTTGAGAGACTTGGGTAATGTGAATATATACACTGCGTTGGATTGATTATGTATGAGATTTATAATTATGTTGGGTGATTCATTTCATTACAGCTGGAGGTAATTTGTTACAAATCTGAGACAATGATCACACCTTTAAACCTAATTAGTTGATTTCCTTTATGTTTACGTGAGTCGTGTGGTAGATATATTATTGTTTTTGTAAATAGGAGTATATTACTTTATTTTGCTACAGGACATATTCATGCTCGCCATTTATGATTTAAACTGACACAGCCCAATGATCAACGATTCAAGATTCAATGACGCACATATTCGCTCAATTGTAAGTAAGGATTGAGCCATAAAGTTCGTAGATGCATGACATGATTTATTCATGAGGTTGGGCTCAAGAATTGTGAAAGATGATTATTGGAAGTGAAGATTTGAGTAGCCCAAAGTAGAGCTGCCCAAGGTTTACCGAACCGGCAGTTAAAACCGAAACCGTAACAGCCGGTTACGGTTCCGAACCGAAATCGCGAGAAATATTCCGAACCGAAACCATGAATTTTAGAACCGTGGTTCGGTTCAGGTTCCAAATTTTTTGAACCGACACCGCGACCGAACCGCCGGTTCCGGACGGTTCCGAACTGCCGGTTAACCGGTGGTTTCATGGTTCTGAACTGCCAATCAATGATAAATTTAAACATAGTTACTCCTTATATTAAAACTATACTCTGTTAAAGAAAACATTGTTGAATGATCCGGTTTTTGAGTTTTATACTTTTATAAGTAACTTTAATTTTTGGAAATTTGAAAACATAAGAGAAAAGATAATAAAATAAAAAATAAACTAAATTACAAGATGGAGTCTATGGAGTATGGACCATTATGGTAATAACTTTATAATACTATTTTCGATTTTATTAACACAATCTTTTACATATGAAGTCTATGGAGTATGGATCATTATTAATAAATACTATTTATCAACATTGTTTAATAAAACTTAGAAGAATTAATTACTTTAAATAAAGCATAATACTCTAATTAACATTGGTTAATGAATCTGTAGTCTTCAAAATTGATTGTTGAGTCTTCAAGTCCTTTTCAATTTTTTTCTTTTTCCCCCATTTCATGTATTTATTTATTTACGTTTAGATGAGTACGACACTTGTAAATTATATCACTTTGTAATTTGTTTGAAAATTATATCACATTGTAATTTGTATATGTAAATTGTAAATTTGATATCATTTTCACCTTACTCGTCTTAATTCAATTTAAACTATCCATTTCCTTGTTCCAATTTATTTTATAATTTCAAACTACATGGCAAAAAAAATGAAGGAAAAAAACTGCGAAACCAAACCTAAACCGCTACGAACCGTCCGAAAACCGACGGTTCGGAACCGAAACCTCCGGAACCGAAACCGAAACCGTGAAACAGCCTCACGGTTCGGTTCCGGTTCCATATATACCAAAACCGGAATCGGTGGTTTCAAACCGAAACCGCCGGTTCATTAACCGTGGGCAGGTCTAGCCCAAAGTTGCAATAATTTAATTATACGTAAATGGAACAAAATTTAAAGAAGATACGAACTTTTTAGTGAAAATTGAAGCCGAAAGTAATCTGATCATAAAAAGGTGATTTCGTGGAAGCTTCCTCAAATTATTTTGGTATTTACTTCATTTCATAGTTCGAAGAATAAGTAGATGGTTAGATATTAATTAACTTTGATATTCTTGTCTTTAGCAATTAGGATTTTCATTCTAGTTTTTTTTGTCCTTTCAATTTAATTTTTCTTATGTTATAGGATTTCCTCATTGTTGGATTGAAAAAAATATCAATAATATGATTGTGAATTTTATCTCTCTGAAGTTTTGTTTTGAGTTTTCAATCCATTAAAACTTTTAACCGTTTTATCAAACGAAATTTTGCATTCGTTTATAATGTCAATCATTTCCTACTCCAATCTTATGATGTTACAGCCCCATTGATGTATATTTATAATAATCGAAGTCTTACTCACAAAGAAAGACAATACAGATTTTAGGAAAGACAAGAACCAAAGTCTCACTATCATTTGTGAGCCAAAGTCTTACTCCAATCTTATGATGTTACTATCATTTGTGAACCAAAGTCTTAGGAGTATATTATACTTTTTCTGTCCTATGAACATAGAATGAATATTATTTTTCGTTCCTTCCATAAAATTAGGTCATATTCATTTATGTAAATCTTTTCTCCTTCTTATTATCATTTGTGAGCCTCATCATCCACTATATTATTTCAACATTTTTTTCTGTTTCTCTTGTACTTTACCCATTATACATTAAAACTCGTATCTTCTTTAATTAGTCTATTCCTATAGATCAATGGAGGGAGTATATTTATATAAATGTTATTTTATCAATAATATTAATTCTTTTGTCCACCAAAAAAATCTCAATATATTTAACATAGATTTTAGTTAAATAATATTGTTGTGAATGAAGTAAAGATCTCACTTTATATTTCATTTTATATTGTAATTATAGATAAATTAAGTATTATGATTTGCGAGGGGAGTAATTAAAACTCAGACGAATGAAAAACTTTGTGAAAATCTGAAAATAGGTACTAGAGGTTAACAAGATGGTGAATTTGTGTTGAACCTGCTACTTTAAACAGGTGTGCTAATTCTATTTTTCACGGACAGATAGAAAAGAAAATTACCAATATTTGTCCGTGATTAACGTCTGTAATGAACCTGTTCTAATATCGTAAAAACTGTATGAAAGTCTCACATAACACTCGAGGAATGCATTTTACATACTATATATCCAATAAAATAGAGATTCTCTAGTAAATCAATTGCAAAAATTATCATATTAAACTCTTTATAGCGATACCCACTAAAAAATATTGTATTTTGGGAGTATTAAAAATTACAGAATTTATTAACTCAACCACAAAACAGTCCCTGTCTCTCTGATGTGCAGCCTGCACAGCATTTAGCTAGCTAGGTGCAATAAAATCCAATTACTTTGTTGGATATTAATTAGGTAGATTCGTAAACTGTGGGTCAAAATTAATAATTTCAATTAATGAGGTCGTTGAAAATTCTATGCGTTTATAATTTCGTATAGTCGATTATTATCTGTAATAACTGTGACTTCACTTCTAAATTCAGAAGATTCTAAGCTGAAGCAGAGATTGGATTCTGATTTACTAGAATCTGAATTGCAATACTTTCACATCATAAGATCCTACAAATCTATAAGATTCAACATCTCTACTACCACAAAACAATCTGAAATAAAATACTTAAACATCACAATTAAGATCGTACAAATATGTAAGATTCAACCTCTCTATTAACACAAAACAATTAAACATCTCTATTAACACAAAATAAACGATACTGTACTAAGTGGTGCACTTTTTACTAGTGTCGAATTAAATTATAAGTGAATAATGTAATTATAGTATGCCAATGATGAACAAAAGTATCATATTCACATAAAAGTGATCTAAATCTAAGCACTACAGCATCAACCAATTTATACTATCTAGATGATAACATAATAGAACTTTCCAAGATTCAATTTTAGAAAATGTATGTGTGCGTTTGAAACGAATCATCTATGCGAATGCATGCTCAATCGAAGAAGCTCGATACGTTTGGGTCAAAGTATGACATCTTGAAGATGGTAACTGAGAGGGATAAGGGATAAAAGGCTAGGAATGGTGAATTGCAGAGAACAAAGTTTATGATTCTCTTACTTCTGTATTTCTGTGTGTTTTACATTGTATACAATGATCTCTTTTTATAGGAGAGAAATACAAGTATATTTGGAAACATATCAATCTATTCTAGGTATAATCACTAATTGGTATTCTCCTAAAATAGATTTATTTCTTTCCTTGATTCTTTCCTTGAATTGTGTCTTCTAGGGTTTGACACTCCCCCTCAAGTTGAGCCGCGGCATCTCCGATGCTCAACTTGCCAAGAACTTCTTTGAACACTTTAGAATTCACAGCTTTGGTTAAGATGTCTGTCAGCTGATCCTCTGACCTCACAAATGGAAATTCTATGACTCCTTTTTCTAGGTTCTCCTTAATGAAATGTCGATCTACTTCCACATGCTTAGTCCTGTCATGTTGCACTGGATTTTCTGAAATACTGATCGTCGCCTTGTTGTCGCAGAATAACTGACTCTTCTGCGTTGGAGGAAATCCTATCTCCGTAAGTAACCTCCGCAACCACATAATCTCCGTTAAACCACTCTTGATTCCTCGGAACTCTGCTTCCGCACTAGATAAGGCAACGACCTTTTGTTTCTTGCTTCTCCAAGTGACCAGGTTTCCCCCTACGAACGTGAAGTATCATCCCGTAGATTTCCTGTCAACTGGATTGCTTGCCCAATCAGCGTCAGTGTATCCATGAACCTCCAGATCTCCTCCTTTTTCTAGGAGTACTCCGTATCCTACAGTCCCCTTCAGATATCTTACAATCTTCAAGGCAGCCTCCATATGGTCTTCTTGCGGTTTGTGCATAAACTGACCGACTATACCAACTGCATAGGTAATATCTGGTCGAGTATGTGAGAGATAGATCAACTTTCCCAACAATCGTTGATACTTCTCCCGGTCTGCTAGCTTTGCTCCTTCTTCTATCTTCAATCCATGGTTGAGTACCATAGGAATATCTGAGGGCTTGCAATCTAGTAAACCAGTCTCCGCTAGTAAATCCATTCTGTACTTCTTCTGTTTCAGGAAGATTCCCTTCTTCGATCTCAAGACTTCGATTCCAAGGAAATATTTCAGTGCCCCCAACTCTTTCATCTCGAACTCCTTAGATAGATTCTCCTTCATATTCTTGATTTCCTCTTCATCGTCTCCTGTGATAATCATGTCGTCCACATAGATGATCAGACATGTCACCTTGCCGTCCTTCTTCTTAATGAACAATGTGTGGTCAGAGTGTGGCTTTGTTCATACTCATGCTTGAACATTGCCTGGCAGAATCTCCCAAACCATATCCGGGGAGACTGTTTTAGTCCATACAAGGTTTTCCTCAATCTGCACACCTGTCCGTCTTCGAATTCTCCAAGAAAACCTGGAGGGGCTTCCATGTAGACTTCCTTATTTTCTTCCAACTCTCCATGTAAAAAGGCGTTAGTGACATCCAGCTGATGTAAAGGCCAATCTCTAGATGCAGCTATAGACAGCAGTGTTCTAACTGTATTTAGCTTGGCTACCGGAGAGAACGTCTCTGCATAATTCACTCTATAGACCTGAGTGTATCCCTTAGCCACCAGTCGTGCTTTATACATCTTGATTGAACCATCTGCTCGTCCTTTGATTGTGAAGACCCATCGACATCCTACTGGCTTCTTTCCCTTTGGTAGAGTACACTTCTCCCATGTTCCATACTTTATTAAGGCATCTATCTCTTTCTTCATTGCCTCCCTCCAACGTTTGTGTTTCATCGTCTCCTCAAAGGATTGAGGAATCTCATCCTCATAGAGGGCAGCCTCAAAAGCTCTAGTCATTTCTGTGAGATGTCTCTGCACAAGATTAGTTACAGAATATTGGGACTTTCGTCCTTTCCAGTCTGGAGAGTATCGCCGAGGAGGAACGCCTCTCGTACTCCTTAGCGGTAACTCATAACCCATGTCTGCTTGTTCCTCAATTTCCTCATTCTCCCTGTCACTATTAGTTTCTTCCACAGGAGTAATATTTCCAGAGTTATGACTATTTACCTCAGGATCCCTGACCGGGGTAGATAGCGAGGTGTCGCCGAACTCCTCGCCCTGCACATTGGAACTTGACGGCCCGCCGTTACCGCTAACTGTCTCTGGTGGACCGACGTTTAGAACAGGTTGACTTGGACTCGTCAAGTTTCCCTCCCCCTGACTGTTGTGATTCTCTTCCTAGTTTGGTGTAGGCTCGGGTATTGGTGTAGGTGTAGGTTCGGGTACGGGTGTAGGTGTAGGTTCGGGTATTGGTGTTGGTAGCCAGCCTAGTGAGTCATTTTCCGGAATTTCTGGTCGACTCTCCCCCTGACCGCTAGGTTGGCTATAGAAGTATTCTCCCTCAACAAAGTCGCAGTTCATGGTGGTATACATGGTTCTTGTTTTAGGATCATAGCATCTGTAGCCCTTTTGATTCCGGCCATACCCTAGGAAAATACATTTAACAGCACAAGGGGAAAATTTAGACCGCTCGTGTTTGGGAATATGGACAAAGACGGAGCACCCAAATATCCTAGGTTCTAGACGAAGAGATGATGGGATAGTGGCTTGGGCAGATAGGATGTCCAAAGGTGTTTTGAAGTCCAGGATTTTGGTAGGGAGACGGTTTAGAAGGTAGACAGCAGTGGCTACGGCTTCTGGCCAAAAAGATTTTGGGATTCGGGATTCGATTAGGAAGGCTCGTGTGACTTCTAGAATATATCTGTTTTTCCTTTCTGCTACCCCATTCTGTTCAGGAGTATGTGGACATGTGGTTTGGTGGACTAATCCCTTTTCAGTGAAAAAAGACTGCATTTTAGAATTGACAAACTCCCCCCATTATCGGATCGAAGGATTTGGATATTGTGTTTGTATTGAGTTTGTACGAAGGTATAGAATTGGGTGAACTTGTCAAAAACTTCAGATTTTATTTTTAAGAAATAAACCCAAGTCATGCGTGTATAATCATCAACAAACAACAAAAAATAGCGAAAGCCCGATCCCCCAGTAACAGGTGCAGGCCCCCACACATCCGAATGAATTAATGAAAATGGAGTTTTCACTCTAGTATTATTTAACTTAAACGAATTTCTATGGCTTTTGGCCAAAAAACATGTTTCACAATTAAAGGTAAAAGAAGAATTCAACTTAGGAAAAAGCAGACGGAAATATCCTATAGATGGGTGCCCTAACCGGCGATGCCAAAGCCAAGCCTGCTTATCGGTCAGTCCGTGAGACATCAACGCAGTACTCTAATGGGCCACCTCATCCACATAGTACAGTCCGTGTCGTTCAGTGCCACGCCCAACTATCGTCCCCGTTTGGGTATCCTGCAGTAAACAGAAACGAGGCTGCATTAGTAACTTGCAGTTCAATTCTTTAGTCGCATGACTAACTGACAATAAATTGTGAGATAGTGACAGAACAAATAAGCAATTCGAAAGTCGAAGGGTTTGGGAGATAGTGATAGTTCGCATCCCCTGAACAGGTGCCAGATCTCCACTCGCAGTTTGAACATGGGTTTTATTTGACTTGGAAATACTTTCAAAATCAGACATATCAAAAGACATTGTGTCAGTTGCACCACAATCAAAAATCCAATTTTTATTCTTTTCTCATATTTCTGAGGTAGATGACATGGCCAAGGCTTCAAAAGAATTTTGACATTTTATTGTGGGATGTATCACAAGATTTTCACAAGGTTTAGGGGCTGGAATGTGTTTATGAGGAATTTTGGGGAGTTTAGAGGAGTTATTTTCGAAGTGGGGTACGGGGTGCAATATGTGAGGAGTTTTGGGGCTGGAAACAATAAGTCTATGGGAATGGGGTAAAAAACGTGATTTGGCAGAACTTGGAGGGTTCAAATGAGAGAACCCCCCTTTACCTTCACTCCAAACCATAGACGGGTCCGCCGCGTTTGCTTCTCCTCCAATTTGCACTCTCGCTGCCGTGACAGTGGCCACGGCTTTCTCCTCCCCGCATCCGCCATAATTTCCGGTGGTGGTTGGAGTACCGAAGCCACCCGCCGCGTGCTCGACGTAGGCCGCTTGGCCTCCGACCGCCGCAGCTGCTGATGCCGATGCCCTCGGTCCGCCGCGATTCGCCGCCCTCTGGAGCTTGGATTTCTTCATTTCATCCCACCATTCGGGATACCCATGAATGAGGAAGCAGGTATCTTTTGTATGCCTCTTTCCTCCGCAATGGCTACAAAACAATTTGCTTTTATCTTCGTCGCCTTTGCGGTGATTGGCTGGATACCGGGACGGCGCCGGTGGTGGTGGTGGAGGCTGACTGGTCCTGTTGCGGTCGAATACGATCAGTCCCGCTCCAATTCCGGAGCCTGGTTGTTCGGTAGGTTTCAATATTCGCGCATTGTCGGCATTGCGCCTCACCATCGCGTATGCCTCTCGAGGAGTCGGTAATGGCTCTTTGTTGATGATCTTCTTCTTGACTGATTCATACCGTTCATCGAGTGCGGTAAGAAACTGATACACCCTCATCCTTTGGGTCCGTTGATTGTCTTTCTCGATTGACGGAGGATGGTCAATCGTGCTTGGATCTCGGGCGTGTATGAATATCCACAGATCCTGTAATTTTTGTCACAATGCTTCCAAGGTCATTCCTCCTTGTTTAATCGTCATACATTGTCTGTGTAGGTCGTACACCTGAAATGGATCTCTCCCGCTGTCATACGTGATTGCCAGGCCCTCCCAAAGGTCCTTGGCGGTCGCGTATTGAGAAACTTCGTTTACAAGGTCAGATTCGATGTTGTTGATAATCCAATTGAAGGTGCAGTGATCTCTCTGCTACCACCTCGGGTAATTTGGGTCGGTTATCGGCGGTTCGGGGTCTGAAACTCCTATTATGTGAGAGGTCAGCCCTTTACCGCCAATAGCCCTCTTCATCAGGTTGGCCCATAGGGGATAGTTGTTCCCGTTGAGTTTTGTTTTGATGGTTACTTCCTCCATCGATTCTGGCTGGGTTGAGGGGTTTTTCAAGCTCTGCACTGATGAAAATTCCTTAAATTTCAGGAATTCGGCAAATTGTGCTGCGAAATCTGGTGGAAAATTGGTTTGGTTTGAAGTGTTTGTATTATGTGGATCTGTGTTTGAACTCTCGGTGGTTTCTGACATTTTATTTGCTCACAGGGTTAAGGACAGACGGTCGGGAAAGGTAGCCTTGGGACGGTGATGAACTCTCTCTGAGTCCCCACCTTAATAACCTGCTCTGATACCATCTTGAAGATGGTAACCGAGAGGGATAAGGGATAAAAGGCTAGGCATGGTGAATTGCAGAGAACAAAGTTTATGATTCTCTTATTTCGGTATTTCTGTGTGTTATACATTGTATACAATGATCTCTTATTATATGAGAGAAATACAAGTATATTTGGAAACATATCAATCTATTCTAGGTATAGTCACTAATTGGTATTCTCATAAAATAGATTTATTTCTTTCCTTGAATTGTGTCTTCTAGGGTTTGACTACTTCACTCTACATTGGGCTTTAGGCCATCCACAACGCTGTTCCCCCACCGTTCCTAAACCGTTCCTTAAACTACTATTTGCGGGCCCCACTGTACTTTTTTATTCCATTCCTTAACTAAGGAACGAAACCTGCAACCCTCTGTTTCTTATCCATTCCTTAACCGTTCCTTAAATTACTATTCATTCAATTTCATTTTTTATTTTTATTTCCAACCCAATTCAATTAAAACAAACACACTTCATTAAAATTAAAATAACATTACAACTTAAAATTCAAAAAAATAGAAAAAGACATAATTAAAATCCTAAAAAAATAAAAAATGACATAATTTAAAATACAATTTTATAGAGACAACCAAGAATGAGTTTGTCCCACATCGAAAGTGGAACATAAAACATTCAAGGATGTCTCTATAATATAGAGATAACCAAGAATGAGTTTGTCCCACATCGAAAGTGGAACATAAAACATTCAAGGATGTCTCTATAAAATAGAGATAACCAAGAATGAATTTGTCCCACATCGAAAGTGGAACATAAAACATTCAAGGATGTCTCTATAAAATAGAGATAACCAAGAATGAGTTTGTCCCACATCGAAAGTGGAACATGAAACATTCAAGGATGTCTCTATAAAAGAGAGACAACCAAGAATGAGTATCATAAATTCGCAAGCCCATCAAATATATATGGGCTAATACGAATTTCTAGTATTAATTTATTTGTAAAAATTATTTTTAAATATAAAAAACAATTTTTATAAATAAAAAATATTTTTTAAAAAAATCATTTTTAAAAAAAAATGAATTTATTGCGTCAGCGTGACGACGCCCACTCGCTGGCCGGCGAGTGGGCGTCACGCACGACGCAGGGCGAGCCACGTCGCCGAAGCGCGTGGCGGCACGGACCGTGCCGCCGGTCGTGCCGTCGGCACCCGGCACGGCTTGGGAACGACACGGAGACGGAACGCACCTCCGCAACGCGTCGCGCGCCGGTTCCGTTCCGCCGGCACGAAACGCGGAACGCGGGCGGCCGTTGCGGGTGCTCTTACAAGCTCTGTCCAACCGGCCATGAATGCAATCAATAAAATTATACTACTACTGAAGAAACCTAATTAATTGTTGTTTCATCGAAAAGTGGTAATTAATTTTTGATTTATAATAAACTCAGAAGATGCAAAAGAGAAAAGAAAATTCGTAGTATTAAAAAAATATGTAAAATAGTAGTGTATCATTTTGTTAGAAATCGTGGAGCTTTTAAGATATCAACTGCATGTAGCAGCTATCATATGTGAGGGTACGCAAATGGGCTACGACTGGTGGAGGCCATGGTCAAATTGATAATGGACAATTGGACATGTTTCGATTTAACGATTCAAAATCCACCGTAAGTCGAATTTTTCAAAAGTACAATGTTGGTTGGGCCAAACTAGTTTTAAACACCAAACGCCAAACACATCATTATATAATAATGCGGAGTTCATTACAACTTTATTTATAGTTCATTATAGGGAATTCTAAGATTTAAAAACAATGACATCATCATGCGTAATTTAGAAATCTGAAGTTCATTATATGTTTGTTATTAGTTCATTATAATGAACTCCATGTTATCATATAATGATGTTGTTCGGCGTTTAAGGTTTAAGAGTGGTTCGGTATTGATCAGAATCCTATATTGTTCGGCGTTTAAGGTTTAAGACTAGTTTGGTATTGATCACAGTCCTATATATATATAATAATCACTCCATCTGCCATTTTATTTATAGTGTCATTTTGATTCTACACGGGTTTTAAGAAACTGTCTTACTTTGTTAATAAATTAAAATGAGCAAATATGTTAGTGGAATGTGAACCCCAATTTTACATATTAAGTTTATAATAAAATGTGAGAGTAACGATTTAGGTGAAGGTAGTCCACCTATTTAAAATGGAAAAAGGTAAATGAAACTTTAAATTGCCGACACGAGTATTATTTGATGGGTGCATGTAAAATTAAGGATAGCCTAAGCCCTAAAGCCCAACCCGATTGTTACTTCATTGTTTGAGACTTTGAGCAATGGGCCACAAACTTAGAAATGAGTATGAAAATAAAAATAAAAATTATAGTACTCCTTCGTTTATATAATTTGCACCTGCATGTATATATACATATAAACATAGTTTGGGGAGTTTTAAGTAAAAATTATGAGTGATACTGTATTTGGTCCTATTGGGATTTCAACAAGCTACTGGTGTAATATAGTAGTACTATGTATAATATCTTTGTTTAACAGAAAAAGAATTTTAACTAGATTATGGAAATGACTTTTTGGCTGTTTCACTATTCTCTCTCTTTCATGTAATTAAGTGTTGTCGACAATAAGACTCTCGTAAAGAGATTGTAGATACACCCCCTGCTATGGTCTGTGGATGTATACAACACACAAATATACTTGACTGTTAATTCCTCAATCAAGAAAAAAGCAAAACTCAAAGTGGAGACGAGGCTCGCTCCAACATTCATTAAATATAGCTCTTCCTGCATTCCCAACACGCGTTTGAAGCAGAGTTTGCATGCCATTCAATTGGAGTTTAAAATTACGGAAGACAAACCTTCATCATAGCGTTGACCATCTTCAATTCATCTCGTCTTTTTATTCACCTAACTCTGCATATTTTTAATACACCGCTTCAAACCCTAGAAATTATCCCTATAAATTGCTCAGCCCTAATTCCATCACCTCAAAACATCCCACCTTTCCTTCATAATCTCTGTGCTTAAGGTAAGTGAGATGGCTAAGTTGTATGCAATTGTGTTGATCGCACTAGCAATTGCGCATGCAAGTGCAAGAGATGTTCCAATTGATAGCACAAAACCTATTGAGAAAAAGACGGTGGTGAAAACTGCTGATGCTCCGGCTGCACACAGCGTCGGTGACGAGAAAAACTTCATAGCTTATGGCGGCGGCGTTGGTGGCTGGGCTGGCATTGGCTACGCCGGTGGGATTCCGATGATCGGTGGCGGCATTGGCGGCGCAAGTGGAATTGGAGGGGTGGGTGGGCTAGGCGGTGCTGCCGGTGCCGGTGGATTAGGTGGGCTAGGCGGAGTTGGAGGCGCCGCCGGTGCAGGTGGTGTAGGCGGAATTGGAGTTGGCGGTGCGGCCGGCCATGTTGTACCTTGAGCTTCATCACATGTACTTTGTCACATGTTGTTTTAGGGTTTGTGTTTTGAGGATTTAAGGTCTAGCTAGCTATGATTTTCTATTTTCGTTATGTGGTGTTTCGTAGCAGTGTTGTAATTTCCCTGATTTTTTTTTTGTAATTCTCAATGTTTTGGAATGTTGTAGCTGGCTAAGTTTGGTGGTGTGATGTTATGATCTTCGTTTATCAATGAAATATTTTTATGTTTTCTTTTTTCTTTATCTGTAGAAACATGACTAGTTATAGCTGAATTGGATCTTCTTAGTGCATAACTGGGCCATAATATCACCACATACCAAAGAAATCTATCGATACACAACTTTTTTTTTTGTAAACTATTAAACGTTAATTAATTGAAATTTTAGATGATCCTGACCAATAGTACATAAATGCACATGACAATTTTTATCTTAAAGAAATTGGTAATTCACGTAATACATATAGGTAGATTTGAAATTTTATTAAATTTTGGTGGTTTGGCTACTTCACGCTCAACTTCTGTAGAAAGTAAAATATAATGTATTCCGTATTTACTTATATATATGTTTTGAGAAATAAATAGTAGTATTCCGTACTACTCCTAGTATCTATTTTGGATTTTCTTATGGATTCCGAGAGAAAGAATTAAATATAGTAGGTTGCTGGGCCGGTGAATTTTAAATAGAAAATAGGCCCAGTATTAAAATGGAGCGGCGGCTTGGCCTAAAATGTTTCCGTCACTAGACACGTGTCAGGAAAATTCTGAGGCAACTTAAGTTTTCATTGCTGCTTGTAAGAGCATCCACAACCGTGCTCTTGCCAGCGGCACGGTTGTGGGCCCGGGCGGTACTATTCATGCCTGCTCTCTGGCAAGAGCACAACACCCATAACTGTGCTCTTCCGCAAGGACGAGCACAATTAATATAAAATTCAATTACACAAAAACATTTCCATAATATTAAAATTCATTTAAAACCCACAATAAATATTACAAATGACAAATAAAATTAAACATTGCATAATTAAAATCCTAAAAATTAAAAATTACATAATTAAAATCCTAAAAATTAAAAATTACATAATTAAAATCCTAAAAATTAAAAATGACACTACTCGTTGCCGAATTTCGCCCACATGTGGTTGATTAGGTCTTCTTGTAGTTGATTGTGGATTCGAGTATCGCGCATTGTGTGTCTTGTCTCGATCCTCTGGCCAACCGTCGTATGTTGTTCGTAGTATTCTTGTTCTTCGCGTTCCGCTTCCGCCATAATATGGGTGAAATCCATTTGAGATTTTGAGTGGGGGATGAATGTGTTGATAGTTTGTATGAGAATTATGAATGAGAGATGAATGAGAGATGATTTGATGTGATAAATGGATGATGAATGTGTGTATTTATAGATGATTTTGGGGGAAAAAAAATCAAAAAAAATCAAAAAAATTCAGAAAAAACGGGAAAAAAACGGCCATATTTTTGGGATTTGGAAAATATTTTTTTTTTATTTTTTAGCATTATTTATAATTAAATACCGATTTTTAAAAAAAAAATATAAAAAAGTTTAAACACAACGGCTATGCCGTTGACGAATGGGAGCGCGCCACGTGTGCGTCCGCTGGCACGGACGTGCTCGATACATCGAGCAGCGCCGTGCCAGCGGCGCGGCTGCAGCGGCGGCGGTCCTGCGCCTTGCCAACGGCGCGGACGGCGGTGGCGTCTTTCGCCACCGCTGCGGATGCTCTAAAATGCATAAAATTTCGCTGCTCGTAAGGTATAGACCAATGTTTTAAAAACCGGACCGGACCGGCCGGTTCGACCGGTTCAACCCCGAACCGGTATGTGGTCCGGTCCGGTTAGCACTATAAAATCAGTGACATGTTCAACCGTCATGAACCGCCGAAAACGGCTGGTCGGACCGGTCTGGCCGGGAACCGGAAACCAGTTCAAATGCTTTTCAAAATTTTATTCTAAAATTTTGGCCTTGATAGGGGTCGAACTCAAGACCTCCCGGTGAACTTACCAACAATTCAACCACTACACCACAAGGACTTCTTGGTAGTAATTTGAACATAAATTATTTTCATATGTTAAACACGAAATATTTATCTATACAAACTAATAATCCGTGTTTAATATATATATATATATATATGTATATTAAGAATATGTGATTAATTATATTAAAAGTTTACTACTATTTGATTATATACTAGGAGTATTTACTAAATATATATTTTTAATTTATGTTTATTCATATATCTTTGTGTATAATGTTATTTTGCCGCATTACTTTTTGAAAATAATACTATGAACTTATTTATTTTTATACATAAATATTAAATTTTTTATTTACAATAACTTACTACTAGTATAATTTATATATTTAATTATATTTATTGATAAAAAATGAATAAAATTCTATCATTCACTAAAATATATTCTTTTTAATTTTATATTCTTTTAAGATAATTCATTTTAATTTTATATATTATTTTAAGAAATTGTTAATTTTAATATATTTCTTATATTTTAATTATACTTTTACAATCACTAATGTTTTGTAATATAGGATTTTATAATTATACATAGAGTTTAATACTAGTTTTTAATATTGTGTATTATAATTTATTATTGTATTTAAACTTAACGTCATTAAATATTCTAATATAGTAGTACAAGACTTGTTTTCTATAATAATACTATTAAATGTATAATACTATAATATTTATTGATAAAACATTTGATTAAATTTTATTATTTACTACTAAATAAATAAATATATATATAAACAGTATTCCGATTCAACCAATGGTTCGACCAGTGAACCGGTTGAACCAGTGAACCAGTAATGACGCCGGTTCGCTTGCCGGTCCGGTTTTTAAAACATTGGTATAGACAACTGGTGTTGCTCGAAAAACTTTACTCGCTAAAGCCCGTGTTTTTGTTTGTGGTGATGTAATATAAGAGCTCGTTTGGTAGCTATGTCATGTTTCGACTAGACATGATATTTTACATATATTGGGTGTTCGGTAGATTAAGATAATTGTGAGTTATCTTATTATAGTGTTTGGTACAATAAGTCACAAGCAAGGATTAAAATCATGATTGCCAAATTATACTTATTAATTTAAGTTAATTACTAAACTATCCTCATTTAGTCCTAATATTGTAAATTTTGTTTTCATCATGTATGAAGTGTTTTGTTTTGCCTAATACTTCCACTACTCCATATGTGTTCTACTGTCCCTATGAAAATTTTGCTGATCTTTGGATAGCAATTTGGCTCCAAATATTGACACATGCTAATTCATAAATTTATGATATTCATTCTGAATTGTAGACATTTGGCAATAAAAATTAACATCTTTTCAAGATAAACTCCTTATCAAATGCACGGTCTTTCAAGATAAACTCCTTACAAAAATTAGCATCTTTTCAAGCTAAACTCCTTATAAAAATTAGTATATTTTCAGGCTAAACTCCTTACTTATCAAAAAATGTATACTCCATTTTGGTATTCTATTTTTGTAAGCATTGATTATTTAGGTCAAATTTTATGAATAAGCATTGATTATTTCAGACAAATTCTATATGAAAATATTTTATCAAGTGCAAAATTTTGTACATTCAAATTTTTTGAAGCTTCAAGCGTTTATGGATTGAACAAAATCGTTTATTTTTGTTTAAAAAAAAGCAATTGCCTTCAAGTATTACGTAATTATAATTAAAATATAATATAATGAAAATAAAGTAAGAACAACAAATTGACATCAACAAAAATTATAACATGATTTTGTGAAGAACGGAAATGTGTCTGTGTCCATATTTTGGTTTAGGGTTAGAAATTTTGATGGGTAAAATTGTATTTTGCTAAAATTAACTAGGCTTCCATGATAAATAACATAGGATTTTGAGTAGTTACAAATATGAGTGAAACATAGGATTTTCAGTGGGCTTTGTGCGGGCTGGATACAAAACACGGGCTATTAAGTTTGGTTACATAACTACCAAACACACAAATAAACTCAGATTAATCCCTATTTAGGCTTAACATAGCTATCAAACAGCCCCTAAGTATTTTAAAACTGACGAAAAATGAGTGGAATGCCATATTTCAATTGATCAGAGTATATTATTTACGTACAAGTTTTATATTTTATTTGACATTGAGCATAATATTTTAAGACTAAAGACCCATTTTGGTCCTTAACATATTGCGATTTTACGATTTTGGTCCAAAACATTATCTTTTGAATTATTCGGTCCATTACAAATAAAAATGAGTCACATTTGGTCCGAATTTGACGGAACCGTTAAATATTAATGGTCAACGTGGATTTACCCGATTTTGACCCAATTAATCATTTTTAATTAATTCAAAAATGATAATAATTATTATAAATAAATAACTTTTATATTATAAATAAAAATATAAAGCCCCCAGCATCTCCGCCGCCAAGCTCCGCCGTACCATCACCTCGATTTCGCGGCACCCTCATTTCTCCTCGAACATGCCGGCTTCCGACTCCCAGTGTTCTGCCGTTGCTGCTCACCGTCAATTCGTCGTCTCGTCTCGCCTCCTCTCTCTCTCCCTCACCCTCGACCCATCCATCGACCACCTCCCCCTCGCCCTCGTCTAGGCACCCTCCGCTACGGCTGCCTCCCCCCTCCGTAGTTCCACCTCCTCCTCTCAAATCGTGGCTGCGGCAACACCGGAAGGCGTCGTCGTCGCTAATTTTGTCGGAGATGAAATCGATCGGATACACCCCCGATTGCAGCACCTGCAATTACCTATTTCTGACTCTTTCGAAAATCGGTCAATTAGGGGAAGCGGTGGAGGTGTTGAAAGGGATGGGGACGGTGGGATGCGTCCTCGATTGCGATAGCTATGGGGGGATTGATTGCTGAGTTGAGCGAGGCGAGGAAGGTGGACGCCATGGCGGAGGTGGTGAGGGAGATGATGTAAGGAGGGGGTGAGGCTGAGGGATGAGACGGTGACGACCGAAGGTGAGGCTGAGGGATGATGGAAGGTGGACGCCATGGCGGAGGGATGATGGAAGGTGAGGTTGAGGGATGACGGAAGGTGGACCGAAGGTGATGGTACGACGGAGCTTGGCGGCGGAGATGGGGGGTTTTTATATTTTTATTTATAATATAAAAGCTTTTTTATTTATAATAATTATTATCATTTTTGAATTAATTAAAAATGATTAATTTGGTCAAAATCGGGTAAATCCAAGTTGACCATTAATATTTAACGGTTCCGTCAAATTCAGACCAAATGTGACCCGTTTTTATTTGTGAGGGACCGAAAATTCAAAAGATAATGTTTTGGACCAAAATCGTAAAATCGCAATATGTTAAGGACCAAAATGAGCCTTTAGTCATATTTTAATTGGTACTAATATTTTTCGCTTATATTATATCCATAAATTAATACTTTATCCATCTATAAAAATTTTCTTACTTATTCATTTTGGTCCGTCCATCAAAATTAGTCTCAGTTCTAATCATGAAAATTTTCAAATTATTTTTATATATTTTTCTCTCCTATTTGATCCATTTTTTTCTATAATAAGTATTTTATCAATTTCCGCAAAAAAACTCGGGTCGTCCACATTATCTTTTTTTCAATAATACAAATTACTACTACAAATTAAAACTTGTTTCATCAACAAATTGTGTTATATTTCACCCGTTCCAAGGTAGATTTGTGAACTAGAAAAACTTAAAAATAGGAACTTTGGAAAAGACACAGATTTTAATGTAAAATTGGTAAAGTAAGAAAGATGAAAAAAAAGAGTAAAGTAAGAGAGATGAGTAGAAAAAGTAGTGGAATTAGTGTTAGTGGATTGTGAAGTCCATTTTCTAAAATGGAGAGCTTATATTTTTAGGAAACGGATCAAAAAGGAAATAATTTTTATTTTTAGGAAACGGAGAGAGTATCAAATTAAGTGATTAAGTTCAAACCAAATATCCCCCTCCCACAAAAACATAAAAAATAAAAATAAAACTAAGAGCAATATATTCATTGATGGTGAATTGTATGCTTCGACACAGGGACGGATCCAGGAAATAATAGTAGGAGGGGCAAAAATATTAATATACAAATAAATAAATATAAAAATATAATAAAATATAATATATTATAATAACAAGGACAAAAGTTTATCGACCGTTAACTAAGGTTACCTAACCATTACAATTGTTCTCGATGGGGTCTCATATCCTGAAAACTATTCAAAATTCTTTCACGGTCAATCTTACAAAATATGTCTTTCTCAATGTAGGTAATCAAACAATCATTCATCCAAGAGTCTCCCATCTTATTACGAAGGCGAGTTTTCACAATTTTCATAGCTGAAAAAATTCTCTCCACTGATGCCGTTGCAACCGGTAATACCAACGCCAACTTCACGAGCAAATAAACAAATGGATATACAATATGTTTTCTTGTAGCAACCAACTTCTGAGAAAGATCTCCGATACTTTTGAGACTTGAGAACTCTTTATGTGAACTTAAATCACGAATGTAAGTCTCAAGTTGTTTACCAAGCAACCGAAGATCAATCTCTGTGAACTCCGATGGATAACAACGGGCAAGCTCTATCAATTTGGACTTATCAAAAGCAGCAAAAGAATCCTTTGGGCTTAAACAAGCCACACATAGAAGCAAATGTGTATTTACCTCGTTGAAGCGATTGTTGAGCTCCTGAAGTTGCCAATCGATAATGCTATTGAAAAGCTCAAACCGGAAGTAATTCAAATTTGTCAAAACTTCTCCTTTCCTTTGAGGTCGTCCCGGAGTCACATATTTGTCATCCATATTTATGATATCAATATCATTTTTCATAGAAAATGCAGATATTTCACTCAAGAGAGACTCCCATCCTTCATCCCTCATATCTTGTAAATGTTGTTTTGCCACCCTAACTAAATCCATAGCATTCACAATATCTTGATCTTTCCTTTGCAATGCTAAAGATAATTGATTAGTGATTCCCAAGAGAGTCATCATCAAGTGCAAAATGAATGCAAATTCATAAGTAGGTATAACACTTAATATGGAAAATGCTTCACCTCTCTGACTAGGCTTAACACCATCTTCTTGAATAATTTGGAGAACCTCAATAACCGAAGAGAACATAATAGACAAATTTATCAATGACCTATAATGAGAACCCCATCGTGTATCACCTGCTCTTTGAAGACTTCTCTCTTGATTGAAACCCTTTCCAACTAAGAGTTCACCACTTTCAAGTGCTTCTTGAAGTTTGTTAAGTTGTTTCTCTTGGAGTAGATCTCTGCGTTTGCACGAAGCTCCAACCACAGTAGTAATATTATTCACTATGTTAAAAAAAACAGCAACTTGTGGTTTTTTCTTAGCCACGGCAACGAGAGCTAATTGGAGTTGGTGAGCAAAACAATGAACATAGTAAGCAGAAGAGTTCTCTTGCTATATTAGTGTCTTTAGTCCATTAAACTCACCTCGCATGTTACTTGCCCCATCATAGCCTTGCCCTCGTACTTTAGACAAACTCAAATTATGCTTCAAGAATAAACCTTCTAAAGCCACTTTTAATGAGGAAGCCGTGGTGTCTCTCACATGAACAATACCAAGAAATCTTTCAACAACGCATCCTTGGGAATTGACAAATCTAAGAACAGCTGCCATCTGTTCCTTCACTGAAATATCACGAGATTCATCAAGCAATATCGCAAAGAATTCATTACCTACCTCACGAAGAATAGCATTAGTAGTCTCCATAGCACAAGCACGAACAAGATCTTTCTGGATACTAGGAGCTATCATTTTATGGTTTCCCGGTGCATTACTCAAGATAACCTTCTTTATATACTCATTGTGATCACCAAGAAAGTATAGAAGCTCAAGAAAGTTTCCATGATTTTCAGACTCTTCAGATTCATCATCGCCACGGAATGCCAAACCTTGACATAAAAGAAATCGGATGCAATCAAGTGAAGCAGTCAAGCGAATGCGATAATCATTTCGTGCTTGTGTTGATTGCTTCATAAAAATAGATCGGATATGTTGTTGTTGATTCATCAAATCCTCACAATTCCTCCATGCTTTGTTATGTGCACTATCTGGACCTCCAACATGCTCTTTGAACTTCTCTTTTTTCTTCCAATTAGTATAACCCTCTGATACAAATACATCACCACCTGCTTGTGCTCCAATATCAGGCCTATAAAGATAGCAACACAAACAAAACGCAGCATCATTCTCAATGCTATACTCCAACCAATTTCCATGCTCCTCAAACCATTTTGGAACAAATCGTCGATATATGTTGCCAATTTTTTTCTGAGGAAAATCATGTCCCTTCGGTTGACATGGACCTTGTTGCAAATAGTGTCTTCTAATTCTATCACGATCATTAGGATGATAACTGGAAATTCTCTCCCTGAGCCCAGGATCAGAAGGTAGAGCATCCAAATTGATTTCCACATGTTGTCTTTTTGAAAGATCATCACTTGCTCTATTTCTGACTGAAGATGTTCCTTCCACCGTCAATTTTCTTTTCAGAAATTTATCCATCTTCTACTAATAATTCAAAATATTTGATTTATTTAGTGAGTCAGTTATACAATCAATTAAATAAAAAATTTTAGATAAGTGCAATAAATAAGACTAAAACTATAGTCTATAAGAACTAACAGAGTTACAGAGAATACCCAAACAAACATATTTCATATAAGAACAATTGAACAAGAATGAACAATTAATACCATTATACCAATTACCAAATACATCAAATTTTGTAATAAGAGTTACCTATGAGAGAATGGAAGAATGATATCAGGGGTATTACTTGAAGCTTTTGAAATGGAAGGGAAAACAGAGGAAGAAGTTGAAAAACGGCGGCTGGCTTCAAAAGGTTCATATACAGCCAAATTAGGTATTTTTCTAATTTATAAGGCTTTGGGTAAAATGTTTGTGTATTTTAATTTGGGGAAAAGAAAAATAAATATTTTATTGTAGTGGAAAGTGGCGTGACTTTTTGGGAGAAGGGGCAAATGAGTTTTTTTTTTGTGTGAAGGGGGGCAAAATTGTGTTACAATATATTATAATAATATATATATATATATATATATATATATATAGGGATGTATTCATTTCCTTTTCCTATATTTCCTCCTTTTTCCTTCTTAATATCAGCCATTAGATTAGAGAAATGGACGGTCATGATCAACATTGGGTAATTAATCCCGTGTTGCATTATTTATCCTATTTTGTGCATTATGAGGGTACAATAGTAATCTAATAATGGCTGGAAACCGCTACGAATAATGCACCACATGGTCACGAGTAATGCATATAATTGGCTATATAATGCACAATATGTGAACTGCAATGCATACGAACAAGATGTGCTGTGTTATGATGTTTGACACATGTTTCTTGTTTCCCCTAAGGGTTTAATAAGCTTAGGGGCTAGGGTATAGTACGTAGACATGTATGTAATCTTCACATGGTAACGAGTAATGGATATAATTGACTGTATAATGCACAATTTGTGAACTGCAATGCATACGAACAAGATGTGATGTGTTATGATGTTTGACAAACGTTTCTTGTTTCCCCTAAGGGTTTAATAAGCTTAGGGGCTAGGGTATAGTACGTACGCATTAATAACAAATTATAAAACGATACGAATAATTCACCAAATTGTCACGAGTAATGGATGTTATTAACTATATAATGCACAATATGTGAACTGCAATGCATACGAATAAGATGTACCATGTTATGATGTTTGACACACGTTTCTTGTTTCCCCTAAGGGTTTAATAAGCTTAGGGGCTAGGGTATAGTACGTAGACATTACTAAATGCACGTATGTAATCTTCAATCCGTTGATTAACCCATATACACAATACCTCTAATAATGCATAATATACTGAGATAATGACAATTAACAGCTACATAATGCACTACCTAAACCAAATAATGCACATACGTATATTCCAATAACAACAATTTGTTAGTAATGTCTACGTACTATACCCTAGCCCCTAAGCTTATTAAACCCTTAGGGGAAACAAGAAACGTGTGTCAAACATCATAACATGGTACATCTTATTCGTATGCATTGCAGTTCACATATTGTGCATTATATAGTTAATAACATCCATTACTCGTGACAATTTGGTGAATTATTCGTATCGTTTTATAATTTGTTATTAATGCGTACGTACTAGACCCTAGCCCCTAAGCTTATTAAACCCTTAGGGGAAACAAGAAACGTGTGTCAAACATCATAACACAACACATCTTGTTCGTATGCATTGCAGTTCACAAATTGTGCATTATATAGTCAACTATATCCATTACTCGTTACCATGTGAAGATTACATACGTGTCTACGTACTATACCCTAGCCCCTAAGCTTATTAAACCCTTAGGGGAAACAAGAAACGTGTGTCCAAATATTATAACATGGTACATCTTATTCGTATGCATTGCAGTTCACATATTGTGCATTATATAGTCAATTATATGCATTACTCGTGACCATGTGGTGCATTATTCGCAGATACCAAAATGTGGCAGTTACTTTTCCGTCAAATGTCAATAATAACCCTGTAATGCATACAAACACCTTCTATAATGCAACACGGAACCAGTTTTATAGAATCAATCTGATCCGTTGATGCCTTAGATCTAACGCGTAATATTAAGAAGGAAAAAGGATCTAAGATGTGAAAAGGAGAATAACGCTCCCCATATATATATATATATATATATATATATATATATCAATGAAAAGTTGAGGTGGGTTGTTAGAAGCGCATTGTATTAACTTGTATGCATACACATATATGAAGGTAGAAGAAGAAATTCTGGGGAAGATACAAAAGCTGGTGAAAATATTGTTATAAATCCCCAAATTCCGGTTTATTAAATGGCATTTTCTATAACCACTACTATAGCTACCTCGGTAGGCATAAAAAGAAATAAAGAAAGGGAATAAGTAAATAAAATCTTGTAAGAGGCATAAATATATTTAGATGAATCCTACAATAATTTTTAATCTTTATCAATTATACTCATATTCATCATATATAGATCGATGTGTTCTATAGTGATGTTTGAGACTTATCAATTTGATCACACATTTTTACTCCGAAATAAGTTGTGTATGAAGAAATTAATATCGGCGATTATTTACTCCAAAATTAATTCAACACGCAAAACGCGGTAAGTAACATGTGGTTGAGGAACAACATTTTATCTTTTGATGTTGTAAAAATAGAATAAGAACAAAGTCTCCAATTATCCCCATGAAGTTGTGCTCCTCACCCCCACCTATATATATGTGCACAAATCTAAAGATTAACTCACTCCCAAAACATCCAAGAATTTAAGTCATTTAGAGTCATGTCTCATTTTCATTTTCTTAGCTTGGTACTATTTGTCATGATCATGATAATGAGCACCACTTCACTTAGCCAAGTCGTACAGTCTCCACCGCCTCCTGTAGCAGCCACCCCACCACCTCCTACCTCTTCTGGGGGTGGAGGCGGAGGCGGAGGAGGTGGTGGTGGAGGTTCAGGAGGTGGAGGTGGAGGCGGTGGGGGAGGCGGTTGGGGAGGTGGTCCCAATTGGCATGGTTCAAGAGGAGGGATGGGACTTAGAGGTGGAGGTGTGAGCCTCGGAGGCCGTGGTGGCGGAGATGGTCGAGTTGATAGCATTCCGGTGAATGGAAAGAGAAATTCACCAAGTTTTAATTAGAAAGGCATTGTGGCATGCAAATGTATCTTGCTTAACTAGGGCTTCTATCTTCTATTTGCATGCTAAATAATAAAAAGAAACTACAGTTTCATTAAAAGAGTGCAGAATTTTATCAAGCAAGCATGCAGCAACTGATTTTATTTACGTACAATGTGGTTTACTAAATTTTACTACTAACTTTTGCTATGATTTATTTTACCATATTTTTTGAAGATGTTCATAATATATTAAACTGCGTTCAATTTTAAAAATCTGGAGAAAGAAGACAAATTAATGCAATGATCATCGAAACGCATATAAAAAAGAAATCAAGATCGCCATAAGGAAGGATAAATTTGCGAAACTTTGAATTAAACAATCTTGAAATTGGGGTGGGCATCTTTTCTTTACTTTTTTTTTTACTTTAAATAATGTGAAAATTATCAAAACAATTCTTCTATCTTTATTAATGTAATGTCTACATGTCCCTTAAAAATATGAACTTTTGAAGAGACATAGTAAAACACAATTGTTTAAGTAAAAGAAATTTAAAAAAAATATTATAAAATGTATTTTTAGTAGAGAATGTGCCATACCTCATTAGAAAATGGAAAGTTTTCAAAATTAGAAAATTCATAATGGGCTATGTTTAGAATGTTCACTCTACTATAACTAATTTAACGTAAGAACTTTATTGGCTGAACAATAAGTTGCTCATTAGCCCCAACCCTCTTTGTTGATTTTTTTTTTGATAAAATAAAGGCTCGAACCAAAGAATGATGAGCAAGAGTCCAATAATATCATCGTAACAAGAGAGCAATCCAGTCAAGATCAATTATCGTTCTTCGTTGATTTCTCCATTGGACGGGCACAACTTCACAGCCATCCTCCAGAGACCAGAGTAGAATTGCAAAACAATATAGTATGAGTTATTTTGATCGCCCAAGATTCAAAGTTTTTGCTTTATACCCAACACTACATAATCAATTAAAGTTGGATAGGAGAAAATAATACACTATTTTCTTCCACAAAAAAATGCAGTAATAACGTACAGATACGAAACCTCTTTTGATTTTTTTTAACAAACAAGTAAAATAATTAACTAACTCAATGCAAATTGGTTTAATTTCCCTCTAAACCGCAATTCATGTAGACGAGAAGTGACATTCAAGAATGCTTCTTCACTGCATGGGATTGTAAGACCTCCCATGGGATGCTCAAATCCATATTCTTCCTCTGAAAACCTCAACAAATCTTGAAATAATTGAGTCTTTAAATACCAAATCGGAACTATAAATCGACTCTTATCCTTACTCTCTCCTACATAAACCGCCAAGAAACCCCTCGGTGCACATGATCTCGATGAGTAACTATGATCAACGTGACGACTCCTACTCAAGAAACACCTTCCCATTTCACAATTTTACCTAATGTGTGTGTTTATATTTGTTTGGGTTGTGAAAATTTGAGAAAGATTTGAAGCATTGGGAGTTTCTGTTTAACTGAAGCTTATTTATACAAGTAATGTATATGTAAGTGATTATCACTATCCCCATTTTTTAGGATTGCCTATGCGCCCATGGTTTTGTTGGGGAGATTTTTATAATTTTATTGCTTAAAAATTAAAATTAACAACAGACACAGCATTTCAGCAAATCTTCTATTTTCGTTTTTCTTGTTTCAACCTTTTTTTCTTAATTATTATACAAAATCTTATTTATAGGGATGTAGTACGTTATCAACGTATGGGCACTGAATTTTTTTGAAAGGGGAGCTATTGATACTTTTCCTACATAATGGTTAGTTAAGTTGCATGATTATGAGATGTTTATAAGCAATTAGACACTTAATTATAAAAAACTTATATAGATGCCTAAGTCATTATTCAACTTTAATTTTGTTGGGTCGAGAAGAATATTTAGTGAGACCTACCCACCTCATAATGGAAGGACAATTATATTATTTAAATTATGTCCTCCCATTCATATTCAAAAGTTTGTTCACTTTTTAAATATGTTTTGGTTTAAAATTGTCTCATCGTCGACAACTGGAATATTTAGGATCGCTTTGATTAGGACAGGATATTTCGTTACGTACGTACCATCTCGAACTATTTATTCTCTGATCTTTATTTCACAATTATCAAAATAGTTTATTTATTTAATATAATTATTATTGATATTCTTTTTATTAATTAATATTATATCATGTTGTACCACATGTGAGATGCCGAGTTAAGACAATTAAGCTCACTACAACAAACAGCCAATTTATAGCAGATAATTTATTGTTATATTGACAATAATATTTGATCAAACAAATCAAAGAAAATTAAATAATAAGAGTATATTACATTGACTCGATATTCTTGATCAATTTTATAGGATATAGTAAGATAGTTATTCGAAGATAGTAGTTTCGGGCCACCGGTAAGACAACGTCAAGATAGAAATTTTATAATGCTGTTTGGTTGATTAAGATAGTTCACAAATTTGTTTTATAGGTAAGATGAGAAACCACAGAAATATCCTTATGTAAAGATTACCATATATATTTCTGGATTATTAACTAAATCAGTAGTTAATTTGTTGATTATTTAGAATATAGTAGTTAATTTTATCAAGTTTAAGCATATTTATCATTGATTAAAGAAAACTTATGTTAATAATCAAACGATCCATATTTGATGTGAAAATCAATGAAATTGTGAAGATGAAATAACCATATGACAAAATCATTGAATCCATAATTTTTGAGAAAAAAGATTGCGAACTACTAACCCAACACCAAAAGTTTTTAGCAAGAACAATTAATTTTATTATGACGAATAAAAACAATTAAAAAGCAACAAAACCCAACACCAAAATTTGAAGAATTCAACACAAACTAATGGCGAACTGCATTGAAGAACATAATTTTTTTTGCAGACAAGATACATAACACATCAAAATTTATAAAATAAAGTAACACAATTTTTTTTACAGAAAATATCTGGATTGAAGACATGCAAATCAAAATAAAATATTTAAAAGAAAGAGGTTCGGATCCTGTTTAGTTACCATCATCTCAAACATTGATCCAATCGAAATCTCTGGAAAATCACTCAAATCCAAGAACAATCTTACAAAGAAAAGAATTTTGAAAAAAAATGGCTCCGATTTTATAGGAGATGAGAGCCGAGAGGATAGAGGAAGTAGAGAGAAGTAGAAAGAGAGGGATAATAATGGGAGTGAGAAATTTTACCTCCACTAACCTGCTCTATCGCAGGGGGAGGTGGGAGATACATCTCTACCCTAAACAGTGGAAATCTCGCGATTCGAGACGGGCCACAGATTAATAACACGGGCTGCACTTTAGGGTATTTTGCAAACCAAACACTTGAAATACACTGTTCCGACAACATTAATTTTCTCTAACCAGAGGTAACCAATAAACCAAACACGTCCTAAGTGTTCAGGCAGAGATTAGGAGATATTTTGGCTAGTTTGAGTTGGATACTAATTAAGGAATGTGAGTCCTTAAACTAGCTAGTTGATCTCAGTCTTTAAATACTAAAACAAATATTTTTCTGCTTAACGTCTGCAGCTTAGTCATTATCTTTATTCTTTATGTATACAGACCCTTTTAATATTAATTGACTTTGGACGTGTTAATTGCATCAAAAACGATATGCTACTGCTGATAATATATTAATGTTATAAAGAATAAATTTATGTTATTTATGAAACTAATAGTAGAACCTAATTAATCAACTCAAAAAAAAATCTTACTTTATTAAATTCATTTTAATGTACTCGTGTAAAATGCAAGTGGGGGCTGGATTACGTGACGGTTAATTAACATTTAAAAAAAAAATCAAATTTCAATATCCTTAATTTTTTAAAATCAAATCGTGTCTTTAGTTCTGTTTGTTCTTACTTTGTAAAAAGTGGAATTTTGCGATTATATTGCTAAAAACTTAAAATTAAAATGATATATAAAATAATTACACCATTTTAACACAAATGCGATACAGCTTATAATATACTCCAGGGATATAAATAATAATAACACCATTTGCTGGACCCAAAGGATGAATTCAACAATAATTAGCGAGTAATAAATTCTAAATTTCTAGGGAGATGTCTAATTAATACTAATTTTGTTTCTTTTAACAATTAAACCTTTTAAAATCTTGAATTAAAATTGGACAGAATTTGTTCACTTTAAATATGAAGTTAATCATCTCATCTAAGAATATTTTAGAAAGCTTAGTTAATTAAACGAAAAATAAAAATTAGTATTACCTTCCAACACTGATTTCCGACATTCATACATATTTTATTGATTCAAATTAGAAAAACATGCACTCGTGGAAAATTCATTTACTTTGTTAGTTTCTTTAGTAAAATGTTGAGATTATGGATTCATACATATATATATTTAAGTAGCATATCACAGACTTAACTTTTAGCATTGTCGTATTTGTTTAATTTAGATTATCTCACAGCTTAGAGTAGGTAATCGCGATATGGTAGTATATAATTTAGCTCACCCAATCGCCCACCGTTTTCTCAAATATTGTATTAATTTTTAAAAATTTTTGTCAATTATTATATACAGTCACAGATATACTCTAGGAAAAATACTAAAATATGTGCAATACTTCTTTGTTTTAAATAATATCCAAAATCCATCGTATCCAATCCACATCACATATATAATTACATGGCATTGAACAAATACCAAGTATTTGGCTGCAAACTGGTTCTCGGCCGATTTGGAGGTAAATTAGTTTAATCTTGTTTACGACTTTGAATTAGTTTAATTACTTTATTGTCCATTTCGAATTTAACATACTGGACCAATTTTACTGATAATAATAAGAACAAAATTACGTGCACGCACACACATGATTAGGAGAATATACATATATTTATGATTTACCATCTCAATAAATCGGATATGCTATGGTGATATCCATATATATGTGATTGAACAAGCAATCCATGTAATACGAACCACAAGAAATGCCTCTTTATCTTTCCACAAATTCAGACGTGACAAAGACACGATGGAGAAAGAATACAAAACAATTTATGTACCCAATTTTCCCAATATATAGTGTGTACTTCTTGTTAGATTGAGATTCTCATGCATATATACTGCTAAAACCAAGAATTAGAGTTAATAACCTATTACTCTTCCCGTCCCACAAGAGTATGCACTCTTTTCCGTTTAGTCCTGTCCCATAAAAAAGCATACACTTTCTAATTTTGAAAATTCTTATTTTCTCTAATGATTTTGTATAGGTATTGTTGTCAGGGACGAAGGGACAATGGGGCCCAGGGGCTCCTCAACAATTCTGAAAAATCACAGGGGTATTTTAGTAATTTCATAAATATTAATTTTAATTAATAAAAACCACACTTGAGAAGACACTTGATTCTTTGTTATCGACTCATTGTTTAAGTGTATCAAGTTTGAGAGGTCAAGGATATGATGGTGCAAGTAACATGAGAGGAGAATTCAATTGGGTTGAAAAGTTTGATTCTCAAGAGAAATCCTAGTGCTTATTATGTGCATTGTTTTGCACATCAGCTTCAACTCACAATTGTTGTTGTTGCTAAAAAAACATACAAGTATTAGGTCTTTTTTTAATTCTGTCACCCGTTTGTGTAATATTGTTGGAAGTTCATGTAAGTACAGAGATGTGCTACGAGAGAGTCAAAGAGCGAAGGTTGTTGAAGGGATTGCAAGTGATGAAATTAATACCGGAAGAGGATTAAATCAAGAGAAGTCATTGACGCGACCCGGAGATACTCGTTGGAGTTCGCATTATGGTACTCTCATCAACTTGATGCATTTATTTTTTCTATTAATGATGTTCTTAAGTATGTTGGGGAGAATGGTTATGAGGATGCACATAGGCTGAAGCTTTGGATGTGCAAGAAATTCTAAATCATTTTGAGTTTATCTTTGTGTTGCATCTTATGAGGAAACTCTTGGGAATTACACATGATCTCTCTCAAGTTCTACAAAAGAAGGATCAAGACATTGTTAATGCTGTGAATCTTGTCAAAGTAGCAAAAACACGTTTACAAATAATGAGGGAAAAAGGTTGGGAGGTTTTGCTTGCTGAAGTTACAAAGTTTTGTAGAACAAATGAGATTGGTGTGCTTGATATGGAAGATGAGTGTGTAGTTAGAGGAAGAGGAAGGCGTAAAATTGAGAAAATAAAAAATCTCCACCATTATCGAGTTGAGTTGTTTTGTTCAGTCATTGATATGCAAGCTCAAGAGTTGAATCACCGTTTTAATGAAGTCAACACAGATTTACTTCTGTGTATGACATGTTTTGATCCTAGAGACTCATTTTCTGCATTTGATTCAGAGAAGCTGCTTCGCCTTGCCAAGTATTATCCATCTGAATTTTCTGAAGTTACTTATGAGCTTGAAAGTCAGCTTGATAACTTTATTTTTTATGTGCGCACAGATGAAAGGTTTTCAAAAGTATCAGGAATTGCAGGTCTTGCTCAGAATATGGTTTCTACAAGGAAACATGAGAATTTTTCGTTGGTTTATTTGTTAATTAAACTGTCATTGCTCTTACACGTTGCCACTGCTTCAGTAGAAAGAGCTTTTTCAGCAATGAAGCTCGTTAAGACTTCTCTACGGAATCGTATGGGAGACCAGCTATTGAATGATTGCTTAGTTCCTTATATTGAGAAGGATGTGTTTGTTAATGTAACTAATGAAGCTATTATGCAGCGGTTTCAGAAGATGAAAAGTAGAAGAGGAGTGTTATAATATCATTGTATGGAACTATATGTTTACAACATTATATTTATATTATGTAATATTATTTATGTTTCATTTTATTATTTGAATTTTTTATTTGGACCCCCCAACCGTAAAATTCTGGCTTCGTCACTGATTGTTGTAAATTGTAACAAATGCTAGTTTTGTATATCTACATCTATTATAGAGAGCATTCTTATATAAAATTGGATTAATTTATTATATACTTATTGTAATTTAATTTAGGTATACGACTGTAAAACGATTATCTATTTATTTAGTTCACATAATTTTGTAATTTAATGCATATACATATATTTTAATTTTTTCTCTAAAATTCTTGAATTGGGATCATTTTCATAAATTTTTTAGTATTTAAATCAAATCAAATACATGTACTCTCTAGAGTAGTATTCCCTATGTCTGCCAATAAAAAACGTATTTTGATTCGACACAAGTTTTAAGAAATTGTATGATTTTATAAAGAAAAATAGCAGTACTAAAAAAATTAATGGAGTATGAGTCTCATTTTATATTATTAATTTTATATAGAATGTGAGTATGATGAGTTAGTGGAGTAAAGTGTCTACTTACTAAAAGTGGAAAAAAGGTAAACATGTCTTTAAATGATGGACACTCTAAAATGACAAAATGTGTCAGTTTTGGCGGACGGGATGAGTAGGAAAAAACAACAAGCGATGGTATTTGGATTTTGTGAACTCTAGTCTAAAAAAATTGTCACAATTAAGAATGTTTACATTTTTTAATTGTAGCCAAAAATCTTGAATTCGCAATATATACAGGGCATTTATGTTATGAATACGGAGTATTATTTATATTAATAAATGGATTTTTACTTTAAAATATGACATTTTCATTTTCTCTCCGTGTAAAAAAGATCGTTAGATTAATATTTAAGTGGTCATTATTTTATCCGTTCACCCTCAGATTATGTTCTCTATCCTGAATTAATGATTTATTGCTAACCCAATACCCATGGATTGTGAATTAAAGATCTACGCTCCAAGAAGAAGATGCGAATACCAAATATTTTCATCTTGCAGCAAATAATCGCAAGCGACGAAATACTATTACAGAGCTGCAAAATGAATCAGGTGTGACAATCCGCAGCAAAGAAGGTATCCATTCTATTATTAATAATTATTTTCAGCGATTATATACTGCTGAAGTTACAACTATTGAGCCCGTAACGTCTTTAGTTAATCCACGAGTTTATTCTACTGATAATGCCGAATTACTTGCTCCGTTTACATATGAGGAATTTCGAAGAGCTGTGTTTTCTATGCATCCCGATAAAGCACCAGGTCCTGATGGTCTTAATCCATCTTTCTATCAGAAATTTTGGCATTTGATAGGTGATGAGGTCGTTGCTGTAGGGTCTTCTTGGCTAGCAAATGGACAGTTTCCACCATCGCTTACATATACAATGGTTGTGCTCGTTCCCAAAGTTGACAACCCAACCACAGTCAAAGATCTCAGACTTATCTCACTATGCAATGTCTTATATAAGATTATTGCAAAAGTTCTTGCAAATCGTCTTAAGAGATTACTCCCCGGAGTTGTTTCTGAAAATCAATCTGCTTTCATCAAAGGTAGATTGATTACTGATAATATCCTGGTTGCTTTAGAACTAATTCATCACATGAAAAATCGTTCAGGTAGAGCGGGGGAAATGTTGCTTTAAAACTTGATATAAGCAAAGCTTATGATCGCATTGATTGGGGTTTTCTTGAAGCTATGATGGCGGCCCTCGGGTTCGATTGTAGATGGATCACCATGATTATGATGTGTGTTCGAAATGTTCGTTACTCAATCTCTGTGAACGGAAATGAAATAGGGCCAATTCTCTCATCACGAGGTCTTCGACAGGGGGATCCACTTTCGCAGTACTTATATGTCATATGCGTGGAGGGATTAACTACCTTACTAAATGAGGCTGAGCAGCGCGGAATCATACAGGGAATCTCTATATGTCGAGGCAGCCATTCCGTCTCACACTTGCTATTTGCAAAAGATTCATTTTTGTTCTTCAAGGCTACAGAACCACAGTGTCATGCTATTACAAATATTTTGAAGACCTATGAACGCACTTCGGGACAGGTGGTGAACCTTACAAAATCTGGCATCTTCTATAGTTCAAATGTGTTTGAGATTCAGAAAGAGATCTTATCAAGTATTCTCCAGGTATTCACTCCTCTTGATCACAGTTGATATCTAGGACTGTCATCACTTGTCGGAAATAATAAAAGATCTATCTTTGCATATATTCAAAACAGACTCTGGGCACGCATAAAAAACTGGAAAAATAGGTTTTTGTCAAGAGCTGGTAAAGAGATTTTATTAAAAGCTGTAGCACAAGCCATTCACACTTATGCGATGAGTGTTTTCATGCTTCCAAGTTCTCTATGTGATGAATTACAGAAGATGATGAATTCCTTTTAGTGGGGTTCAAAAGACGATGGTGGTAAAAAAGTGAATTGGTTGAAATGGGACCGGATGTGTGAGAAAAAATCTGACGGTGGTTTAGGCTTTAGGAACTTGCGATGCTTTAATTTGGCTATGCTAGCTAAGCAGGGATGGAGGCTACTGAATTCTCAAAATTCTCTTATATACCGCATTTACAAGGCTAGATATTTTCCCAATGGTGATTTTTTATCTGCGAATTTGAGACACAGCCCAAGTTTCACCTAGAAAGGTATTTACCATGCTATCGTTGTGTTGAAAGCGGAACTTAGATGGAGAGTTGGTAATGGTATAAAGATTCGAGTATGGCATGACCCTTGGCTACAAAGAGAGTATGATTTCAAGGTCGATCAGGCGGACAACTTTATCCCTTCCGAACTCCGCGTTGCAAACTTACTTAACCAGTCTCAAGCACAATGGGATTTGGATAAAGTTTGTAATGTATTCAGCGAACGCGACATCCCTATCATTCTATCTATCCCTATCTCCTCGACCACCCCAGACAGATGTATTTGGGACTTCGATAAATGCGGCACTTACACAGTGAAGTCCGGTTATTATGTTGCATCACATCTGAATAGAGTATTTGAACCACTCCATGTTACCGATTGGAAGAAGATATGTAAACTCCACATTTCCCCAAAAGTCTGTGAATTCCTATGGCGTGTGTTACGCAATGTGTTACCAATAAAATGTCGCTTACAACAACGCGGCATATCTATTGATAGTACTTGTGATTGCGGTGCCTCGGATGAAGATCTCAACCATGCCCTATTGACTTGTCATAAAGCAAGAGCCGTGTGGCAAAATTGGGAAAAATGTGAAACAACTTTATCACTTCCTTTTGTAGAATGTTATCAAACTATCATGGAGTTAAACAACAGACATTTGGTGGAGGAGTTTATTATGATTTCTTGGCGGATTTGGTGGTTTCACAACCAGGTGGTATAGTTGACCAAGCTAAGGAAACACTTGTAGAATGGCAAACGACTCAAGGTGGAAAACGAACATGTCCTCCCGCAGACCCCACAGCTCCTCGCCAACCTCCACAATTCGCCACTGGAACAGCCCCATCCGAAAACTGGCGGTGCTACACGGATGCAACCACATTCGCAGAGTCCAAGATGATCGGTACAGGTTCTTTATTGCTATCGCATGATAGTTTATTTATTCATACGTTTTCATCTTGTCAGTATGAGATTTTTCCTCCCCGTGTATCTGAAGCGATAGCCATTCGTACTACGCTTCAATATGTTTCTCAACACTGCCCCGGGCCAGGTATCATTTATACAGATGCACAAGGAGTAGCCTTCTCCATTATGAACACATCACCCGATTGGTCTGAATGTTGAGCCATCATATCGGAATGTCAACAATTACTACTACAGAGACCTGACGTGGTAGTAGCTTGGGTTCGTCGTTCAAACAATATATTAGCACATATTATAGCTCGTAACTCTTTTATGTATCCTCCTTGTAGGTTTTGGTCTTTTATTCCGGATTGTATCTTTGAATACTTTTAATTAATCCACCGTTGTTCCTTAAAAAAAAGATTTTTGGCTACAATTCAAAAACGTAAACATTCTTACTAGAATTCACAAAATCTAAATACCGTGTCTTTTAGTAGTAGTTTACTACTAATATTAACCGGGGTGCATTAGGGTGACAACATTCTTAAAGTGACAACGTGATAACAAGTAACATGCAATCTGCAATACATATGCAAGCAATATGTGATACATAACCAAACAATTGGGCATATGCATGGTTCCAAGCACTATGAGATACGAAATCATAGCACTATCGTGACACCATGGTTAAAATGACAACCTAGGCAAGCAATCTGCGACAAATAAGGGAACCAATCTATGATACATAGGCAAGCAACTCGACACATAGGGGAAGCAAGTCTGCCACGTGGCAGGTTAAAATTGAATCTACTCCTAAATCTAAGAGATCTCATTAATGGTACATTGTATCATTCATACAATTTTAAAAGTGGTTGTCATTCATACAATCCAATATTAATAATTACAATTGTGAATGATTTGTTCCTACAATTCACATGCAACTCAGCATATTCTTAATTGTGATTAGTATGTGATTGATATAATTCATAACTTCGAATTAGGCATGCACAAACCGACCCGGCCCGGCGGTTAACCGGCGGTTCGGAACCGCCGGTTCATGAACCGGAACCGGCGGGTTGAACCGGCAGAAGGGTCGCAGGGTCATAAGGGCCGGTTCAGGTTCGGCAATATCTTGAACCGTGAACCGGCGGTTCGGCGGTTCGAACCGCCGGTTCAAAGGGTCGAACGGCATAGGGTTCGTAGGGGTTCGTAGGGGTTCAAAGTAGGGATTGGTATGAACCGGCGGTTCGCCGGTTTTGGGCAAAAACCGCCGGTTTTGGACGAAAACCGCCGGTTTGAACCGACGGTTCCGACCGGTTTCCGCCGGTTCCGGAAGCTTTTCAGGCGTAGGGGCTAGGTGAGGTCCGAAACCGGCGGTTTGTGTCGGAAAACCGTGGACCAACCCGCCGGTTTTGTGGAAAAACCGCCGATTTTGTGGTTGAACCGCCGGTTCAGGCGGTAAACCGGCGGTTCGGCCGAAAATTTGAAAATTTGAAATTTGAATTTTTTTTTTTTATTTCTTCCAATTTTACTCCTATAAATACCTCACTTCTCCTTCATATTTCCTTTTTCTTTTATTTCTTTTTTTTTCCCATTAATTCCTACTTTAAAAATATGCAAATACAATTACATAATTGTATTTGTATATACTCTAGTCGATGAAGTATATTTCTCTATACGGCTAAATGAGGGAAACTTTTGACAATTCTACTATAATTGTTGATTGTTAGACGAAACTCAACATTTAAAGTTGAATTGCTAAAGGTGTCCTTAATTTAGTTATGTAGAAAGATCTTTTTCGTCGGTTAAGAGTATATATATAATACACTTATACGTTTAAGAACTTCAACGTCATTTCTTGTCATTTGTAATTAGTTCTTCACTAGTAGTCTCATTTGTATTTAAATTTTGTTTAAGACTTCAAGACCGCCATATGTTTTCAATTTGTAATTGTTGTAACTTGTAACGTGTAATTTGTAAACATGCAATTTCAATAAAATTGCAACTTTAGCCGTATTTTTTTCAATTTTATTTACTCACATTGCATACAAAAACAAACTTGAAAAGTGTAATTTAATTTGATTAAAATTGAAAAGTTGAAAAATGCAAAAAAAAAAAAAAATCGTCGAACCGCCGAACCGGCCCGGAACCGGCGGTTCAAGCCGAAAACCGGTGGTTTTGAACCGCCGCGTAACCCGCCGGTTTTTTGAACCGGAACCGGAACCGTCGGGAGCTAGGCGGGCCGGTTCAGGTTCGGCAATTTCTCGACCCTTGAACCGCCGGTTCGTGCCCGGAACCGGCGGTTTACGACCCTTGTGCATGCCTACTTCGAATGGTCATTGTTGCAAATCACGCTTATTTTTTCCACAACCAAGTAGTAGTACTACTTATACAATATACATTCAACAAATATCGAAATATGTATGATCAAAGCATTCTTGAAGCCTGAAGGAAACCATGAAACCACTAATTCAAACAAATCTAAGCCTAATACAACTCCTCCCTGGTAGATTATGATTATAAGAACAAACCAAATAGCGCGGTAAAACACTAACCATCTAATCCATTACAACAAACCTCGATCTAATCCCATAGAAAAAACAAATAAAAATCCTTAAACCTAAGCTAAATTATGCCAATTAGCTCAAATCCAAACAAAAACAAGAACTCCTCTCCCTCTTAATTCAAAACCCTCACACTGTGGTTGCAAATTGCGTCTTCCGTCTCATCTCAACAACCCTTCGATGAGAATTCGAGTGCAATTTGCTCGAAAAAGTCGGGCTGTTCGCCGGCCGGTACTCCGGCAGCAGCCGCCCCGACTTGTACCGCACTCCGCAAGCATTGCACAGCGTCTTCGGCCCCATCGGTCCGGCCCGCCACTGCGGCGTCTTGTCTGATTGGCAATGCAAGCACCTCCGCCCCAACCGAGCGCCGGTCCGGGGCAACAACCAGGTGAGTTGACCCAACCACATTGCCTGATCGGGTAACTCGCCGTAACTCGGCCTTGGTCTCCGCCTCCGACCATTGGTCCGGGGTCGGACGGGGACTTTGAGACTGCCACAGCAGCTCGCGGAAGCGCTGCCATTTCCGTCGCTGCTGCTGCTATTCTCGAGGACGGAGCTCGGGCTGTGGTGGTTCACCAGGAGCTCCGGGTTGTCGGACAAAATGCCAAAGCACGTCTCCACCGCCGGAAACTCGTCCTTGTTCGACAGCCATTCCAATTCCTCCTCTGCAAACTCCTAAAACATCAACATGTATAAGTAAGATTTAAGTATTCCAAGAATTACATGATCAAAAGAGCTAAATTGTTTAATCTAGAAAGATTAGTCATGTTCAGTTTGAAAGATTATAATTTAATCATATAATAATGAGTCATGACCACTCTTTCCAATTAAAATAATCTCATATCTTAATCTTATATAGATAATCATATAATAATGAGTCATAACAAATCATCAGCACCATATTAGTTAAAATAATCTAATAATAATCTAATGAACCAACCAATTTTATTAAAAACCGGCCGGTCCTTGAGTTAACTCACTGAGTTGACTCAAATGAGAAAATGGCCGGTTATATTTGTCCCGAGACAAAGATGCACAACGAACCTGTAATGAGGTGACTCAGTTTGAACTTTGAACAGGGTGCTATCAATAATAATAATAATAATAATAATAATAATAATAATAATAATAATAATAACAATAATAATAATATACTAATAATATAATAATAATAATAATAATTATTATTATTATTATACTAATAATAATAATTATTATTATTATACTAATAATATACTAATAATAATTAATAATTATTAGTAGTATATTATTATTATTTTTATTATTATTATATGTAGTACTGCTACTATGTGTTATGTGTTGTAGTACAACTACAAATGCACAATAAAGTCAAAATATTCCAAGTAGAGAAACACATAGAATAATTCACGGCGACAAATTCGACTCATCAATTATAGAGAAAAATAGTATACCTCCATAATTAAATTTGATTTTATCATACACGAAATTGGAAAAGACACGAGCATCGGTTTTAAAGCTCAATCACGATAATCCAATCACCAAAAAAAGGCAAAACGATTTTCACTAATCATTTAATTTAATTTCGAATAATCACATAAACTTTTAGTTTATCAATGAAAATCGATAATATAATTTCTCAAAAGCACTCCTTCCTCTTTTCCCCCTTCACATAAGTTACAATAAAGTTGAACGAGGTAACTCGCCCGAGTCAACTCAGAAAAATAGAAGTGAATGAAACTTACAGGAAATGAACCACTCAACAGCGAGTCATCACCAAACGCCGTGGTTATGGAAGACGAAGAAGAGTGAGAAGTTTTGAGGTCGTAGACTTCTTCTTCAGTTTCACCGCCGAGAGTGAAGTCGAGAAGGTCGTCGGAGACCTCGAAACACGCCTCCGCGGCGTCCAAAATCTCCATAATTAACGGCGTTTGCGAGGAGAGAAGGAAATTTTGGGTTCGAAGAGAGAGAGAGGAAACGCCTCTACTTTTTCTTCTCTTGTTGTGTGGGATAAGAATAGAGGTTATTATCGAGGAGAATTAATTGAATTAAACGAGGCGCAGATTTCTCTTTTCTTTACTTTATTCGAATGGATGTGAATTTTTTGACTGTTTTCTGATGTTTATATATATGGATGTCAATCGGGCCGGCCCTTTTCGGGTTGCGAGTTAATCGGGCGCGGATTAATTGGGTTGTGGTTTCTTTCGGGTCGTGAAAGTTCAACCCTAACCCTAAAAACTCAGGTTTTGGGCTAGCCCATCGAGTTGCAACCGATAAGATTAACAACCGATCAATCCAATAAATAATGACGAAAAATTAGTTATATAGTACATAAAATGTAAAATATTTAGTTATGATAATTTGAGATATATGCTTAACCTCAATCATAAACATGATCAAATACTAATATTTGAGATATTTCATGAAATTTAATGCATATTTTAGAAATTTAAATATTTTTTAAGTGAAATTGAAGTTTTTATTTTATTTATCAATTATTATATTAGTAAAAAATAAATATATAATTTGTGTATTTAATATAAAATTAAAAATTATTTTTTAGTTATTTATATTATAAAATTAATCAATGAGGTGTCGAATTAGGAGTAAAAAAATAGAATAATACTCCCTTCGTCCCATAAAATATGGGCGGATGAGATGGCACGAGAATTAAGATAAAATTGGTAAAGTAAGAGGGAGGAGGTGAATTGTATGGAAAAGTAAGAGAGAGGTGCAGAAAGATAGTTACAGTAGAGTCAGTGGATAGTGTGACCTATATTATTAAATTGATATAACTTTCCAAAAATGGAATGTATATATTTTTGTTGAACGGACGAAAATAGAAAGTGCACATGTTTTTATGGGACGGATGGAGTAGAAATTTTATCGGGTTTTCGGGCCAGCCCATCGAGTTTTCGGGTCTGGCCCTAACGGGTTGCGGGTTAGTCGGGTGCGAGTTAGTCGGGTTTTACTTTTATCGGACTAGAAATTTCCAGTTCTAACTCTATATATTTGGCAGGCTATTCGAGCCAACCCACAAATTGCGGGCTACATTAACATCCCTATTTATATATATAAAAAAGATTGATGTAATGATGCTACAAAATTATGTTATTGTTTAAAATAGAGTGGAGTATATATTTAGATAATATTAGAAATGAATTAATTAAGATTTGTGGTAATATTTAAATGAGACTAGTTATTGGTAGAATATTTTAATTTCTTTGCACAAACTTTTTTTTCTTTTTAAAAAGAGAATACTTTCGTTGGTGGGTAATTTTTTTTATTTTTTTTAGGATCAACGATGGTTCCCCATCTACCCCCCGAAGTGACTCGGACCCCCGGCATAACGGTCAGAGGTAAAGCGTCTTACCACCGAACAGCGCTTCGTTGTCTGGGTGGGAACAAACGAGTCCACCTACCTCCCCCAAGCACGGGTCCTGGCCACCCCCTCCCAAACATGGGTACAGGCTACCACCCCCAGCTCCTGGGTCCAGGCTAGTGAACCCATCATTGTCTGGGTGGAAACAAACGAGTCCACCTACCTCCCCCAAGCACAGGTCCAGACCGCCCCCTCAAATATGGGTACAGGCTACCTCCCCTAGCTCTTGGGTCCAGGCCAGTGAACCCATCAACCCCAAGGGAAATTAATCCCCAAGATGCGTCTCTCAAAGGTCGAACTCGTGACCTCCGGGACGGACGCGGTATCCGGTGCCTCTTTGCACAAACCTTGAGGAATTATTGCATGCTATTTTAGTGTACATGTTTGATTATGCGTGCCCTCTTATAATATTTAACTGATTTAGTTATACTTTTTTTTATCTATAAAAAATAAGTTTGTTTATTATTTTAAGATATTTCAAAAAAACAGTTTTACCGAAAACTTTCTATCTCATACTTTATTAATTTTATTTTCACTAATATTTTACCTTTTTCTCATATATTCTTATTTTATTCATTTTTTATTAACACTCATATAGTTCATAAATGGATTTTTTTGTGGATGAGGGAAATATCTTTCTTCAATTTTTTTGTTGTATTCAGTTTTTAAAATAGGGAAGTGACAAAAAATGATCATTACTATTGGTTGTATAATTTGGAGAAGTATTTTAGGAATGTCAAATATTTAATTACATCATCATGAACCATAATGTTTAATAGTGCATTACTAAGGAATATCGAATGTGTAAATTTGCTAATATCTTTTTCGAACTTATATTAGGAATATGTAACAGAGTAAATGTCGCATCTAACATGATCTTTTCACAATGTTCACAACCTTTAAAATATTTGCATTCATAATTGTAGTCTCATTTCGAATTCGACAATAATTAATTAACACTACAATATATGTTATGGTCACCTTGACTCCTGGGGCGAAATTAGGGGTGCATACTCATCGGGTCAACCCCACCCGGCACATGATTCGGGTTTTGGACATAATATAAAGATTCAAAATTGTGATGTTTGATGGTTGGATATATATTTTTTTAATTTCAGTCACGATAAGAGTTGAAATGCTTATTAGATATTGAATAGTTGAAATTTATTCTAAAAATTGAATTCATACAAATTTCAAATAAGTTGAGTAGATTCTCTTCCACCGCCACTATTTAAGAATTTGCCTAAAAATGACTGTGGAATTGCTAACTAGATTTAAGGTGTGGGGTGACAATATAATCTTTGACTGCCTTAGATATTTTACTAACTAAGCAATGTTTACATAATTACATACTCCATATTTCATCCGCCTAAAAGTTGTAGCACAGCTATTATATTTAATGTCTTTTAAAAATATAGCCATTCAAATGTCATTTTGAATTCTATGTTTCAGGCTTCTAAAGTACTAGTACTTCTTATTTATATAAAAAAAATCAAACTTTTTCTATTTAGTAAAATTGTTATTAATATATTTAATCCATTGAAATTACATTTATTAAAATATGTTCATCCAAATTTATTGTTCACGTGAAGATTAAGGATTGATTCCTTCGCATCTCAATTTGTAGATTCTTTCTGATCCGTGTTTCTTTTTTTCTCAATATCTATTATTAATGCATTGGTCGAATAATATATATAAACAAATGAAAAAAATTGTACTCCATAAGATATAAACAAAATTATGTAAAACACTCTTTATGACCAAGGCAGTGTTATTTACTAATGTTATTTACTTGTCATGCATGCACTTATCGCGGACGGTGGATTCTTCTAGTTAAGAATGAAGTTAAAAAATTTACTACTACTTCCCTCTGTTCCGAATTAAGTAAGGCTTTTCATTTGGCACAAGAATTAAGATAAAATATATTTAGGTTAATGAGGAGATAATAAATTAAAAGAGGCATAAGTAGAAGGGAAAAAAAAGAAAATAAATTAAAGTAGTACTCTAAAAGATCAAACAATTAACAACAAGGATGATTATTATAATTGTGGCCATTGTTCTATGTCAGGAGGTGCAACCAAACAAGTTTCTTCCAAATGGAATACAATCACGAAATTAGAAGTCTGAAAAAACATTACAAAATGTATTAGTTAAATAAAAGAAAATGAGAAGTTGACAAAGTTTTATACTATAGTTAAAATGTCGAGTGACTGGGCCGCTGTAGGATTTGGGTGGTAGTTTACCAAACATTATGTGAATATGACTTGTATTTAACTTATGTAATTTTTTATTAGTAGTGGGTGTAAACATGTTTATTATTTTGGTATTTTTTTTGTCTTTCTTCTACCTGGATTGAGAAAAGTCATGAGATCTAGATTCTAGACTTGATTCTCTATCACGGGATAATCGCACTCTTTGGCATTTGTCCACACCAAGTAAGAAATATGTGTAAGATTAATTATTGTTGAGATAATACGCGGACCATCATGATAATTTAAGTGTGCTACCAAATGATTATTTAGTCCAAATAACTATCTTAAGCTCGTATATCCTACCAAAAGGAGCCTAGAGTAGAGCAGAGCAGAAGTAGAAAAGATACATGCATACATACTATAAAACGGTTGAAATGTTATAAAAACAATTTTATAGTGAAAATATATAAACTCGTGTTCGGCCGCTTACACCCGAACTCTACATTAATATGATGTTGTCCGCTTCGGGCAAAGCCCTCACAGTTTTGTTCTTGGGGAACTCCCCCGCAATCATCCCCTCACAGACTTGGTTTAGGGCAGGGCCTATGTGGCCCGGGTTCGATGAATTGCACTTGCAAGTTCTCCGATTTCTCTATGTGAGCTCGACCTAGACATGTGGTGACCTATGACCTGTGTGAGATCTTGGTCTTGGTTTGAGGTGAGGATTGTGGGGGAGGAAACCATATCCCACATCGGAGAGTGATTAAAAGTTGCAAGCATATATATGGACTACCTCAACTCTATTAGTATGAGGAATTTTGGGAAGTACTCTAAGAGCAAAATCGTGAGGGCAATATCATACTAATGTGGAGTTCGGATGGATGTGCATCGCTGAACCCTAACACTCGTACTATATTTTACCATATATAATTCTCGTTAATAGTAAAATCAAGAAAATGCAAGAAATATCATAATATATACATATTACTTCCTTCATCGGTCATAAAATATCTTATTTTATCATATTTGAATGTCCACCGTTACATGTTTCTATTGACTTTTACTATATTCGGTAAGTATGTAACATATATCACTAAATTATTTCACTCGCATTTCATTCTCTTGCTGCAATTATGATTTGATAGACACATCACGTAACAATATGTCAAAACTATTAATATATACTCATATTTCTTTAACATTTTCCATCTACTAACTTTTACATCTATACTTTTTTACATTTCTTAAAACACAAAATGAGATAATTAATAGCGAGCAAATGAAATATTTGTCTCTTCTACGTTGTACGCGCTATGACTGTTTTCATCCGAAGTTCTAAACTTTTGACCTTTTTTCTTTCTAATAGTAGTAAATTTTATATACTAATAACGGCATCATTAGGTTTTGGTCAATCGACTTATAATTTTTATTAATATTAGTATTACCCTAACGCGACCTTAGTTAATATATTCTTCCGCCACTTTGATGATTTTTATAAGTACAAATAATTTATTTATAACATTGTGAGTTAAGCATAGAAACGAATTTAGAAGATTTTTTTCTCGTAATTTACTATAGATATAAGGAGAATTTCTAATAAAAATTCGTTTGAAGTTTGAACCTTCTCAGAGTAGGACTGTAGGAGTATATAATAATGAGCTCCATAAATTCGATCGGTATTTTATTTTAGTTTTGAAAATCATGTGCTCTCACGTCCAAGTGAATTAGTGAAGGAAAAAGTACTATCAACTTTTTTTTAATATCGAGTCTTCTAACAAAAACTTTCTAACCTTTTAAGGGCGTATACATAATATTAATTCAGTATTTTCTTCCCTAGTGAGCATTGTCACCTTTTTCTATATCAATTGAGTACAACAAAACAAAACAAACTTGTAAGGCTTATTCAACGAAAATAAAAATTAAGAAAATTCATCAACTAAAGCTTCAATGACCTTAAGCATTAAATAAAATCTATAAACGGAGTAATTATTAAGAACAAATGCATTTGCCCAAAATAAAAGCAAATAATTTTTTCCTAAAAAAGCGAAGTGGTTGTTTAGCACACTAATTCTTGTGATATTGTGCAAGAATCATGTGAGACACGTAGGCCAGCCTTAGTAGTGAGTAGGTTACAACGGGCTTCTTGCTAATAATTTCAACTACTGCTACTATTTTATTTTTCAATTTTTTAAAATTTCATTCGTGGACCCTAAAATTTTATTTCAATATTCCAAAGAGAGAGCACATGATTTTCAAAAGTTTTAACTATTTTGGGCAGTGGCGATCCATAAATTTTTATTCGGAGGTGCGATAAATAGATATATAATACGTATCTTACCTAAATTATTTGTGAAAGGTTTGATTCATTTTTTAAAAATATTTTGTTATACAATAATCATATATTTTAAAAAACCAATAAAATAGAATAGTAAAAAAAGAGAAAAAAAAAACGATTAGTACAAGAAAAACGTAAAAATGCATGTAGAAATGAGCAAAAATGAAAGTAAACAAATTAAAACACATACAACAGCTTCCGCAGAGGTTCGCACCTAGGTCTCCGAGTTAACAACGGTTATACACTACCTCTGCACCAAGAAATCTTTAGGTCTACATTCGCCTAAATCTACTTAAATCTAAAACGTCAAATATCTGAGGTACAGTTGTACCCCTTTGTTATACATTGGATCTGCCACTAATTTTGGGAGAATGGTATCAGACGAGCTTTTATAAATTATGAATTAGTAACAATTAAAGTAGATTCCGATTTTATTTATATATATTCATATTTATTTGCTGCACAAATCAGGGCGGGTATTAAAAAAAGTATGAACCCATAAACACTATTTTCTTTAGAAAATAAATGCCATTGTGAAACTACTGTGAAATCAGTTATTATTAGTATCACTATACGTTAACCAAATTAACTGTCGCTTGAAATAGAAAGCTATTGCCAAAATTAAGAAAGAAAAATAACCCACTAATTGGAAGCGACAAAATAAATTACTATTAGGATTATAAGCATTGATTTCGGGATGAGACACGATTTCACGCTGACACTTATCTTTTCTAAATACACAAAATGCTTCCTTCAGAGCCTCCGCAGCGCCGGGCATCCCGGCGGATGTCGGATCGGCGTGTCGGACGTCCGCCATTAGGCAGAAACCCGGCGGACGCGGACGTCGCTTGCGGACACCAAATTTTCGCGGCTTTCCGACGACGTCTGTCGTGACGTCCCGATTTTTTATTTTTTTTTATAAAAAAATTCTATATATACTGTTCGTTGAACTTCATTTCATTCGCACCACTTGTTTTAACGAGTTTCTCTCTCTCTACTTTCATTTCTTTTGAAGATAAATGGAGCACCACGATGGTGATTCCCCCACCACGAGCGAGTCGCAAACGCCGACTTTGCCCGTTAGAGTTGGGGGAAATGCGGGCGGAAGTGCACCGATGCCCGGAATGGCGCCGATGATGCCCCAACCCCAAATGGCGGGGATGATGCCCGGGTACTACAATATGTACCCCCTTGGTGTGCAGAGATGGGTGGGATGATGCCACAAATGCCCCAAATGCCCGGGATGATGATGACAGGGATGATGACAGGGATGATGCCGCTGCGAGGGGAGCAGGTAGGAGGTCCCCCAATCACCTGGGGACAATGTCTATCACCCCTACATGGATTTATTGTCTAGTGATTCCCCCCCAGAGTATTCCTCTGGAGACTGAGTTCACCGGCATTGAGACTTTCTCTTTTGATGAGTTGGGGCTATCTCCGGTCAGAGAGTCTCCCACTGAGATGCTACCGGCGGCAGGGAGAGGGAAGGGCAAGGGCAAGGGAGAGGGCGAAGGCCTAGATCAGTGTAGTCGAGGATCCCTACGTCGGGGCTAACCAGCATATCGACAGAATGTGGTGGCGCATTAGCCAAAGCTACCTCCAATTCAAACCGCCAGGTGGGAAGCCTCACGATGGAGAGCAATGCCGGAAACAGTGGGAGCGGCTGAGGAGGCAGCTCAGCCGATTTGCCAGCATCTACCAAAACAACCTCCGCACGGCAACCAGCGGCATGTCCGCAGATGATGTGAAGCTTCTGTCTCACCAGCAATTCCCCGACAGTGAATTGAGTTTCGGGGAATTCAAATATTGGGAGGTCTATCTTGTGGTGCAGACTTTCGCCAAGTTTAGTTCGGGTGTTGAAGCTGGCTGGCCGAAGTGGACGAAGATCAACGCCTCCGGGGAGTACAGCAGCAGTGCCGGTTCCCACGAACTCCCTGACGCCGAGGCAGAGTTCCCGACCCCTCAATCGTCTTCCCGCCGCCGTTGCCCGGTTGGGTAAAAGACCGAGATGCGGATGGCTAGGGGAAACGCCAGCGGGTCCCCCGAGGTCCAATCGGTAGCTCCTTCCCAGATCGATCCCGAGCTCCCCTCACTCGCCCGCATACAGTAGCATGAGACCCTGATACACACCATGGAGAAGTGGTATGCAACGACTGACCTCTTATACAAGTTGATGCTGAAGGATGTCATCGACAGTATGCGGCACGATTTGGGGATGCCATCCCTGCCCGTGAGTGATGTCGGGACCGGCCACGGGCACGATGGGACTGGCGGCGGGGACGACGAGGAGTGAGACGGGGGCCGCATTTGTCGAAGCTTGAGGTTTTTTTTAACTATGTATTTTTTATAATAATTATGTATGTTTTTTTATTTTAAATAAAGTGGTTGCATTTTCTCCGTATTCGTGAATTTTAATTCCGTAAATTGTTTAATTTGGTGAATTTGTGAATTTTTATTATTGTGGATGTCCGTCGGGATGTCCGTCATTGTGCAGTGGGATGTCCTTATGACGTGGCAGTGGAATGGAATGTCCTTATGACGTGAAAGGAGGTGTTTTTGGGAAGTCCGTCGGGATGTCTGCCGGGACATCCATCCCACTGTGGATGCTCTTAGAAATTAATCATTCTATCACTATGTATAATTATTTACTACTACTCCATTATCTTTATTAAAAAACTAAAATATCATAAATTCAATAATAATCTCCTAGAAAAGTAAACTATACTCTCTTCAAACCCCATTAATTGTCTTACCGTTTTTGTCCATCTTCCATTAATTATCAATTTTCACTTTTTACTATAAATAATAAATAAATGTTATACTTCAGTAACTAATTTCACTCATATTTTATCATTATATAAAACTAATATATAAAAATAGAATTCATATTTCATTAATTTTTTCAATCTACTTTTCTTTAAATTTCTTAAAACTCATATCGAAATCAAAATGGACAATTAGTAAGGGACAGAAGAGGAAGTACCATCATCATCTTATACCGAGTATGCTATGCATTGATAAATGTTATTGTACGTTTGTAACTCGGTAGTTGATTAAAAGTAAGAAAATTAAGTTGAGATTTAAGAACTTATTTTGTTTAAAAAACTTATATTTTTAGCATATAAGGTGGTAGAAAGCGTGTTTTTCATACATTTATAAAGAGCTTATAAGCTTCATTTGTAAGTTGTTTGAAAGACTAAGAGCCTCAGACAAAATACCCTCTAAGTCATATATGTTCAACAAAAAACAAATTTGAAGTGCATTTATATTATTAAAATCAGAACATGTTAAAAGAAGACTTTGAATCCAAATAATTGGTATTTTCAAGATTCATAAACTTAAGCTCGTGATACATTAATTCCACTAAGTACAGTATATCACTTTTCTCCTAAGATGGAGATACACTACTTTTTCTTATTTAATAGTATTAAATTAATTTAATTATCATCATGGCAGATTTGGGTGGTCCTTTCCTTTTTCAATAAATTAAGATAGTTGGCTATGATAACAGTGAGCATTTTCTATAAAAAAAAAAAGAAAAGAAAGAAAAAGAAAAAAAGCAGCGAGCATTTCCTCTACAATGCGGGCCTCTTTTATTGTCAAGTCTTGACCCATTATCAGAATTGTAGTTGTTGTCGACGGCCCGGCTCGTTTCGGTGAAGGTAATCAATATCTCCAATCCAAATATATATGGTTTTGTATTTAAAAATATAAAAATAGTATTTACTTCCCCGTCTCTTAAATTTTGTCCATTTTTTCAGAAGTTAGGCAGTTGTATTTACTTCCTCCGTCTCTTAAATTTTGTCCATTTTTTTTTTCATTTTTATCCATTCCACAAAATTTTTCGCATTTCACTTTTTATCATTTTTTTTTGTAGTAAATCTCATATTCTTCTAACTCATTACAACTCACATTTTATTATAAAACTAATATATAAAAGTATGACTTACTCTCCACTAATTTTTTCAACTCACTCTTTATTATATTTTATAAAACCCGTGGTAGTTAAAGTGTGATAAAATTTAGGGTAACTATTTTGAAAAGTTAGGCCCTGAAGTGAGATTAACGGTACTAACAATTTATTAACTAGGTGTAATAGTTGTACTTACAATTTTCCCCTTCCATAAATTTGATCGTCTCTTTTTTGTCGTAAAAAAATCAAAACATTGGAGAAATGCACACAACTTGTTACGGCGGCGCATCAGAGACTGCCATCGCCATAGACGACGAAACACTCAATCAACCCGAAACCGCCGCCAACGACGAAAAGTCTGAATCTTGGTCCCAGCTAGCGTGGACCCACTTAGAATGCGTACGGAATTCGTCTTCAGCGCCGCTAATCCAGTGCATCACAAACCTCGTCTCCATGGATTTGGTCGCCAACGTCCTTCTCTCCGCCGGCGCTTCTCCGGGGATGATACACTCAGTCGAAGAGATCCCAGACTTCACGCCCAAGGTCCGCGCTCTCTACATCAACGTCGGAACCCTCACGCCGGCCTGGCTACCGCCGATGAAGATGGCCACGGCCGTCGCCAATGACTCCAAAAGGCCGTGGGTGCTCGACCCCGTCGCCGCCGGAGCTTCCGCTTTCCGGCTGAAGGCTTGCTTGGAGCTGCTTACTCTTGGGCCCACTGTTGTTAGGGGCAATGGCACTGAGATTTTGGTGCTTTTTAATGGCTCTGCCAATGCCAATTTTAAGGTAACAATATATAAAACACAAACTTTATTTCCTATTTTAATTGTAGATAATGTTTGTTGCATCGCTTTGCTATGTGGAGTTTGAGCTGTTTTGAAGAACTAAGTATGATTGGTATGTTATGCAAAACTGATTTTGTTTGATTTTTAAGTATAATACAGTAGTTCTTGAAATTTCATAGGAAATTCAAAATTGTGATTGTGTTGTATAATCAAAGTTTTGCTTCTTCTCAAATGGCAGTTTGGGGAGTTTATCATCCACTGTTTGATGTTATATGGTGCTTCAGCCTTTAATTTTTTTCTTTTTAAAAAGAGGATTAATAGTAGTTACACAATTACATGTTGAATAAGTAGAAGACAAGTGACTTACCAATACCAACTATGCTTCAATCTATCTGTTTCTGGGCTTCTAGAACATTCCAATCAGCACCAAATCATCTATTAAAGCATGGATATTGTGGAATCCAGTTAACCAGATTTGAAGCCATTTGTAACCAAATCATCATCTCATAAGTAGCTGCTGCTGCATTAGCAAAGTGAAACAGAGTGAATAACGCCTCTTTCAGAACATTCGCCATCGCATTTCATGTACTCTTGATTCTTTGCTTGAATACAAAAGTCCAAAACTAGTTATTTTCTGAGATATGATCATGCTGCTGTAAGATAAGAGGGAGTCTTTCGATTTAGAAAGTCGAACCCCTCCTTGAGTTTGGTCCGTCTTCACCATAAAAGCGACAAAATAATGGATTTGATCTTTAGTTCTTAGGATTGCCACTCCTTTCTTCTTCTTGATCACTTCCCGAAAGTTGAGTTTTTCGACTAGTTTGATCTTCTATGGAATCTTTGTTTATGCAACATTGGTACCTCTGTGCCTTTGATCATAGTCTCAATTGCTGGTTTAGCAGAATATGTTTCCCTGCTGTGAGATTAGTGTCTCAAAACTTCTACTTTCGGAGTTAAATTGCTTTAATCAATCAGAAAAGCTGCATATATAGGTGCAGAAAACTTGATGAACAGATTGCGGATATCATCACAAAGCCTCTAAGTGATCAGCTCTTCACTAGCTACTAGCTATAGAGAGCTGTCTCGTTAGTCACACTCTAATTGTGAGGGATCATTAGTAGTTTGAGCTATGTCGCGCAGAATTCCATCCAAACCAAGAGATAACTACTAGTTCCTTGTTCATCGCAACTACAGTTCTTAAAACTTTTGAATATGTCACCTTTTATGCTTATGTACAGGGCGCGGACAGCATGCATGAATCAACGGATGCTTTTGAAGTAGCAAAGTCCCTGGCTCGGACCTATGGTTGCATAGTTGCAGTGTCTGGAGCCGTGGACATAGTCACGGATGGGGAGCGCGTCGTGGGTGCCAAAAACGGGGTTCCTATGCTGCAGAAGATTACAGAAACAGGATGCGCGGTGACAGCCCTCATTGCTGCTTTCGTGGCAGTGACTCCATCACAGCCGTTTGAAGCCACTGCTGCTGCACTGTCCGTGTTTGGCGTTGCTGGCGAACTAGGCATGTGCTCTGCTGGAGGTCCGGCCTCGCTGCGGATGCACTTGATTGACGCGCTTCACAGCCTCGATCGTATTGCTGTTCTTCAAAGAGTGAAAATCGCCAACGTTTCGTGGTATGTATCATAGGAAGGAAAGCTGAAAGATGAACAATGTATATTGATGTTATGAATCTTATGATAAATAAAGCTTCTGCATCAATGGTTATGTTTTCTTTCCATTGATTTGATTTGTTGTTTTTTTATAACTATATCGATCAGACAGCAGATATTGTAGTTCTAATAACCTTGATTTTTCTTCAATTCTTAATTTTGCAGTTGAATTGAGTTGAGAAATATTGGGAAATTTTAGTAAAGTTCTATCCCACATCGAATACTTACGATATTTTAGTGATGGTTATATGAAAGAATGCAGCAAGTAATAACTGTCCCTTTGGGGACATCCGATAAAATTGGAACGATACAGAGAAGATTAGTATGGCCCCTGCACAAGGATGACACGCATAAATCAAGAAATGGTCCAAATTTTTTTTATTCTATTTTTAACTGTCATTTTAGACCACAATTCTTTCTTTATTTTTGTCTGTGTCATTTTAGACAACAATTCTTGATTTCTTTCTTTTTTTTTCTCCCTATTTTTTTTTCTCTCATTTTAGACAAATAAAAAATAGAGCAAATTCTCTGTCATTTTAGACGACAATTCGTTTTCTTTACATTTCATTTCTGAAATTAGGATTTAGTATTAATTCTTTTTAATTACACTTAACCAACAAAAAAGTAAATATCGAAAATATATTTGCATAAATAAATTAATCGAATCCCAGATTCCATGTAAGAAAAAAAATGCTATCTAATCTAATAAATATTAAATGCACAAAGATCCCAATCAAAGCAGTAATTGGAGAAATAAATTATCCTGCCCGATAATATTAAGCCTGCAATATTGCCCAAAATATTACTTTTATACTTTGGGATTAATTGAGAAATATATATTTCTTTAAATGAATTTACATCAGTCATATTTGAATTAATTGAAAGTGGATATCTTTATTTTCCAACAATACCAACCAAAAATCCCAATCCTTACTGAATGCCACTTTCTTATCTTAATTCCAAATTTAATTTGAAAATTTCCTAAATCATGTGAGTATTAGCATATCTTCGGTTACCCTCAACTACTAAAAAAGAATTAATTTCATATTTTTCATGTTATATATATACAGACAGGGGTTCTCAACCATCAAGCCATATACTTATCAACTATTCTTAAAACTTTATTTTTTAGGTGACATGTTGTATTATTCCAACTTACTAATTATGTCTACAATGGTCCTCCTCCGCACCACCGTGGCTTCTAATCACGAGGTTGGCGGCACCAACGGCTGGACCGCCGCCGGTACAGTCGATTATACCAACTGGGCTTCTACTAACAACTTTCAAGTTGGCGATCGATTAGGTCAAATTCTATCCCTCACCTAATATTCTACTAAAATTGCATCTATGTATAATGTATGTACATCCCCTTGTTCAACTATATTACTATATAATTATTGGAAATCTACCTGAACTTTTGATATTAATTTTGTATTGGAATGAGTATATTCCAATTTTAAAAAATAACAAAACTATGTAGGTATAAGGCCATAAGTAAACCGACGGGTTGGGATCCCCAGCTGTGGAGGGGTGCACCGCAGGGGTGCTGTCCCTCACACCCATTATTATATTAAATTTTTTTTTAAAATTTAATTAAATCAATAAAATATTGGTGTGAGCAGCACCCCTGCTGTGCACCCCTCCACAGCAGGGGATCTCATTCCTAAATCGACATAGTTTTCGGGTACAAATTTTAATTTGATGGAAAACAAATTGGGATGTTGCAATTACAAGGAAAAAAATGTTTAAAAACTAGTGTTATAATGACGCATTTACAAACGGTTAGAAGATTGATGGTAAAAATTTATGTATGATATGTAGTAGTACAATTAAATAAAAGAGAATTGGAACAATGACAGATTTCAACTACAATCAACAATTCCACAACGTGATGGAAGTGAGTCAGCAAGATTACGAATCGTGCAACTCGAGCTCGCCTATTCTTACCTACACGACGGGTCATGACTCGGTCGAGTTAACGGCCGCCGGCCGCCGCTACTTCATCTGCAGCACTCCCGGCCATTGCAACGCCGGACAAAAGCTTTCCGTCGTTGTCCACTGTAAGCACGATGACGACGAACCTCCGCCGGTGCCGGACCACCACAGCAGCTCGCCCTCAATGTTCCTAAACAACATTTCTTTACTTAATGTGCTTTTATGCTACATTGTTTGGCATGAGTTTATCTAGTAATGTTATTTTAGATTGTTTCATAATATTTCATAATTAAGATTTGTTATTATTTCTATGTTTCCATTTTTAGTTAATAACTATTGATTAGGACTAGTTAGTTTCTTGTTAATTGAGTCATTTTTTATTTTAGAAAGTTTTAAAATAATTGACTGATCTATATTTTGGCAAAAAATAATACTCTTTCCTACTTAATCATATTCATATATTCTATGTTAATTCTCTCTTATTTTATTAAGAGAATGTTAGATTCAAATGTCCAGGGAGTCTTTTATGAGATCGTAGACCACGTAATCCATAAAAAATGATCAAAATTTGTATTTGAACACCATTAAAAAACAACTCCCTAATTTTGCCGCAATTGGAATTTAAGATTTCAATTTTTTCATTTCAGTTCATTACCAATATTGTCTCATTTTACTTTTATTATATATATTAAGGTCATGCTTGATACTCCATGATGGAATAGAATCAAGAGGGAATAGTGATCTAGGAAAACCACTACTTAAATGCATACCTAGAGAACACGAATTTAGTTAACTATAAGAGTGATTTAGTTCACTACAGGAAGGAGTGAATCAAAACGTCTTTACAATGAACTAAATCTTTCACGAAGTAAATACTTCACTATGATGGTGTTTTGGTTCACTCCTTTCTGTAGTGAACTAAATCACTCTTATAGTGAACTAAATTGCTCATATAGTGAACTAGATCATTTTGATCTAATGGCTGAGATTTATTCTCTAGTTATACACTTAATATTAGTTATACTTTGATCATCTCTCTCTCTCTATATATATATATAGGGATGTATTCATTTCCTTTTTGCATATTTCCTCATTTTTCCTTCTTGATCTCAGCCCCACGATTTTGTCATCTGACGGTTAGATTGATGCCACGTGTCATTTAATCATGCAGATTTTCAGTTGAATAATGCACACCGACTAATAATGCACCATTATAGTGTAATAATGCAGATTTTCAGTTGAATAATGCACACCGACTAATAATGCACCATTATAGTATAATAATGCAGATTATCTGGATCGTTGATGAATGAGATCTAACGGCCCATATTAAGAAGAATAAAGGATCTAAGGGATGAATAGGAGAATAACGCTCCCCTATATATATATATATATAAAACCGTCGGCGGCGTGCAATAGGCTGCCGCAGTTGCACCCCGAAGAAGCTAGAGATGTCAAATGGGCCGGGCCAGCCCAGCCCACCAATGAAATGGTGCGGGCTTGGGCTGGGCTCAATAGAACAATCGAGCTCCAATTGGGCCATTTTACAGCCCAGGACCGGCCTGAACCCACCAGGCCCATTCGAAGCCCAGCCCAGGCCCAGCACGAGACACTGGAAAGGCTGAAGCTGCTCAAGCCACTGTGGATCAAGTGAAAGTTGAAGGGATACTAATGTAGCAGTGATGAAGGTTCCCTTATTACATTAATTCTCCAGTTACATTCTTTTTTCCTTCTTTTTTCTTGATGCAGGTTTAACCGTTTAAGCATATAAGTAAACCTTTTTCAACAATTTTCTGGCAAATATATAATGTGTATGATGCTGTAAGCTATTAATTTTATATTTAATCACTGATGCTTCTCCAACGGTTTTCCATATGATTAAAATTTGGTACTCTCTTTTTTGCCTTATCGGAAGGTATTGATTAACAAATCTTAATAGTAAGAGTTTATTTCACTAGAACTGTCAATACATATTTAAATATGTCTCGACCAATCATCAATTTAACACCCTAAATCCATTTTTTTAAGATTAATTAATGTTTAATTAGCACAATTTAAAAAAATTACTTGGCCCAGCCCGACCCACTTACCTACTTGGGCCCGGCCCGCACAGATATGGGTCTGATCCGGGCCAGACTTAAATTTCGCTGGGCCTCACCGGGCCAGGCCCACTTGACATCTCTAGCCGCCACCAGCCCTTCCTGGCCGCATTTGCAGCGTCTCTCCCCCGCCGCAGCACTCCTCCGTTCAGCAATAGGCGCCGCGGCGGCTCTATTATTGTGGATACTTTAATTTCTATCGCTGGACTCTTCGTATTTTATTTGAAAAATTATAGCATCAATTTATGGGATATAATTGTACCTGTTTTCTATTGTAGACATGGTAATGGTTTACAAATTCTGTCCACGTCTGTCTTTAATTGTAAAGTATACTATCATACGTATGATTAAGTTTTTCATTAATGTACTTTTTTAAATATACTCTTTGTAAAACAAGATTGTAATTTTATTTTTATTATAGGCTTCAAGTCTTCAAGATATAATTTCTTTTTATTATTCTATGTACAATTTTTTTCTTTATTCTAATATAAGTAATTCATTCTTTTATAGAGAGAAAATTAATGAATGAGAAAATGTGTATATATATAGGGAGATGATCAAAATAAGTATGTGTTTAAATCCAGAAATGCAGACCAAATCTCAGCCCTAGGATTAGATGATCTAATGGTCAATAATTAACCAAAAACACGGAAGGTCATAATTAAGCAATTTTAGGTCATATTATAATATTTGGATTTAATGTCATACTAAGATCGTTTTAGGTCATGCTTTGTTAGCATGACCTACAAATTACCTAATTATGACCTAAAAGTGCCCTAATTATGATATTGTTCTGCGTTTCTGTATTTAAATCCAGTTTTGCATAGATCAAAACCCTATATATATATATATATATATATATATATATATATATATTTGTGCGTATAGATATAATATGAATAGAGTTACATTACAAGAGACGTATATTACATTTTGCATCAAAATTCATGGTCCAACATGTACTTCTATTTATCTACACTTGCTCTGTGGTCTCCTCTTCATGGTTCATTACTTTGGTTTCCCTCAATGTTGGAAATATCAACTTCCACACTGCCCAATTTACAAAACTTCATCCCATCAATCATCATCACAAACAAAACAAGTTAGAGAGATAGAGAGAGAGAGAGAGAGAGAGAGAGAGAGAGAGAGAGAGAGAGAGATCAACATACTGTATATTGTGGCTGCAAACCATTCATTCACAATCTTCACCCATGTACTAGCCCACCCCACATCAATACTCCATCTGCATTTTCTTACACATTTGTGTTAGGAAACACACACACACATATATAACCATGTCAAGAAATTATTAACTAACTTACTAACTAATATCCGTATGGAAGTAGACCATACGGTAGACCAACCAATATGAAGTAGAAACGCAACGAGGATCAATCACATAAGTGTGTGAGATCTTACAACTATAGTAGACCAACCAATATGATGTCCACTTTCCCTCTCATGGCTGCATTTCTCAGTAGCAGGCTCACTGCATTCAAACATGACAAATGGAGATTTGATGATTTTGTTGTTTCTCAAAGAATACAGATTGAGATATGAGATTTCTATTACCTTCTGATAGCGCTCCAACAGAGGAAAACAATGTAAGAAGCCATAATCCCTGATGACAGCAGGCCTCTGTTCACCTGTCTCAATCATGACAAGAGTATACGGTATATCTATAGATACGTTCTCTATAAGAATAGAAATCAGAAACATGTTGATCAATTTCTTTAATTTCTATAATCTTTCATTGAAATCGTCTATTAAACACAGTATAAAGTGATCAATAATCAAGATTAACTTAAATGATCAATAATCACCAACGACAAAAGAAAGTACACCTAAAAATCATGAAAAGCTACGTCATGAATGAGGATGTTGGAGTTGGATATTTATCTAGAAACGATCTAAATTCGATGCAGGTTCTCAGATGGTTCTCTTGATACTTTTTTCTCAGGGAAGATCTTTCGATCGGAATCGAGTTAGGTTTAAGGAAGGTGATCTTGTACCTAGATTTGTTGTTGTTGTTGTTGTCATCTGGCATCCAATAGTTGTTCCACCATGTGATAAACTCAATCACACTAATGAGCTGAAGAATTAAAAAAATCCTGCAACATGTGAGTTGTTACATCAAATAAAGATGAATATACATTATTGCATCAGAGTGCAGAATGTAAATCAGATATAAAAATAATGAATTGTTTTGGTTCCAATACTTTGTTAAAAGTCTTAACAAAAACACCTAATTAATCTTCAAGATCTAACTGTTCTATCTACACATTGTTAAAATTCACAACATTTCATTGCTTTTTTGCCACACATATCAGTTGATGAGAAACAAATTAAGCAGTAATTTAGCAATCTGCTGGCATAAGAGATTTATTTCTCAAATCAAAAGTTCGAAGGAGCGGAAGATTACCCTGCACCAACACGAGCGAGTTCACCTGCAAAATAAAAGAAATATGAGCAAACAATTCTATTTCAACTCTCAGACAACTAATTCGGGAACTTTAGTTTTTTTCATAGGTAAATAAACATACCGTATATTTGAATATAGTCCGAGGGAATCACGAAGGAGATAAGCAACATGACAGACTTCAAACCCCACCATCCAGAATGCCACGCTGCTCGTACTTGATACAGTTTGCTGATATTACACATCGTCAGAAACATTATAAAGAAGAATATCTAAGTCATATATGTCAAGGAAAATATCATCCCTTACATCCTCACTTTACGCTACCAAAAGATTACACTAAGGTGTCTCTCATAACAACTAACAAAATCTTCCACGATCATTGAGTAGAAAAGATGTGGTATAAGATGAAATGACAAGGAGTGTATAAGGATACGAAGCATCCTAAGCTGACGCGAAGCACTCCCATTGTATGATAGCATTCTCTCTCCTGAGCCCCGCAAGCTCTTGAATCTGCAATACGAATATTTAAAAAATAACTCAATAATTAATCAATTATTTCTGAATCAGAAGAACCAAACATGCAGAGCACAGCTCCAGATATATAAGATCAATATATTTCAAGAATTAAAAGGCAAGTGGGATTTCAATAAGGCAGACGTAACTATTCCCATCTAATTGTTACATATCCAATTTACTGTTGTAAAAAATGCTAGAAGAGGCGAAGCCACCCAAGTCGAGAAGTCTTCATATTCAATAATCAGATACAAGAATGAAGCAAACTAAAATTTTCAACATATTCGAAGGACAAAAAATCTCAATCAATGATGCTCTCTCAATGTAAACTCGAAAGTACTAATAATCCTAGCATAGAAGCATACACCAAAAAGCTTCTAGCAAGAAAGCAGAACAACAAGAGAAACAGAGAAGCAACAAAAGATACAGTATAAACAGAGGGAGAATAACAAATTTTGAGCAAATGTGGTATAATTTTCTCTCCTGCACAACATGTGCAAACGAAAGCAAACGCAAAACTCACAAGGCAGCATAGGCAAAATCCTTTCACCATAATCTCTAAAGAGCCAAGCTATAATATTTGTCAACAGAAACACGACACCATAAGCATATCGAGCCCTCAAAGACTTCTTCTTCCTGGCAGAGCACTTAATATCCTTCTGCCCCAAACCAGGCAGTTCTTCGCCATGGGATCCTCCATTCCTCCTCGTTGAAGTCCTTATCGTTGCAGGGTCAACACTCCGACCTTGCTCGTCCATCCTATCGAGAAAATACCAGCCACTTCTGCTAAACATGATACATAACACTACTGATCAGCAGAAATGCACATCATTTTTCACTAAATTGGAAGCACATTCCTTGATCAATTCTTCCACAAATAGTGGTGAAATTTTGCCAATAGCTGCTCTTTATCTTGAAAACAAAAAAAAACAGTCAAGATTCCTTCTTATAGCCAAGAAAAGTATATATCTGTGAAATGTTCGTTATGTTCAAGCAAGGAATAAGTTGGTTGATTCAAGTAAATCTTTCCTCTCACTTAAAATATTATAATTATATAGTACTCCATTAATTAAAGAATTAATTAATTGAAATGCAGAAAACTTCAGGCTTTCATGGAGTAGCCAAGAATTAAACCCTTCTCAAAACTTCCAAGATTGAGCAATGTGTAATAACTTGTGCGTGATATTGGAGGGACAAAACAATAGTCAGATTACTCAAAACATATTTTCAAAAAAGACGAATTTCTGTTGGCCTAAGATTTGAAACGAACAAGAAACGGCAATTTCGTAAAATGTCACATTCTTGTCAAGAAAGAAAAGCCACATGGTAAGAAAATCATATAAACCCAATCACAGCTACGTGAATTCTTGAAAGTTTAAATCTTGCATAAGTATGAAAATCAACAATGTGAAATCTTGAAACTGGAACTTACCCTTTTTTCCTTCTCTCAAGATTCTTGAGATTTCTGGGAAGAATGTGAAGATACAGAGAGTCACATCATCAAGAAAATGCTGTAAATAAGCTGCTAGGAGTAGGAACTCACTTTTTTGTTCTTTAGACCATCCACAATAGGCGCCCAGCGACCGCCCAGCCGAGCGCCGGCGCTGGGCGGTTATGTGGGGCTGGGCGGTCGGCTGGGCGGTCCGTTCGGCGCTATTGCAGTGCCCGGATCGCCCAGCGCACCGCCTAGCGCGAAAAAATAAATTTTTTTTTTCGAAACACTATATATACGCGCTTTGTTCGTCATTTTCATTCGCACGACTTGTTTTAACGAGTACTCTCTCTATCTTAATTTCTGTTCAAGATCAACAACGCAAAATGAGTAATGCTGGTGGTAGTAGTGGTGGTAGCGGAGGGGATGCTGAGGAGTACGAACGTCGAATGGCCGAGGCGTTGGACGCCTATACGACCAACGCGATAAACCAATGGATGGAAAGGGCCTTGCAGCCGGCGATACCTCGACCTCCCCCAGTGGTCCACCGCCGCAGTGTGATTGATCGGGATCACGTAGCTGCACATCAGCGCCTATACGAAGACTACTTCGCACAGGTGCCTCGGTTCAACGCCAACTTTTTCAGGCGTCGTTTTAGAATGACCAGGAACCTGTTTATGCGTATTGTCAACGCTTTGGAGTCTCGATATCTGTATTTCCGCTTCAGACACGATGCGTCTGGCAGACCCGGCCACACACCTATTCAAAAGTGCACTGCGGCAATCCGGCAGTTAGCCTACGGAGGCGCGACAGACATGTGGGACGAGTATCTCCACATCGGTGAGACGACTGCCTTGCAATGTCTGAAGAATTTCTGTCTGGGAGTGATAGAAGTATTCGGTGATCAGTATCTGCGAAAGCATACCCCCGAAGACTGCCAAGATCTGTTGCGGATGCACGGGAGTCAGCATGGATTCCCGGGTATGTTAGGCAGCATAGATTGTATGCATTGGGACTGGAAGAACTGTCCCGCAGCCTGGAAGGGGTTCTACACGTCCGGCTATAAGGGAAAGAATCCCACGATGATCCTGGAGGCCGTAGCTGATTACCGGCTTTGGATTTGGCACGCGTATTTTGGGATAGCTGGTTCGAACAACGACCTCAACGTCCTCAACTCGTCGCCACTTTTCAACGAGCAGTGTCAGGGCGTCGGTCCGGCCATCAGTTTTGTCGCCAACGGCAACCAACATGATATGGGCTACTACTTGGCGGATGGGATATACCCTAGGTGGCCCGTCTTTGTGAAGACGATCCGATGCCCAGGAGATGCGAAGAAGGCCTACTTTGCGGCACGGCAGGAGTCGGCGCGCAAGGACGTGGAGCGCGCATTTGGTGTGCTCCAGTCTCGATGGGCGGCAATTAAGGGTCCAACCCGTTTGTGGGATGTCCAATGCATTGCTGATATCATGTACGCATGTATTATCATGCACAACATGATTGTCGAAGATGAAGGTGGCGAACTGACCAATTGGGTCAACGACGATAATGAAGTCGGTCCAAGCCACGGCGTGGCCGCCCCCAACGTACGGAGTGGGGTACCTCACGATGAAGCCGGCCTCTTACAAGCACACGCCGACATGCGCCAAACGGCGGCTCATATTCGACTCTAAAAGGATTTAATTGAAGAGTTATGGGCACGGAGGATTGACCGCCATTAGTTTTTTTTAATTATGTAATTTTTTTAATTAATGTACTTTTTATATTTTATTAATATTAGTGAATTTTCTCGTTTTTGTGTCGTAAATTTAATTCCGTATATTGTGTGATTTTTAATTATTTCATTTTGTATATATTTGTTAATAATGATGTGGATAGTATGTGGCTGGGCTATGGCTGGGCTATTTGCTTGTTTTGATGATGTGGCAGGAGGATTTTTAGTGCTGATGATGTGGCAGTGGCTGGGCTATGGCTGGGTTATTGCTGGGCTATTCCTATCGTGGATGGCCTTAGTAGAAGAAAAAGAGTGAGAAAGAAAACGAGGGCCCTAAAAAATGAATCAATTAACAACCCACTTTTGTCACATCACATGCATAGCTTTTTCGATTTGTTTATAAATTGAAATTAATAATGGATTTCGAAAGTCAGCTGCAACCAATGTGTACGCAGCAGCAGCACTTTGGAGTTAGAGCCTCTTCCACAAGACCACAACTCTATAATCTCTGCTTCTTGGATCCATTGATTATATAATTTCATGTGTTTAGATTTTGCATATATTTTTTTTAAGTATTGTTTTCTAAGTTTAGCGCTCGTGACCTCAAGGTGTTAAAACCATATTCCACAATTATTAACTGGGTAATATTTCGAGTTTTTTTCATTACTTTTTAGAAAATATAATCAACATTTATATCTATAGCTTATAAAATAATATTGGTTTATCTATTGTATGTCTATTTTTCTGTATTAGTCTTATATGCCATATAATATCTATTAAAATATAGATAATTCATAAAAAAGTACTAATTCGACTTATATATGAATTGAGTTTGCCTACTTTAATACTTTTGTGCATGATAATTAAGTATTCATAGTAATAACCTAACCCAAAAGGCTTGATCAACTAGACCTCTTAAAGAAAAATCTCAAACACGAACATGAACTCGACCTGCTAACCTGTACCCAATTCGCATATGATATGAGCCCCGTTAATCATATAATATAATTTTGATTGATAGGACGCGATAACAATCTGAACTTGATTTTACACGAAGTGGCAGAGCCAGAAATTTAACAATGAGAGCGCAATTTTTTGTTAACAATTGTTTAGTGTTTTTGGTATCAATTCATATTAAATAGCTACGGCATGAGCAATAAAAGGTCTCGCGCGAGAGAGATGGATGATGAAAATAATTAGAAAATGAAAAATAGAACTATAAATACATATAAAAACAAAGTCAATGTTTAGATTGCAAAGATTATTAATTAATGCATGATCTTAAATAAAAGATATTTCATACTAATGTATAAATAAATATTGTTGTGGCTTAAAAATAAATGATACTCCTGTATAATTTATTTACATATTTATGAGATATAAAAAATATTTATTCTTTGAAATGTATAAATTAAAATGTTAAAATGAGGAGTAGTATTTATTTACATATTTAAGGGATTATTGATTTTTTTTCTTTGATATGTATAAATTTAAATTTTAAAATAATAATAAACTATAACATAAAAGGAAATTATGCATAAAAAGAGAAAATAATAAAAAGAAATGAAAACTGCAACTTAAGAGTTTCAAAATTAAGACCTGTGATGTGAGAGAAATGGAACTTCCGGCTTCGCCGGCAATCTTTTTGGAACAAACTCTACACATATACTCCTCTGTCCCATAAAAATAACACACGAATGATATGAAATGTAATATACAATTAATAAAATAAGAGAGACAGAAAGAAAAAGTAATTAAAATATTGTTAGTAGAGAAGAAATAATCTCACTTTACTAGAAAAGAAAAAATTATATGGCAGCATTATTAACACTTTTTTCCTTCCTTTTTGTGTTTATCTGTTGTACTTGATGTTGTACATATGATTTTGTGAAGGGTGATGGAAGCATGAAGAGCTCAAGGGTGAATCACGCTGTTGATTTGTGGAGTATTTGGCTTGTCACCTACTCCTTCCAATTAATACCAATAATATAATGAGCACATCAGCAAATAAAATTGTTGAATTAATTAGTGAAACCTTATTTAATAATGATTAGTATTTTTTTAGTGGCTCGAATCTTGGCTTGAGTTATCAATATCCTCATAGTATAGTCGAATGTAGTAGTGGTACTAAATAATGAATTTTACCTTTTAATAATGAGATTAATTAATTAAGTGACGATTAACTCGTTGCCTCGCACAATATGTTATGCAATTTTCTCAGTCATTGATTTGACTACATAAATTAAAATATTGTAAGGAGGATTTTAAATTTTTAATAGATAGAAACAATAATTTTTTTTCAGGGTGATAATTTTGAAAAGATGTCTCCATAACCTGAAAATATGTGCAATTAAGAAAAAATTAAAATTGTGAGGAAAAAGTAAGACTAGATTAAGGGCATCCGCAACCCCGTCTCGATCTCGTCTCGAAGAGAAGACGGCAGCGAGACGGCGATGGAAACTCTGGCGGCACCGGCGGCTATGACTTGAACACGTTTGGCGACTGGGGGGCATGTACAATGTCTTGGGTGCTTCTGGTTCCGGTTCGTCGACGTCGGGCACCCAAGGCTCGTCGACGCCAGCGGCGTACCAACCACCCTATTTTGATGTGGATGCATAATCTCGTCCCTCCGCCCCAAGGTATGGGCAATCACAGGGATTATCCCAAATTAGGGAGGATTTTCCGGATGAACCCAATCCAGAAGGAGGACGAGGCGGTGGAAGCTCCGGGGGTCGCGCATTCGACGCCGTGGAGGAAGAGGAGGAGGCGGCCGAGGAGGAGGAGGAGGATGTAGGTCGTCATCCATACAGCCGCAAGGACACGATGACTCTGTTCAATGCTTAGGTCAGCGTCTCGTACGATCCCATCGTCGGGAATCAACAAACCCGCAAGTGTTTTTGGGAAAAGGTCATCGATGCCTACAACGAGAACAAGCCAAAGGGGTCCCGCTGCCACACCATGAAGATGCTCCGTAGTCATTTTGACCGAGTCGACAGAGATGTCAAAAAAATTTGCGGGATCTACAAGAATGAAGCGGGGCCAGTGGAGCCGACATTCTGAGAGCGGCTATGCGAGTCTTTTTTGACGACAACGACAAAGAATTCAAACATGTCGATGTTTGGGGGCGGTCAAAGACATTGAAAGGTGGGCTGGCGGTGTCCAGTCCAGCACTGGCTCGAGCTCGAAACGCACGAAGCACACGACGGGTGGCCAATAATCATCTAGTGAGGGCGGGTCAGGCAACGCCTCACAAGAGGTTGAGGACACGGCCACCGATACAGGGGGCTCCTCCAGTGGGCGCCGTCGGCCGCAAGGGACCAAGGCGGCGAAGGCGGCTAGAGGGAGGAGGGGCCGAGGCGAATCAAGCCAGGCGGGCTCGGTCTCGGGCTCGAACACCCTATTGTCCATGTACTTGACCACCACGATGGCTGACACTTCACGCATGACGCCTCCACAATATCAAGCTCATCTTGCCGGAATTGAGTATATGGCAAGACAAATTGGTATTCCGCCTATAGGTGGCTTGAGTGCACCGCCACCACCTTCGGGGGATGATTCGCTGGCGGAGTAGTTTTTAAGTGTGTAATTTTTAATTTCTAGTATTTTAAATTATGTCTTTTTTATTTATTTTTTAGATTTTAATTATGTGTTTTTTTTATTTTTTTATGATTTTAAATTGTAATTTTATTTTATTTAATGAAGTGTGTTTTTATTAATTGAATTTGTTGGAAATAAAAAAATGAAATTGAATGAATAGTTAATGGATGAGATGGTTAAGAGGTGGTTACGAGATAGAGGGATGCAGGTGTTGTCTCTTAGTTAAGAGATTGAGTGAAAAGTACAGTGGAGCCAATAAATAGTTAATAGATGAGACGGTTAAGAGACGGATAAAATACAACGTTGTAGATGGCCTAATGATTTGATGACACGTGGTCCGCGTTAACTACACGGCTTCACGCTTTGTTTTTAACCTTTACTCGACCAAATATTTTGGCGTTTATTATACTAATCATATTTACATTTTCCCCTTTCACTTTCTCCTATTTCTCTTTTGTTTAGATCTAGTCCCTTCATTGTGATGATTTAGATCTAGTACTTCCTTATGAATGATGTCGGCTAAATTATATCTGATTGATTGCGCATTTCACCATTTATGTATCGAATGTTTGCTCTTGTTTGTATACATCTTCATCATGTCTTTTTTCTTTTTTGTCCTAAAACCATGTTTCTAATGATGTAAAACCCTAATTAGTTCAATAATGTACTTGAGAGACATGAACAAATTTCATGTCAAGTTTTTAGGTGGAACCGTATTAAAATTCATTAGGCTTAGTGTTAGTGGTAGACTGATTTATAATAAAATTTTGAGTTTGAATCCATTATGGAGTGACCTTTTAAAATTTTTGTTTATTTATTCATAAAAAATTTTAGACCGGACTCGATCTATAATAATTAAAGATAAAATCATGGTCCTTAATCCATTTTCACGCCTCTAGTTATATACTCCATCCGTCCACAATAATATGCACTCTTTTCTTTTTAGTACGTCCTACAAGAATATGTAATTTCTAATTTTAGAACTCTTTTATCTCTAATGAGGTAAAACTCATTCTCCACTAACAATACTTTTTTTTACTTTTTCTCTTTACCTCTCTCTTATTTTATCAATTTTGCATTAAAACTCGTGACGAACCCAAAGTGCATATTCTTTGAGGATGGAAGGAGTAATATATATACACTTACATATAAATTTTTAGGTTTTATATACAGTTAACTAATTAAGATCATAGTCCAATCCATTTGGAGTGGTGGTGCACCGACTAGTCAATGAGATTACTCTAATTAATACAGTAAGTTGTTAGGTTACCTCTAAAGTTGGGTTTTGGTATCATGGTATGTCTCTTGTGTAAGTAAATATGCGTAACAAAATTATAAGGGAAATGAAATGGATTTGGTGAGAGTTGGCAAGAATGCTTAACTTTGTAAGGATTTAATGGAACTAATCATATTATGAATTGTCGCTAAATTATCACATGCATTGCACTAACACTTGCTTCTTTCGTGTTTTCATACCATTTAAATTGCACCGGCATTAACAAATATAATAAATCCTTGATCAGTTTGGACAATTCCAAAATTCAATAATTGAATTTCAAGGGCCCAATTACTTGAACCATGAAAACAATACACATTAATTTAGGATCACTTATGTTCATGAATAACATAGTAGGAGTATATAGTATGATTAAAATTTTATCTTAAACTGTAATGGGTCGCATTAGCCGAAATAATTAAATTTTCATGTAAAAAACACAGTAAAACCCAAAACACACACATGTAAAGCCCTCACAAGAAATTTGTTTTTGGAGAATCAAAGTAGTTAAGGTCGCAATTAGGCATGCACACGGGTCGAAACCGGTGGTTCACGGTTCATCATCCCCATGAACCAGAACCGGCCCGCCAAGGGTCCCGGCGGTTCCGGTTCCGGTTCAAAAAACCACCGGTTTACTGGGCGGTTCAAAACTGCCGGTTTTTTCCTGAACCGCCGGTTCCGGGCCGGTTCGGCGGTTCGTCAATTTTTTTTGTTTTTTTACATTTTTTATTTGTTTATCTATGAAATGTGCGTAAATAAAATTCAAAAAAACACGATAAAAGTTTTAATTTTATTGGGATTACAAATTACAACGATTACAAATCACAAAAACCTTGAAGTCTTGAAGTCTTAAACAAAAATTTAAATACAACGAGACTACTAGTCAACAACGAAGCTAATTACAAATTACAAAAAAGACTTAGAAGGTGTCCTCATTTATGAGCTCAGGTCCTTTTTCATTTATTTCTTTTTTTCCCATTTGCTTCTACTTTAAAAATATGCAAATACAATTAAATAATTATATTTGTATATACTCTAGTCGATGAAATAGATTTCTCAATTAAACAATTAGATAAACTCGTATTTTAACTGTTTTATTGGGCGTTAAACGTGGTGATAATTGGTTTTTAAATGCATATTACTTGAGTTTACGTTCATATTTCACTATAAAGGTGCTTTGATGAGTTTATCAAGTGTTTGAAGTTAAAATAGGTAAAAAAGGGTCAAAATGAGCCAAGCCGTGACTGGGGTCTACTTCAAACGTTAATCTTCCTATCAATATGGGGTCCAAATCCTATTTTGAGAGTACCATTGTCTTCATCATCGAAAGAGCTTCGCGTGGGTACCTCACACGCCCCAATCGGAGTTCGGATGAGAGAGATATGACCGATCTACGAAAGCCGCGCGGACTGCCGGGAGATACCCGGCCGGGTGAATTTTATGTGCAATAATTCCACCCGGCCGGGTGGCCAATTTTGTTCATAAAGAGTCCAGAGACTTCTACCCGACCGGGTGGATTTTATGTGCAATAATTCCACCCGGCCGGGTCCGTCTGACTGACGATTTTTAGCTCAAACGTGATTTTTTTGAAGGAAAAATAAAGAGAGAGAAGCTAGGGCAACGAAAAATCATTCGCTACAAGCCGCAAAAACACACACTCTCTCTCTATCAAGAACTCTTGGAAGAAGATTGAAGATTCAAGCTTCGATTCCTCCGCCAATTGTAATTTGTATCATGAATTCTATTGTTTTCTTTAGTTTTTGTTTGTTTTCTACTTTGAACATGAGTAGCTTAACACTTTGTGTAGAATTCTTGGTGAAGATGCATTGATTCATAGTTATTAATCCAATTGACTTCGTTTTTATCTTACTCTTGTAATTATTTGAATTATTCTTGTGCTTTTTCCTAACAATTGCTTGATCACCAATTGGGAGTGTAGGGTTTCTTAGAGTAATCGGGAGATGAAATAATTAATCTTGAAAGAAGAATAATTCACACCTTAATTCAATAGAACTCGGGAGAGTTGAGGTTTTGAGTGGAATCTGTTATCTAATCGATCTATTGGGAGTTAGGTCTAAGAATTAGAAGGGGACTTCAATTGTTACACTTAATCTACAGGTTTCTCACCTCGGGAGGGGGTTTAATCTACATGTGTGATTGTTTCAATAATTCTAGAGACTTTAAATGGTAAATCGATTTCAACTGGGTTAGGCTATGAGTTGTGCATCGGATCCTTGAATTCTGCATATTTCTCCACCATCTTACACAGCTTTCTTAATTGCTTTCGTGTTTAAGTGTTCTATTCTATTCTCTGACTTTACATGCTTTTAGTAGTTGTTAGTTTTAAAACCAAAAATTTCTGATTGTCTGGATAGTAGTTGAAATTGGTTCGTGGTACTTAAGTTGACACTTATTTGTCTCTGTGGGATACGATATACTCTTGCTTGCTAAATGCTACAATAACCCCGTACACTTGCGGGTATTAATTGGGTAAAATAAAGTTGAGTCAAACTGCCGGTTCATGAACCGGAACCGGTGGTTTCAACCCGTGTGCATGCCTAGTGGGAGATATTGATATCTTGCTGTCCACGAGTTATGCGGTATATCTACCCATTGATAACTTAATCACTCATAAGGAAATTTAACTTAAATATTTGTTTTTTGCTGGTATATGAAATAATATCATACTTCAACTATTTCAGCCAGTGACGAATTTTATGGTATAACACGAATTTTATGGAGCCCTATGATTTTGAAAATTTTCTAAGATTATTTTAGTAATTTTATGTTGAAAATTATACTCCTTCATTAATCTTAATAGTGTATAATATGAATTTTAATAAATTAGTAAAGTACGCAAAATATAAGAAAAGTTTTAAACGATTTGAGTATTTTTAGTAAAAAAAACAGAATTCTACTTATTGGAGATAAAGAAATATTAAAAATAGAATACTCTCACTATTTTTTGTTAATAATAGTCTCAGGTTGACTTCAGAGCATCCTTAACCCCGGACCGGAATCAGGCCTCAAGTCCCCTCCGCATCATCATTCCCCTAAATTTCAGTCCTAGGCCACAACTCCTCTAACCTTGCAGGCCCCAACCCGGGCCGCAACTAATAAATGACATTATTCACAACTTCAACCTATTTTACTCGTAAATGCAATACGTCGAACAATTAAAACCGGAAAAATAAATTGTTCATTCGAAAAAAGAAATTACAAATCCTAGAAAAAAAATTACAAATCCTAGAAAAAAAATTACAAGTCCTAGAAAAAAAATACAAATCCTAGCAAAACTACTTCTTCATTTGGGCGCGAAGATAGGCGATCATCTCATGGTGCAATTCGAGATCGAACTCCTACATTGTCGAGGTGTCCCTCGATGTCAACTCCGTCAGCTGGCTCATCCGCCAGGTAATACTCATCTCCGACATAGAGTCGGCGATCTTGTCCAGAGACTGATTGGGCGGCGGTGGCGGCATAGCGGAGTAGCTCGCAGTTTCCTTCCCCTTCGCTTTCCTCTTTGTCGTCTTTGTTCCCATCAGACGACTTTGAGTGCTAGGGGATTAGAGGAAGACGCCGTCGTCTGTCACGTTGAGGTCGATCACCGGACCTCCTTCGCTCGAAGAGTAGTGTCCGGCGGTGGAAACTTTGGTTCTCTTCGGCGCCCCACTTGCCGCCGGTTCTACCCCACCGATGTACTTCGGGCTCTTATCGACAAGCTTCCAAACGTCGAAGTACTTGAAGTGCTTCTTCACTTCAGAGAAGAAATCCTCCTTGGCCTTCTCCACGAGGTTCAGCTCGCTGTGCTCGCTCGGCCACATCCGGACTACGTTAGTCCACTTGCCATTCCACTTGTTCACATCCTTCTGAACTCGACCCCAATGCTTGCGTAGCTTCACGTAGCAACGCTCGAACGACCCTTTTGGTCGACCAGTGTTGTACTTCTCCGCAATCCGCTCCCAGAACGCTTTGTCGCTCTGTTGGTTGTCGACGATAGGATCCTCGGAGACATCGACGAAGTTCTTGGTCAGCCACAATGTCTCCTGTGGACTATACTTCTTCGGTCTCTCATCATCCGCAACCTTGGCCTTGCCCTTCCGTACAGCGGGTTCCATATCACTGATTTCGTACTCATCAGTGCTAACTGGTGATGTTATTTCCATGTTGGTAGGCGTAGGCGTTGCATTAGGGCCCGGTGACGGCGGGACGTACCCGTTGTTGGCGTTGACAAATTCGTCCATTTGTCGTTGATCGCTGTTAAACCAATCCATAAAAGCTGAAAATATTGTAATGTAAGAGGATTGAAATTGAGAAAGTGTGGAAAAAATGGAGTATATGTAGGCAATAAAAAAACAAAATTGTTGGGGACTTGCGGCCCGGCCCGGAAGGCATCCAACGCCGGGTCGGGACTCATCGAGTGCATGCAGGCCGGACCCCGGGATGGTCCCTGGGCCGCTACTGAGTCCTCGGGACCGGCCTGGGCCGCAATTTCGTCATCTCCAGTGCGCGGGGCCGCGAGTCGGGACCCAGGTGCGGTCAGTCCCATGGCGTTAAGGATGCTCTCACACCCGTTTTTTTTAAAAAGTAATGGCTCAACATGTTTTACAAAAAGTAAGGGAAAGTAAATGAAAAAAAGTTAAGTGAAATTTGAGTTTTACTTTTATACTCTTATAATATTAATTAGTTTTATGGCACTCCCTCCATCTGAATAAGCAACACTTATTTTGAGCACGAAGTTTAAAAATTAATATTTAAAAAATTACGTAGAGAGTGAAGTATGAAAAATAAAAAGTAGAGAAGTGAAGAGAGAATAAAATAGGTGAGGGAATAAAGTACTAAAAGAGAAGAAAGTAGTATTTTTTGCGTAAAGGGATATGACTCATTTATGATGGGAGTGGGAGCAGTGGGGGATCCAGGATTCGTAAACGGAGATAGTGATGCAGGCAGAGAGAATAGCTAGCCTATATTACCTGCTAGCTGAGGTCTAGGTGCCACTCAAGGCAGAAATCAACTCAGTGTCTGAGGGCTGGGAGTTATGGCATAAAAGATTGGGCCATCCAGCTGAGAGAAGTATCAGAGAATTAGTGAAATCTGGGGTCATGAATGGTCAGCTGGAGGTGGAGCATCTCAGATGTGAGCAATGTATGCTTGGGAAATCTAAAAAGCTCACTTATCCAAAGGGCAAGCACACATCAGCCAAGCCGTTGGACTATGCCCACTCTGATTTGTGGGGACCTGCCCAGGTTAATTCTATAGGTGGTGGCAGATACTATATGAGCATCATAGATGATTACTCAAGAAAGATCTGGATTTATATACTGAAGGAGAAGTCACAAGCATTCAGTAAATTCAGAGACTGGTGCACTGAAATTGAGCTTGAGAAAGGGGCAGTGCTGAAGTGTCTACGCACTGATAATGGCTTGGAGTATCTGTCAAGGGAGTTTGATGAGTTTTGTAGGAGCAAAGGGATAAAAAGGCACAGAACAGTCCCACTCAACCCTCAGCAAAATGGTGTGGCAGAGAGGGCCAATAGAACATCATTGAAAGGGTGAAGTGCATGCTTCTGTCAGCGGGTATGGGAATGAAGTTCTGGGCAGAGGCTGCCTCTACAGCTGTGAAAATGATGAATAAATGTCCATCTTTAAGCATCAATGGTGATACACCGGATTTTAGGTGGTATGGAGCTCATGGAGATTACTCTGGACTGAGAGTTTTTGGCTGCAAAGCTTTTGCTCACATCAAGCAAGGGAAATTGGAAGCAAGAGCTCAGAGATGTGTGATGCTTGGATATCAATCTGGGGTAAAGGGTTACAGGTTATGGTGTATAGAACCTGGGAATTCCAAGATTGTGATCTCCAGAAATGTGGTTTTCTGGGATGAGCAGATGTCATTTCTTAAAGAGTCTCCAAAGACTGATCAGACTGATAAGATTGCTGAGTTTGAGGTGGAGATTGAGGGTGTGGGGGCTGATGATGCTAATCCTGTTTCTGCTCAAAGTTCAGGAAGTACCAACACAGATCAACAGGTTGAAGAACCAGAGAATCTAGAAAACTATCAGCTTGCTAGAGATAGAGTAAGAAGGCAAAATGTCAAACCACCTTCAAGATATGCAGATGCTGAGATGTTGTTTTATGCTCTGTGTGTGGCTGAGGAGGTGGAGTATTCTGAGCCAGCCAACTACAAAGAAGCTATTGAGAGCAAGGAAGCAGACAGATGGATGCTTGCTATGATAGAGGAGATAGAGTCTCTCCTTAAAAATGGAACTTGGATACTGGTTGAGAAGGTCCCAGGCAGAAAGATTGTGAGTTGTAGATGGATCTTTAAGAAGAAAATAGAGTCAATTGATGGAGAGCATATCAGATTCAAAGCAAGGTTAGTTGCTAGAGGATTTACTCAAGAGCATGAGGTAGATTTCAATGAAGTATTCAGTCCCGTTGTGAAACACACTTCCATAAGGATACTGCTTGTTGTGATTGCCAAGAGGGATTGGGAGTTAGAGCAACTAGATGTTAAAACGGCCTTCCTACATGGTGAGCTGGAGGAAACTATATATATGACACAGCCCGAGGGGTTTGTCAATCCAGGAGAAGAATGAAAGGTTTGTTACTCAAAATAAGTCTTTATGGGCTGAAGCAAGCAAGTAGACAGTGGCATAGGCGTTTTGATGATCATGTGCTGAGCTGTGGTGTTGTGAAGTCACTCTATGATGAGTGTGTGTATATCAAGAGGAGAGATGGTGTTGTATGTGGACGATATGCTGCTGGCAGGATCTTGCAAAGATGAAATCAAATCAGTAAAAGATGACTTGAAGGCTGCTTTTGAGATGAAAGATCTTGGCCCAGCCAAGAGGATTCTGGGCATGAACTTGATCAAAGACAGAAGAAGGAAGTTGATATGGCTCTCACAACATGATTATGTATCAAGATTGCTACAGAGGTTCAACATGAGCAATGTTAAGGAAGCAGCAACTCCACTAGCCCAGCACTTCAAGCTATCTAAAGATCAGAGGCCTAAAACAGAAGCTGAAGCTGCAGAAATGCAAAAATTACCATATGCTAACATCATTGGAGGAATAATGTGTGCTATGATCTCGACGAGGCCGGATGTGGCTCAAGCTGTAAGTGTGACCAGTAGATACATGTCCAATCATGGAAGGGAGCATTGGTGTGTATTGAAATGGCTGATGAGATACTTGAAGGGAGCTGGGGACTTTAGCATTCTGTTCAGAGGAGATGATGAATATAAGGGAGATGTTATAGTTGGCTTTTGTGACTCTGACTTTGCAGGGAATCTTGATAATAAAAGGTAGCAATCCGGGTACATCTTCACTATGTTTGGAGCAGCTATTAGCTGGAAATCAAGTCTCCAAAGTGTAGTAGCTTTGTCGACTACTGAAGCTGAATTCATGGCGCTGACTGCAGCAGTGAAGGAAAGCTACTGGATAAAGGGGATTACAGGAGATTTTGGTTGTGAAGTGGATGCTATCTCAATCTGCTGTGATAACAACAGTGCGATTTGCTTGGCAAAACACAAGGTATATCATGAAAGGAGCAAACATATAGACGTCCGTTTACACTTCATCAGAGAAGGGATAGAGAAAGGAAATGTGAGGGTGTTCAAGGTGCACACGGATGACAATCTCGCCGATATGTTAACAAAGCCTCTACCGAGAGAAAAGTTTGATCTATGCAAGAAGTTGGTGAGTGTTTGCAGGCTGAAGTCTGAGTAAGCTTTGATCAATCAAGGTGGAGGATTGTTGTATGCGTGATTGATCGTCGAGTTACTGAGCTTGATTGAGCTCACGAGCTGGAAATGGAATGAAGAAGCCATCGAGGTTCAGCAGCCGTCGGATCTCTTTAGGATTAGTTAGTTCTAATCTTGGCCGTTGATTGTACTAGCCGTTAAATTCAATATAAAGGCTATTAGTTAGTTAGTTTTCATTCATTCTTTCTCATTGTGGTATACAGCTCGATTCAAGAGTGATTCAATAGATTTCCATTTTTCTCTCAAATCAAAGTTCTTCAATTCTTAGTTTCAGAATCAGTTTCATAACAAATATGAAAATCTTTCATGAGGTTAAAACGAGAAAAAGAGTTTTTGTGTAACAAAAATCATGTGCTACTAATATCTAAAACCCCGAAATTATGTCAAGTTGAGTACGACGTAGAAATTAATTACTGACCAAAATTATAAAAGGAAACCCATAACTAAGGAAAGTTAATACGGAGGGAGGAGTATTTCCTAACTGAAATTGGAGGATCACAGACAACATGTATAAATAAAGCATTGATTTGTAGAAACAATGAGCACGGATCCTGTGTACCATCGTCACACGCGTAACCAGAAACTCAATTCATCGCACTTTTTCCCCTCATTTCGAAATCAAATTCAACCTTTCGATTCCCTATCTGAAGAACTCGTCGTCTCAGACCGCGATCTTCCCCTCCCTTACTCGCGAAAGAGGCGGTCGAAACAGCCATCGGCGGTAACCTCCCCAGCTACGAGCATAGCTGCGTGAAGGATTTCGTCGGCCCGACGGGTATCGTGCCCAAGTACGTCGAATTGGATGTCGATTTCGAGGTATGGATCCTGTTCTGGTACGTTAGTGGGGACGACAGTCCCAGTGGCATGATTCCTGCGGCGGAGGAGAGCTGTTCAATCTGCTTGGAGGAGCTCGGCGCCGCACCGAGGATGCCCTGTTCGCATTTGTTTCACGGCGAGTGCATCAAAACATGGCTGCGGAAGAGTCATTGTTCCCCGCTTTGCCGCTTCCCCATGCCCATGGCCACAGACTATAGATTCATCCTGCTTTTTTTGTATACAAAATTTAAAATATGTCATTTATTTGTAGCAATTAACCATAGAATTCTTTATTTCAATCGAATTACAAGTGTTATGCTATTGTTTGCGTCAAAATATTAGTATCATTATTCGTCTCTTCGTACTATACTAAAAATTTGTTTCAATGTTTTATTGGCTAATTCGTTTAATCAATGATCAATAAAAGTAATAAAAATTATAAATAAATAAAAAATATTTACTAAAATTAATTATTTAAATTTATGTTATGTTTTGTTTTTGATTTGAAAAACTTATTAATGAGTGCACTGAAATGGATTTTTAGGTTTCATTATGATTTTAGCTAGAACCATAAATTATCATATCATAATGCCATAAAGGGGGAAAACCAGAATACTAATAATTTCTTAAGAGTGAAAAATGTGGTGATAAAACAAATAATTACTGGACAACATCCCAAAACAGTTACATAGTCTAACCCTATCATTGCATTCCGCTTCAAACCAACACAGCTATTTTTATTTTTTTTTCTTCTATTCAATAATTTGTCAGCCATCAATCTTCTCAGTAATCCATGCCACCCATTCCTCCCATGCCGCCGCCGCCCATTGGTGGTCCGGCCTTCTCCTCTGACGGTTGCTCCACCACAATGGCTTCCGTAGTTGTCATCAGCGAAGACACACTGCAAACACACCAGATCTCGTCATCAAACACAGGAGATACATTCACAAACATAGAGAGAAAGAGAAAGAGGCTTACCTAGCAGCATCAACAAGGGCAGTTCTAATGACCTTCAATGGATCAATAATTCCAGCCTTAACCATATCAACATATTCAGCTGTTGGCACAATTTACACACAGATTATTAGGCTTGTAAGCAGAGAACATTATACAATCTCTCTTAAAAAGCACGGTATTGTCAAGTAGCCAATACCTTTAGCTGCATCATATCCGAGGTCAGGATTTTCGGATTCCAACAATTTGCCAACTACAACAGCACCCTCCACACCAGCGTTTGCTGCAATTGTGAAAACTGGTGTCTACATTTACAAACACTAGTATGTCAGCACAAGAGGTCAAGGTATCCAGTGGTATTACTATAATGGAGCATATATTATCAAATCAAACCTTCAAAGCATTTTGAATAATTTGGACACCAATCTTCTGGTCGAAGTTGGCTGTTGGCAGCTTCTCCAATTCTTTGGCTGCGTAGAGGAGAGCAACACCTCCACCTACAACATGATGACTATCTCAGATTCTCTTTCCTTCATTATTCAGCCAAATAATTGCAAAAACATCATTAAACATAAACCCTACCAGGCACAATCCCTTCCTCAACAGCTGCTTTCGTGGCATTAAGAGCATCAGTTACTCTATCTTTCTTCTCACCAACTTCTGCTTCACTTGCTCCTCCAATCTGAAGGAGAAAAAGATTTAATATTTAGTCATATTCATACCATTTTAAAAAGACTTTTTTAACACCTAAGATCATTCAAGAGAACAAAAAGGCGACCTTTAGCACAGCAACACCACCAGATAATTTGGCCAGCCTTTCTTGCAACTTCTCCTTGTCGTAATCAGAAGTGCTCAACTCAACTGCTGACCTGATCTGCATTGTGGAAGATTGTTGCGTAAACAGGGGTAACAGAAAAATAAAAAAATCTAATAACAATGATGTTAATATTAGATCAAGAGTAGTGCCATCGGATTTAACACAAACCTGCTCACATCTTTCCTCAATGGACTTCTTCTCACCAGATCCATCAAGAATGACAGTATCATCCTTGGAGATGGTGACCTGTAAGACAAAAATGTGATCAGCTGAAACTTGTAAAATGGAAGCATTATATAATGACCTGAAATCAAGTGAAGCTGAACTAACCTTCTTGCACGAACCCAACATATCAAGCTCCACATCATCCAAGTTCATTCCAAGCTCCTCGGTTATGACCTGTGTACATGAATTTAATTACAAGAATGCAACACTAAAAAATATTGATGCATAAAAGAAGATTAGAGCGCGAGACATACTTGGCCACCGGTTAAAACAGCAAGATCCTGCAAGCCTGATTTCCTGTTCTCGCCGAACCCAGGTGCTTTGATTGCACAGACCTTGATTCCAGCACGGAGCTTGTTAAGGATAAGAGTGGCAAGTGCATCGCTTTCCACATCCTCAGCGACTATCAGAAGTGGCCTCTGCCTCTGTATAGGTATGACAATATAGACTTATTAGCTCAGCAACATTATACAGTTATATCAAATTTGAAGTTTAGGGATAAAATGAAAAACCAACCTTCAAAGCTAATTCTAGGACTTTAACAATGGCATTTATGCTAGAGATTTTCTTCTCGTGAATAAGGATAAGAGGATCATCCAATTCCTATCAACAGAAAGAGTATAATGTTAAATGATGTAAGATGGGAATATGAATTTCTTTCAAGCTAGCAGCCGATTATTTACATAAATCCTCCTACATGAATTATGAAACACCTACACATTTCTGAGTCTTCTGATTTGTGATAAAGTATGGGGAGATATAGCCTCTGTCCAGCTTCATACCCTCAACTACTTCCAACTCATTGAACAATGTCTTTCCATCCTACAACACAAAATAAGCCACCATATATGTTCAATAAGTATTTCTACATGGATACAGTACACAAACAATAAGCATGGGAAATCAGCGCTCAATAAAAAGGCAAAATAGTAAAAGGCAGAATATGAATTCTTTCTCTATCAATACCATCCATTAGTCTTATTCATTAAAGAACTCATAAGTAATTAGGAAGTATGTAAAGTTAATTGGAAGGTCACAATCCAAAAGATAAATTAACAATTCCACACAGTGTGCTAATCTCTATAGCATTCTACAAATTAATAAACAATAGTGTAAATAATAGAGCACATACTTGAATTGTGATCACACCCTCTTTTCCAACTTTTTCCATAGCCTTTGCAATCAGCTCACCGATTTCCCTTTCTCCATTAGCAGAAATAGTTCCAACCTACAAGAGGTGCAACCAAACTGTAAGTCTTGCAAGCAAAATAGCAGAAATTGTGCACAAACATAACACTATTCAACTCCTCCGCCTTTTCATCACTTATTGCACTTTTCACTGCTAAACTAAGCTTACCAAAATACTCATTATGGACACTAATCAAGACTAAGTTAGTAAACAAAAGTACCTGAGCAATCTCCTCCGATGTGCTAATCATCCTTGCTCTGCTTTTCAAGTTTGTAACGACAGCATCAACAGCCATGGTGATCCCGCGTCTTAGATCCATGGCATTCATGCCAGCTGCCACTGACTTGCAGCCTTCGGTGAATATTGCACGAGTAAGGACAGTAGCACAGGTTGTACCTAAAAAACAAAATACACACAATTTGGTAAGACGCACCAATAAACAAAATGCAGCTGATAGCCTGATACATGAACAACGAACAGGGAAAAAAGAGGCACAAACTCACCATCACCAGCAACATCATTAGTAGCATTTGCCACCTGTTTAACAAGGCTAGCACCAATATTCTTAACTTTGTCCTTGAATTCAATGCTCTTCGCAACAGTGACACCGTCCTTCGTCACTTTCGGCGCACCCCAACTCTGCTCAATAACTACATTACGCCCCTGCACCACACAACCCCACATTAAGCTTTCCAGAAATGAATCAATAAACCCATTCTCGAAATATTGCACGAAAAATAAATAGAAAACAGATCCAACAAGTCTAACAAAACAGTTCTGCAGCTAGCAATAAACTACACAACACACGATCTGCAACCACCTATTATGCCTTGTTTCCATGTTCGCTTATAAATTACTAAAAGGAGAGTAACCAAATTGCAACACAAGGTATACCTTAGGACCCATGGTGACTTTAACAGCATCAGCAAGCTCTTCAACACCCTTAAGCATCAAAGCCCTAGCCTCCACTCCAAATCTAATATCTTTAGCAGCATAATTTCTGCTCCATCCCAATCTACCCCCAATCTGCACAGCACCAACAACGATAAATCAATTATACAGCTCAAAGCAAATCATGTTTTATACATGTATATCTGAAAGGGAAAAAAAATACAAATCTTGGTACCTGTTGGCTGCTGTTCCTCGCAACACTGCACAATTAAAACAAAAAAACATGGGTTTTAACAATCTAGTCACACTTTGTCAAAAATAAAAACAGTAAGAGGAAAACATGAATGCAGAGATGGTTCTTGATCGGTTAATTACCTGGCTTTGGAGGCGAGATTTGCTGCAAAACGATACATGTTTTGACCCAGTGAGTAGAGCAACACAAACAAAATGAATTGTTGAGTTGAGAGAGATATTGTGGAATGAGAGGAAGAGATTCAAGCGAGCGAGGGATGGGGAAGCTGGTGCGTATTTAGTGCGTTTTAAATAAAATAGAATAATCTAGAAGATACAGTAAGCTTGAAACTAGGGTTTATGCGACGGCTACCTTGGGTTTAAGAATCCATTTTTTCTCATTTTATTTTCATAATTAAAAAAGTATTAGTAGTATTTCATTTTTAAGAAATACTGGCTTGAAAATTAAATTCATCATCATTTTAATTATAGAAAATACTTTACACCGAAAATATAAACCAATTAAGAATATAGAATTATTATCGTTCTAATCATAGATAACTCGAATTTAATGTAGTAGTCTAAGTCATTTTTGACGTTATTATTTTTTGGACGACTTTTAATATGGATACAATCATACAGTGATTAAGATTTTAGATTTTTATCTTATCCTTGTTTCTTGTCGCATAAACAAGTATTACTGCATTTTTATACTGCCTGCTTCTAGTAAAGCCTTGTCCATTTTATTATTGGGCATGTAACTTCTAGAGAAGGCCCAACATTTTGTTGATATTGCAGTCCATTAAATTTTATCCAGTATAAAGATTGGATAAATCAATGGATGAAGTTTTTCTAATTTTTGAACTAATTATTTTGATGAGAAATTATTTTAATACGCTAACAATAATTATATAGGCGTAGAATTGTATTAAAATGACAATCACTTTTTAAATGACTAATGTACCATCAATTTGAATCCTTAGATTTAGGAGCAGATTCAATCTTAGTCTGTCACGTGGCAAGCTTGCTTGCCTGTGTATGGTAGATTACTTAATTATCTTTGATTTCGTATCACAATTGCTTGGAACCATATGTCGAATAGTTTTCGCATGTATCGCACATTGCTTGTCTAGGTTGTCTTTCTAACTATGGTGTCACGATAATGCTCTGTTTTCGGCTCATCGCCATTCCCTAATCCGGATACGGATTTCTCACCCACTCCTCAAACCCAAGGTTCGCAAGTTCCGGGTTACTACCGGCCTTACCCGATGGACGAGCAAGATGCCACCGAGGGGCAATAAGATGGGCTCCCGAAACAGGCACGAGAGGGAGCGCCTCGACGCCACCGTTATCCCAAATTCCGGAGGGCGGTTCCGAACGTCCCAGCGCTCCTTCTCCTCGTAGTGTTTGTGTTCGTACTCGTGGCAGTACCGGTGACCCCAACGTACGTACCTCGTACACTCCGGGGGAGATGGAGAAGTTATTCAAAGCCTGTTTGGTAATCTCCGAAGATGCGGAAATAGGCACGAACCAAACCGGGGACAGGTTTTGGTCCCGCGTCGATGTCAGCCGACCGAAGGGAACCATCGAGCGCAATGAGAGTATGGTGCGCAATACCATCGGAAGAGCCAATGAAGAAATCTAAAAGTTCCAGGGGTATTACCTCCATAAACAACGATTGGCAGGGAGCGGCACGAGCGAGGTCGGCATCATCACTGCTGCCATGTCGACCTACTAATCAATTCACTACAAACCATTCAAGCATCTCAACGCTTAGCATGAGGTGTGTAATCATCCGAAGTATAAGGTGAGGATGAGGTGGCTAGCCAGCTTGCTGGAGCTCACTTGGATAGCCCCGACGTTTGCTCGAGCAGTTCCCAACGTCAGCCGCCAGGAAGGAAACAGGCGACGACCAACCGTTGTCGCGCCGCGACCCCAGCCGCACTGGGAGCTCCCTTTGTGCCGCCTCAACCCCCACCAACTCGTTGTGGGCCATTTTGGCTCAAGCCAATATGGCCGATACGTCTCGGATGAGTCCCGAGCAACTTGATTCACATCACACAATGATACGAGCTCTCCGACAAACATTGGGGATACCGCCATCGGACTAGTCTTCTTTAAATTTCCACGGATGTATTTTTTAGGATTTAATTATGTACTCCCTCCGTCCCACTCAAGATGGCCACATTCTTGAGTGGCACGGGATTTTAGGAAGTGTTGTTAGGTAGAATAAAGTAGAGAGGAAAAACGTAGTTGAATATTTTAATGGGAGAGAGGAGGTTATTTCCAAAATTGGAAAGTGGCAATCTTGATTGGGACAAATAAAAAAGGAAATGTGGTCATCTTGAATGGACGGGGGGAGTAATTTTTAATTTGTAGGATTTTAATTATGTAATTTTTATTTTTATGATTTTAAGTATGTAATTTTTATTTTTTAGGATTTAATTATGTAATTTAATTTTTTTAGTAATTTGTAATCGGGTATTTTTAATGCATTTTGGCATTGTAAAAATGTTTTTAGTAATTAAAGTATTTAAATTGAATAATAGAATGGTGGGACTCTTGAGCATTCTCTTGCGGAAGAGCATGAATATGAGTATTGTGCTCTTGCGAAAAAACAGAGAGTAAAAAATAAATAAAAGTGGATCCGGACCCAATGCTCTAGCCGATTTAGAAATATGTAGTATATGTGTTGATTTCTGATCACGTGCCTAAAATTCAAATTAGAGTATGTAAGTACTCCATATGATTGATGGGTGCCTAAAATTCAAATTAGAGTATGTAAGGGTATGCACAGTGGTGATAGCCCAGCAATAGCTCAGCCATAGCCCAGCCACAAACTTCTCCTGCCACATCATCAATATTAAAAATCCTCCTGCCACATCAGAAATAGCCCAGCCATAGCCTAGTCATATCATAAATAGCCCAGCCACATCAATAGCCACATCACTAATAACACAATATACGGAATTTAATTTACGAGACAAATACGGGAAACATTAATAATACTATTTTAATTTTAAAAAAAGTACAATAAATTTAAAAAGGTACTAAAATTTTAAAAAAGTACATTAATAATAAAAATTACATTAAAAAAAAGTACATTACTTAAAAAAAATCACTCGGTGGCTCCCTCGATTCCGCCGTCGCCGTCGCCGTCGCCACCGTCACCGCCGTCGCCGTCGCCACCGTCACCGCCGTCTCCATCGCCACCGCCTCCGCCGCCTCCGTCGCCACTGCCGCCTCCGCCTCCGCTGCCACTGCCGCTGCCGCCTCCGCTGCCGCCTCCACGCAGATCGTCATTCATGCTCTCGAGCAATGTGAAGAGAAATCTCTTCTCCTGGGGGTCCGTCGCCGCTCGCCATTCGGCTAACGTCTTCACCATCATCTGGCGCGTTTGTTGACGCGCGAAGTACTTGAGATCCTCTGTAGACTGGCGGTCAAAGGGGGATGCCGACTGGACCTCCTGGGAACCCCCGGCGACCCCCCTCGCCGCCCGTTGCGCCCGCTTTTGCCCAACGGGGCGAGGTCGGCGGCCGAACGAACGAGGGTTGGGGAGCACCTGGTCCGTCTCGGGGAGGTCGTGGGAACCACCGCTGCTGCCGCTGAAATCCCCGGTATAGTTCAATCGTTGTCGTTTCGGCCAGCCAGCATCGACACCTACTCGGAATTTCTCAGAGTCGTTCAACACAAGATAGCAGTTCCAGTAGGTGAAGTCCTTATACAACCCGGGCTGGGGGACGGCTTTCTCCGCTATCCTCCTGCAGTCGTCCTCCGTTTGGCCACTACTCTGCATGCGGAGGGCGTTGGCGTACAAACCCGAAAATCGGGAGACGGCAGCCCTGATTCGGTTCCACGCCTTCCGGCAATCCTCCCCGTTGAGTGGCCTCCCCTCCGGGCAAAATCGCTGGTAGGCTGCTGCTATCTTGCCCCACATGTTGACGATCCTCTGGTTATTAGAAACAAGAGGATCGTCGCAAACACTCACCCACGCCCTTGACAGGGCAACGTTCTCCTCGTCCGTCCACCTTCTCCGTGCCGTGGGGTCATCCCCACCAGGCTGCGACGACTCCCCGACCTTCTTTCCCTTGCCCTTCTTCTTTGGGGCGTCACTACCCTGCACTGCTCCCCCCCGTTTGAACGGGAGTTTCCGGAACTCCGAGACTATCAAACCCCAAATCCGCCAACGAAAATTCATCAAAACCGCTCGGCGTGAACTGCGCATCCGTTGGGGTCGATGTGTGCGACGAAGCAGTGCTGAAATCAAAACTGGGGCTATAGACGTTCCCCCGCGTCACCTGCGTCGCCGGTACTCTCCCCCGGCGTCCCCTGCGTCGCAGGTACTCTCCCCGGCGTCCCCTGCGTCGCCGAACCTCCCCCGGGCATCATCTGCATATTGGGTGCCCACCCCGGCATCATCTGCATATTGGGTCCCCAACCCGGCATCGCCGGGAACCCCCCCGGCGGACTCCCTCTGGTCGGCATCCCGGGTAGCATCTGCTGCCACGGGTACATGTTGTAGTACCCGGGCATCTGATTCCATCCGCCTCCAACGGGGATTGGGGGAGTTTGAGAACCACTCGTCCCTGAACTAGGCTCGTTGTTTAGATCCATTTCTCGGTGTTGATCTTGTATAGAAATTAAGATAGAGAGAGTACTCGTTAATACAAGTGGTGCGAATGAAAATGAAGTGCAAATCGCGTATATATAGTGTCTCGAAAATTTAAAAAAAAAACAAAAAAACGCTGGGCGATCCCGACGCTGCAATGGCGCCGAGCGGATCGCCCAGCGCCCGTCGACCGCCTAGCGCTAGGCGATTTTTAATTCCGAAAAACCGCTCGGCAGTTTTCGGAAGCTGCAATGGTTCGCCTAGCGACCGCCTAGCGCCGGCGCTCGGCTAGGCGGTGCGCTAGGCGCCATTGTGGATAGCCTAAGTACTCCATATGATTGATGGGTGTGTATGACAAAAATTAAAATATATAAGAAAATAAAATTAATAATTTTTCCATTAAATTCAATGCAAAGATATGTTATTGATATATTTCATATCTATCCGACCCCTCTCAGTAAAAGTAAATTAATATTAGAATCCAAGGTATAGATGAGATAGAGTTTACGAACATATATGTTAAACAGATGAAGAATGAAAAACGTAAGTCATATAATTTGTTCATTATAATCAACACTCATATAATTTTAAGTATAAACCAGAAAGTAGAAAACTAGTAGTACTACTAAATTTGATTTAAATCGGCTCTCTTGCCACTTCTTTTCATTCATTTTTTACATTCCAATCTCTATGCAATGTTTTATGTAATTATTGGATCATGTCTGTTTTACTCTTTTTATTTTAAATATTGATTTACATTATATATATTTCTAATTTATATCTTTTATAAACAAAACATATTGATATATTTTAGTTCAAAACTGATACTATATGTAACTCACTACAAAAAAAACTTAGTATATTTTAATCACATAAAAACTGAGACGCGATTACTAGTATTTGAATTTTTTTGAAAATAATTATAATTTACGATGCAAAAAAAAACATCCCAAAGTTGAAGGCAAATTTATCTTAATATATTTTTTTAAGACATTTCTATTTGTGTCAAAAAATAAAAACACTTTATGAAGCGTTGGTAGTATAATTAAACGCACAAATTAGCATCCTTAATAGCATAAAAATGTATTTGGCCGTTCTTTTGATGGTAGTGGCTCCATGTTCTAATATTAAGCGCATTTATAGAGATACCAACCTTGATTTACATGAGAGTAAACATTATTTTGATTGATTTAACAAATTATACACCCAATATATAAAAATGTTAGCAAATAAAACATGTTTTATTCTTCCCAAGTTAATTTAGTCATTTATTGCGACACATGATTTAATAAAATGGTGTTCAATAAATTTGGTTTAATAGATAATAAGATAAGATGGTGAATAAAGTACGAAACATAATTCATTTTCTCTAAAAAGTTCACGTAAATTTCTTTTTAAACTGTTTTTATCTTTTACTTGTTCTACACTTAGATGAATAAGATCTAAAGTTTCTCAAGTTGTTAACTGATGTATGTTATAAATATGTTTCGACAATTTGCATAATAACAACTTTAGACCTTACAAGTTACAAACACCACCTAGTTTCCCTTTAGGATCCAAACATTTAGCAACTGAAAATACTTGGAATTTCTCTAAAATTTTTTAGTCATTTTACAACCATGAAATATATATAATAGGTTGATTACTTTGAGGTGATTTTCTCAAACAATTATTTGAATTCAGTGCAACATATATCTAACATATTTGCAACTTTTAAAAAAAATCACATAAATAGCTTTTGTTGTTCATTTTGAAATTTATCACGTTATAAATTGAGTTTTAACTTATTTATACATCCTCGCTAAGAGCATCCGCCGCGGTCGGACACGGCGTCCGTCCGTGCCAGCGGCGCGGCGGAACGCTGCTCGCCGCTGTGCTCTTGCCGCTAACGTGGCGTTGCTCTTAGCTAAGAGCACGTCCGTGCCAGCGAGCAGCTGACGTGGCGGCTCCTGATTGGCCAACGACAATTCCGTTGGCAAATTCAATTTTTTTTAAAAAATCCGATTTTAATTAAAAAATCCGATTAAAAAAATTATTTTCCCACATCCCAAAAAATTATATCCGTTTTCTCCCCACTTTTAATTTATTTTTCAATTTTTTTCCCCAAAAATACACATTTTCATCTATAAATACCCCCACTTCCACACAAAAAATTTCACACCACACTATACAATTCTCATCTAAATCCTCTCATTTCCGTTCTTACAATTCTCAATATTTCTTTCACTCTTACAACAAAAAAATGTTCGGCTCCGACGATCACCCCTCCGGCTCCCACGGTTGGAACCCCGAATGGTTCGGTCCACAACCATTTCTTAGTCCGAAAACGGAATTTTCAGCCTCTGCTCAAACCCAAAGTTCGCAAGCTTCGGGTGGCTACCGGCCTTACCAGGTGACGACCAAGATGCTCCCGATGGGCAATACGGGTGGGCAACCGAACCACCCGTACCTAGAGCGGGAGGGAGCGGCGACTCTCAAACTCCTCATTTTCCTACTCGTGGTGTCCGCATCCCGTATACTCCGGGGGAGATGGAGCAATTATTCAAAGCGTTTTTGTCTATCTTCGAAGATCCAGCGCAACAAGAGTATGGTGCGCAATGCCATATACAGAGCCAACGAAGAAATCCAAAAGTTCCAGGGATATTACCTCCAAGAAGAGCGGTCGGCGGGGAGCGGTAGAAGCGAGGTCGACATCATCAGTGCCGCGTTGGCAACCTACCAATCCCAACACTACAAACCGTTCAAGTACCTCAATGTTTGGCAGGAGGTGCGTGTGCATCCGAATTATAGAGGATGCGTATCATCCTCCTCTAGCTCCTCCGGAAAACGGTCGAGGTCGGTATCCCTATCTGACGCCGGCTCGGATGAGGTGTCCACCCAACTCGCCGGAGCTAACTTGGGTAGCCCCGACGCCGGCCCGAGTAGTTCCCAACGCCGGCCGCAAAGAAGGAAGAAGTCGACGACCAACCGCCGTCGCGCCGAGACTCCATCCGCCCTCGCTCCCGCTCCCGCCCCCTTTGTGCCACCTCAACCCCCCACCAACTCATTGTGGGGGGTTTTGGCAGGCAGTGAACTGCTCAGTTTATCTTGATGAATATGTACATATTTTTGGGCACAACATAATATGAGCTATTTTTGGTCTACTCAACTTAGTCAAATGAATTGTGTCCAGTGTAATGTAATCCTTTTATTTATAATGCAGTTTTTATTTCAGTTTCCGTCCTTAAAAATTAGTATCTATTTAATGGCACCAGTTCTAACCATGTTGTCAAGATTTATTCTGCCAACTTATATATTTTATCAGTCAAGGTCTTGGTTCAACTATATTCTGATAGCAAATGAAACAATTAACAAAGTCTATAAAACTTAAGAGTTATGCACCTCAATCGTTAAATCCTGGAACGAAATAGTCTTTAGAATGGTGCGTTTAGCTAAAGTCTCTGAACTCTAAATATATACCCTGTGGAATTTCTTTTACACTTTGAGATTGAGACAGGGATATTACTTACCTTTTTGTATCTTGCAATTGTATGCTCTTTCCCTCACACACATTTTTGCTTGTGATGGCAGAATACAATTTTGTATGCTTCTTTAGAACCCGTATATATTGTCATTTCAATATATAGCATCAGATTTAAATTTTATGCATATATACTTTATTGATTGATTATGCTTGAAAAAGTGTTTTACTTATCTTATTGGCTTATGACTTTGATTCCATTTGTTCTTGTTTTTCAATTATAACCAATACTTCTTTTTTTTAGACGTCCATATAAGCATGCAAATATAAGCAAATTTGTTAATCAATATTTAGGTTTGATTAGAAGTACGATCTAGAAGTATACAAGTACAGATTAAGGAGCAATTCTTAACTCAGAGAATGTGTATCTGCACTCCCTCGAATCCACGAGGTGATAATACTCTGAAAAAAATAAGTTTGATGAATCTAATTTTTACAAAAATGATGTTGTTAGCTTTGTTGTCATTTTCTGTTAGGAGCTTAAAGGCGACAGTCGGAAACCCCTTTTCAACTTCGGAGTAGGTAATTAAAGGTTCGATTAAGTAGAAAGTGTCGGCCATTTTGGAATAGCTGACCGCTGCCTAGGATATTAGGAGTACGATTTTGGTGATATCGGAGAAGGCGTGTTTCAGTGTTGTGCGGTGGCGTTGGAGGAGGATGTAACCGGCGCCGATAGGGTTTCAGGTGGTGATTTCTGAATAAGGGCATCAGCAGTGGGGCGCCCTAAGGCGCGCCCTATGGCGCGCCACGTCATCAGTTTTATCCTCCTACCTCCCTACCTGCAGTGGGGCGCCCTAAGGCGCGCCACGTCATCAGTTTTTTAATATTTACAAAATCCATACGAATTTTAAAAAACTAATAAATTAAAATACGAATTTCAAAAACTTCATTTCATTTAATAAAAATTAATACATTACAATGCAAATTAAAAAAACGCAAACTCAGCGACGGCGGTTACGAGCACACACTTCTTCAATCATGTCGCTCATGAGCTGCGCATGATCCTGTTGGTTGCGCATTGAGGCCTGTCTAGATACAACCTCATTGAAGCCTAACGGTAACCCTCTATCGGGTGTCTCGGTCGACGTGTCGGACGAGCTAGATGCACGGTCATCTTCATTCCAATCGGTGATGCTTCCGCCTTCATTCTCGACTATCATGTTGTGCATGATTATACACGCATATATGACATCGGCGATGACTTCCTTGTACCAGGAACGAGACGGCCCTTTCACAATTGCCCACCGTGATTGGAGCACACCAAATGCCCGCTCAACATCCTTCCGCGCCGACTCCTGCTTTTGCGCAAATAAAACTCTCTTCTCACCAATTGGGCAGTTAATCGTCTTTAGGAAAACTGGCCACCGTGGGTAGATGTCATCGGCCAAGTAGTACCCCATATGGTATTGACGTCTGTTGGCAGTGAACTCGATGGTCGGGCCGTTGCCGTTACATTGCTCGTTGAAGAGGGTGGACGAGTTGAGGACGTTAATGTCGTTGTTCGACCCGGCTACGCCGAAGTAAGCATGCCAGATCCAGAGTCGATGGTCAGCGACGGCTTCGAGGATCATCGTCGGGTGGCTGCCCTTGTATCCACTTGTAAATTGGCCTCTCCACGCCGTCGGACAATTCTTCCACTGCCAGTGCATACAGACGATGCTCCCGAGCATCCCAGAAAACCCGTGCGCCGTCTCGTGCATCTGCATCAGACCCTGGCAATCAGTGGCAGTCGGCTTGCGCAAATATGTGTCGCCATAGGCCTCTACTATCCCCCGACAAAAGCGCTTCAGACACACGAGTCCTGTAGAATCCCCGCAATGGAGGTACTCGTCAAAAAGGTCCGCCGTGGTGCCGTATGCCAACTGACGAATAGCAGTCGTGCACTTTTGCAATGGTGTAAAGCCGGGTTTGCCGATGCCGTCCTCCCGAAACGTGAAGTATTCATCACGTGAAGACAATGTCCGAACAATGCTGAGAAAAAGGTACCGCGACGTCTGGTTGAAGGCCTATTTTGAATATTGTTTTTATTAAGGGATGTTTCTTTTTGTGAATATCTTGTTGTGGATATGATTTTATTTACCTAAGCAACATGTAATTGAAATAATTAATTAAGCTATGAATTAAAATCCTAATTAACAAATTAAACCTCTCTCTCCCTATTTTCGAAACCCATCCCCCTCACCCCACTATTTTCTCAACCTCCCCACTCCCACATAACCGATACATTATCTCCTTTCCAATCACTCATCGGTTTCTCTCATCTCCCTCTCGCTTTTGTTCTCAACACCGGTAAGGTCTCTCTCTCTCTTCCTCCCTCTCGGTTCTCACCTTTCCCCCACTCACTCCCTCTCATTGATTTCTTGAATTCATCAAGGTATCACACTCTCGCGTACCGATTTGGAGTCGGAGTAGGGAAGGCTTTCGAACTACATTTGAACTCTTCGAGAAGGTAGTCCAAAACCCTATTTCCATACCCGAACCACATGCATTTAGGACGTTTTGAATGTTTTAAATGCTGAATAGGTTTTGTGATCATGTGTTTATGTTGAGTATGTTTTCGGTGGTGACTGACAGTGGGTTCCGACCCCTTTTTGACTGATCAAACGATCTCCTTTTGGTACGAAATTTTAACTGTGTAAACTTGGGTGTGTCTTCTGTGTGGTGTGTAAATTTCAGCTTCATTGGACGTCGGATGATTTTATAATGATTTTTGTAAGTAAACTACGCAGTTCTGCGAGATGTACGTTTCTGGGTGATGTGTTTTTGTGCAATGGGTGTGAATCTGGGTGTTTTGATATTATGATGTATGTGGGTGTGTTTGGCCAAGGGATGGCTCGGAGGAATCAGCGTTTGGTTCGAGTGTTTTGTGTGTGTCGGCCGAGGTGCCGAGCCAGGCGGCCGAGACGGTCGGCCGAGGTGCCGAGCCAGGCGGCCGAGACGGTCGGCCGAGGTGCCGAGCCAGGCCGAGACACCGAGCCTTTTCCGAACCTTTTCCGAGCCAAGTGAGCCGTTTGCACAAGGAGGGTATACCGGGAGTACGAGTGTTTCGGGTGTGTGTCGTGTGCGCGTCGTGGGTGCGTGATATGCGTGTCGGGTGCGTGCGTGGTGTGTTTCGGACGTGTGTTTCTGTGTGCTTGACTTATAGGATGTTGTTAAGTGTGTGTATGTGTAACGTGCTAGATATTGAAGTCATCCACGTAGAAAACATGCATTGTTGACTAAGTCTCGTCTTCCCTGAGTCTAATCATGATTCTCATTTATCTTTCAAAAAGGGTGAACTTTTGCGAGGCAATTGTGGTTGAAGAAGGAAACTGTTTAAAAGCTAAGCAATTGAGGTGGGCTTTTCTACCCTACTATTTTGTGGGTTATCTTTAATACGGACGTTGTTCCGGAAATGTTTATGGAGATGAACTGTTTGTCTTGCCAACTGTTTTGTTTTGAAACATATCTGAAGTGGTTTACCACATATGTTTAATCGAATTCGGGTCTGTTGGGCTGCGAACCCTCAGGCTAGTGTACACGAGATCGGGAGCCATCTGAGAGCAAGTTGGCCGGTCTAGTTGACCTGGGGTGTGGCCACGCCCCTTGTCACCCGTTGGATCAGATAGTGTATGATGGTGGGAATAAGGGTGGCAATATCTGAAAATGACTGCGCAGTCGAATTTATGAAATATGTTTTAGTGTACTTGGGTTATTTTCTTTACACTTAAAACCCCAAGGTTACACTGTTATGGCATGACAAACTATGATTTTGGCGTGTGTCCACTGAGTGCAATAAGTACTCAGCCCTGCGTGTTGTTTTCTTAATGTGCAGGTTGAGCGACGATGGGGATGACGGATGTTGAGCAATTAAAGTCAAAATTGTGTTTTTACTTTGCCTTTTGGATGGTGTCGTGTCGTCATACCCGGCATTATCTATCTCTTGGTCTGTTCCGCTGCTTTGTAATCCGATACAATGTTTTCATTTAAACTCTGTTTACTTTAACTTTGGAAATGTCGCTACCGTACATTGTTTTGAAGTGAACTTCCTCTAATTAAACGTTTTCGGGTCAAGTATTCTTGTTTTCCCCTTTCTTCCCCGCTTCTTTATTCCTCCCCTAGTCGCGGTCCACCGTACTTCCTATCCTTAGGAAATACGGGCGTGACAGAGTGGTATCAGAGCCTAGGTTTTCTTTCTGCTCTGGATCCAAGAGTCTTTTTCTGTTTTGAGTAAGTTTTCAAAAGTGTCATTGGCTCAACATCCGACTCATCGCACTCAACCTGAAATGAGGTAATGAAAATTTTGAATTTTTGGAAAGTATATGGAAGTGGAGGAAATTGTGATTTTGGGTTTTGAAAATGATTTTTGGAAAGTTTAAGTAAATATTGATGCATGTGGAAGGGTACAAAGTGATGTGAAAAGTTGGAAATTATGAGAGTTATGAACTGTTATTGTGTGTTGAATTTATATGAAAGCATGTGGCTGATGTGTGATGCTATGATGACGTGAATGTTGATGTGAGCTTTTACGTGTGAATGTGTTGGCCTTTTGAATGATTGAACTTAGACGTGAGAGGTTTCACTAGTGCTTCTTGGACCTATAGTAGATAAGGACTTATGGCCTTTGAACACCAGCGGGCTTGGAATTAGAACAGTGATACGTCTGCATACACATATCTCTCTCTTCTTCGGTTATGCACCCTGTTTTTTTTATGCGAGGCGATTGTTTCTGTTTTTCTATAGATGGCGCGTATGTTCCGAACCCCGCGACGGAGTGATCGTGATAGACTTAGGGCACAGAGGGTGCTCAGAGAGTATAGAGTGTATCGAAAGAAGGATCACATACCGTTGATTGAGTTCGTAGCGCACTTCGACACCCTCTGGAGGGCAGCTCAGGAGTTCGGAGTGACAGAGCTTGACGGCATTGAGAAGCTAATAGAATTGCTCCCTGACAGCTGGAAGGAGTGGGCTGAAAGAACGGCGAGGAGGTACACGTGGCATGAGCCCGTTACCGATGACATGGTGGGCGACATGGCTGGCTTTCGGAAGGCCGTGTATTGTGCACTGGTAGACTCTCGAGAGGAGCAGCCCCCACAGGATGTGCAAGAGAGGATCGTGTATCAGGACAAGTACGTGAGTATGTACGAGGGTGAGCAAGGGTTTGAAGATAACTATGAGGAGGAAACCGAAGAGGATCCCGAGGAGGAACCCGAGGTGGCTCCGCAAGGGAATTCCGAGGAGGACGATGACGAAGATCCGGAGGAAGGGCCTATGGATGAAGATGATCGAGTCGTAGTCTAGAAATAAAATAGTTCGATGTCTTTTTAGTTTTTGCTTTTAGTGTGAACTGCTCTTGTGAAACAACGTTTAACCTTCTTTCTTTTAATGAGGATTTGGATTTGATTTATATCCTATGTGTTGTATCTTGAACCACACGAAGTTTTTCTTTTGAGAAATTTTTGAGAAGGTGGTAATTGTGGATGATATTTGTAGTAACACTTTATGGATATTGAATCAGAATGCCGCCAAGACGTGGACGCCACCCACGACAAGGACCCAACGCTGAGGCACCACCTCCACCACCACCTCCACCACCACCTCCACCCCCGCCTCAGCAAGAAAGATTCATAGTTACGTTCTCCAGGCAGAATCCCCCTAAATTCGATGGACAGGGAGATCCCTCAAAAGCCGAAGAGTGGATACGCGGCCTCGAGCGTATTTTCAGGGTCATGGAGTGCACAGATAGGGAGCGCATTGCTTGCGCCACCTTTCAACTATCAGGTGATGCCGATTACTGGTGGGAGACTCGGCAAAGAACTATGAATCCTGCACGCTTGGAAGCGTTAACATGGGAGGAGTTTAAAATGGAGATTGATAACAAGTATGTCCCAAAGACGTACAGACGGGCCAAGGTGGTAGAATTCCACACGCTGAGCCAAGGCCGAATGACTGTAACTGAGTACGACCGAGCCCTCGCACAGATGGCACGATATGCGCCCGAGTTGATGGACACCGACGAGAAATGGGCGGTGAAGTTCCGGGCCGGGCTCAAGGATGAGATATTGGCCGCATTGGCTTGTCGAGGAGAACTCTCCTACTCGGAGATCTTGACTTGTGCACTGGACGTGGAAGATGCACTCCCTAAACCAAAAGTGGTGGCGACAACAAACGCGACACCCCTACAAGCTCAGTCAGGTCATCAAGAGAAGAGGAGGTGGGATGGTGAACACACTCAGTATGGTGGCAAGAGGCCACAACACATGAAGAACCCACCCTACAATGGCGGGAGACAGAATACCTATCACCCGAGGGCAAGCTTTCCGCCGAGGAACCCTCAATGTGGAAGATGCTTCAAGTACCACACCGGAGAGTGTCGAGACCCTAGATGCTTCAGCTGTGGTGGAAGTGGCCATTACTTCCGAAGTTGCCCAAATAAGAACATGGGAACGGGGACGAGACAGAACCAGTTAGGCTTCCGTCCACCATCCCAGGCACTACCTGCACCTCAACCGCCACAACGCCGCCAAGGACTGCCGTCGCAAGCAAGAGCCTACGCCTTGAAGGGGAAGCAGCCGGCAAACGGGAAAGAAACCTTTGGGCAAGGAAACTTGGCAGGTATGGGCACCCTTCTGAACATGCCTATAGTTGTCTTGTTTGATACGGGTGCATCGCATTCCTTTATATCAACTTCTTGTGTGGATACATTAGGATTACCTACTGTTAAGACCGAACCCACTATGAGTGTGACCTCACCGGTAGGCGGGACTATAGATATATCCCGATCTTGTGCGTGTGTGAACTTTGGAATAGGTGAACTCAGTTTGTTGGCTCATAATTTACAAGTAATGACGATGGGTAGCGTAGACATAATCTTGGGTATGGATTGGTTAGCGGAGAACCACGTTACCCTTCATTGTAGAGAAAGGGAAATTTCGTTTGAAACCCCAGGAAAAGAGCCGACGAGGTTTTACGGAATCTCAATGAACCGATGCAAGTCCATTGTCTCCGCGCTGCAAGCCACTACAATGATGAGGAAGGGATGTCTAGCGTACCTTGTTTATTTGAATGGGGAGGAGAAGAAAGACAGGAAGATAGAAGATGTGGCGATAGTGAGTGAATATCCCGATGTCTTCCCCGATGCATTGCCGGGACCCCCACCCGACAGGCAAGTAGAATTCACGATCGATCTGGAGCCCGGATCGGCACCAATATCCAAGGCACCTTATAGGATGGCGCCAAAAGAGTTGGAGGAGCTTAAGGTGCAATTACAAGAGCTACTGGAATTGGGATTTATTAGACCTAGCGTGTCGCCATGGGGGGCACCAGTGTTGTTTGTGAAGAAGAAGGATGGAACGATGAGGATGTGCATCGACTATCGAGAGCTAAACAAACTGACGTTGAAGAACAAGTATCCACTACCAAGGATAGACGACTTGTTTGACCAACTTCGAGGGGCAGGAGTCTTCTCTAAGATGGACTTGAGGTCTGGGTACCATCAGCTGAGGGTTCGGCGAGAAGATGTACCCAAGACGGCTTTTCGAACAATATATGGTCACTATGAGTTCGTTGTGATGCCTTTTGGACTGACGAACGCCCCGGCAGTGTTCATGGACCTTATGAACCGCGTGTTCCATCCATTTTTGGATCGGTTTGTCCTAGTTTTCATCGACGATGTGCTCATTTACTCAAAGAACATGGAGGAGCACAAAGAGCACTTGAGAACCGTCCTAGCAACTCTAAGGGACGAGAAACTATATGCCAAGTTCAGTAAATGCGAGTTTTGGCTCAAGGAAGTGAACTTTCTTGGACATATAGTAACCTCAGATGGAATTCGTGTAGACCCGGCCAAGGTGGAAGCGGTGCAGGAATGGAAGTCGCCTTCTACACAAAATGAAATTCGAAGCTTCTTAGGACTGGCAGGCTATTATCGAAGATTCATTGAGGGATTCTCGAAGATAGCAAGGCCAATGACACAACAACTGAAAAAGGGAGTCAAGATGAATTGGACACCAGAATGTGAGGCGAGCTTTCAGTTGTTGAAGGAGAAATTGACCACCGCACCAATTCTAGCTGTGCCGGAGTCAGGGACTGACTATGCGGTGTATACGGATGCGTCGAAGGTGGGACTTGGATGTGTGCTTATGCAGAAGGGGAAAGTGATTGCATATGCATCGAGACAATTGAAGCCCCATGAGCTGAACTATCCGACACATGACTTAGAACTGGCAGCCGTGGTACATGCACTGAAGATCTGGAGACATCATCTCTATGGAGTCCGTTGTGAGATATACACGGACCATAAGAGTCTAAAGTACTTCTTTGAGCAAAAGGAGTTGAACATGCGCCAACGTAGGTGGCTCGAGTTGGTGAAGGACTACGATTGTGGTATAAATTACCATCCGGGAAAAGCAAACGTAGTGGCCGATGCTCTTAGTAGGAAGTCGCAATCTCAGCTGGCCACCTTTCTTACTATCGAGGAGAGTTTAATCCAAGAGTTCAGTAAGATGCGGTTGGAAGTAGTGAGAATGCCCGAGACTGTGGAAGGAATAATAGCCACGTTGGTGATGGAACCCGACTTAAGAGCCAGAATTGTGGAAGCTCAACGGCGGGATACGTTACTAGAAAAGATTCGCTCAGAAGTGAGGGCGGGTGAACTCGGAAACTTTCACGAGGCAGCGGATAATGGTCTCACATACAAGGGAAGGTTGTGTGTGCCTAAGGATGAAGGCCTGAGGATCGAAATCATGAGAGAAGCACATGAAACCCCATACGCTGCACACCCAGGAAGCACCAAGATGTATCAAGACTTGAAGAGGCAATTTTGGTGGAACGGTATGAAAAAGCATGTTGCAGCTTTTGTGGAGAGATGCCTAGCATGTCAACAAGTAAAGGCGCTACACCAACGGCCCTATGGGAGATTGCAACCCCTTGAGATTCCAGAATGGAAGTGGGAACATATTGCAATGGACTTTGTGACAGGACTGCCAAAATCCCAGCGAGGAAACACTGTGATTTGGGTGATTATAGATCGCCTCACCAAATCTGCTCATTTTGTACCGGTTCGTGCTACCTATGGATCCAACCAGTTGGCTAAGATATATGTGCGGGAGATTATACGCTTGCATGGAGTACCAGCGACAATTACATCCGATCGCGATGCTAAATTTACTTCTAGATTTTGGACGAGCCTGCAGCGCGAGTTGGGGACTAAGTTGAATTTTAGTACTGCCTTCCACCCACAAACCGATGGGCAGTCAGAGAGAACGATTCAAGCCTTAGAGGATATGCTGCGAGCCGTGGTGCTAGATCGAGGTTGGGGTTGGGAAGAAGTGTTGCCATTGGTTGAGTTCGCGTACAATAATAGCTACCAAGCGACTATCAAGATGGCTCCATATGAGGCATTGTATGGAAAGAAGTGTAGATCGCCACTTTATTGGGATGAAGTGGGTGAGAGAAGAATTCTCGGACCAGACTCTGTAGAAGAGATGATAGAGATTGTTCGACAAATCCGTGGGAGGATCAAGGAGGCGCAGGATCGACAGAAATCATACGCCGATGCTCGGAGGACCGATCTACAATTCGAATCTGGAGAGAAAGTTTTTTCTGAAAGTTACCCCTTCTAAAGGAATAACTCGATTTGGAGTGAAAGGAAAGCTGAGACCCCGATTTATCGGACCGTATGAGATTTTGGATAGAGTCGGCGCGGTAGCATACAGATTGGCCCTACCACCACGCTTTGGGAAGGTGCACAATGTCTTCCATGTGTCACAATTGAGGAAGTATGTGTTTGACCCCGCACACATAGTTCACCAAGAAGAGATGATGGTCCTAAATCCCGATCTAAGTTATGAGGAGAAGCCCGAGGCCATTTTGGATCGAAGGGTGCAAGAATTGAGGAATAAGTCAATTGTTTCGGTGAAAGTACGATGGAGGAATCATGGAGTCGAAGAAGCAACATGGGAATTAGAAGATAAGATGAGAGAGAAGTTTCCAGAGCTGTTTGAGTGATCTAGGCAAATTTCGGGACGAAATTTTTTTTAAGGTGGGAGGAATGTAATATCCGAAAAAAAAAATATTTTGAATATTGTTTTTATTAAGGGATGTTTCTTTTTGTGAATATCTTGTTGTGGATATGATTTTATTTACCTAAGCAACATGTAATTGAAATAATTAATTAAGCTATGAATTAAAATCCTAATTAACAAATTAAACCTCTCTCTCCCTATTTTCGAAACCCCTCCCCCTCACCCCACTATTTTCTCAACCTCCCCACTCCCACATAACCGATACATTATCTCCTTTCCAATCACTCATCGGTTTCTCTCATCTCCCTCTCGCTTTTGTTCTCAACACCGGTAAGGTCTCTCTCTCTCTCTTCCTCCCTCTCGGTTCTCACCTTTCCCCCACTCACTCCCTCTCATTGATTTCTTGAATTCATCAAGGTATCACACTCTCGCGTACCGATTTGGAGTCGGAGTAGGGAAGGCTTTCGAACTACATTTGAACTCTTCGAGAAGGTAGTCCAAAACCCTATTTCCATACCCGAACCACATGCATTTAGGACGTTTTGAATGTTTTAAATGCTGAATAGGTTTTGTGATCATGTGTTTATGTTGAGTATGTTTTCGGTGGTGACTGACAGTGGGTTCCGACCCCTTTTTGACTGATCAAACGATCTCCTTTTGGTATGAAATTTTAACTGTGTAAACTTGGGTGTGTCTTCTGTGTGGTGTGTAAATTTCAGCTTCATTGGACGTCGGATGATTTTATAATGATTTTTGTAAGTAAACTGCGCAGTTCTGCGAGATGTACGTTTCTGGGTGATGTGTTTTTGTGCAATGGGTGTGAATCTGGGTGTTTTGGTTCGAGTGTTTTGTGTGTGTCGGCCGAGGTGCCGAGCCAGGCGGCCGAGACGGTCGGCCGAGGTGCCGAGCCAGGCGGCCGAGACGGTCGGCCGAGGTGCCGAGCCAGGCGGCCGAGACGGTCGGCCGAGGTGCCGAGCCAGGCCGAGACACCGAGCCTTTTCCGAACCTTTTCCGAGCCAAGTGAGCCGTTTGCACAAGGAGGGTATACCGGGAGTACGAGTGTTTCGGGTGTGTGTCGTGTGCGCGTCGTGGGTGCGTGGTATGCGTGTCGGGTGCGTGCGTGGTGTGTTTCGGACGTGTGTTTCTGTGTGCTTGACTTATAGGATGTTGTTAAGTGTGTGTATGTGTAACGTGCTAGATATTGAAGTCATCCACGTAGAAAACATGCATTGTTGACTAAGTCTCGTCTTCCCTGAGTCTAATCATGATTCTCATTTATCTTTCAAAAAGGGTGAACTTTTGCGAGGCAATTGTGGTTGAAGAAGGAAACTGTTTAAAAGCTAAGCAATTGAGGTGGGCTTTTCTACCCTACTATTTTGTGGGTTATCTTTAATACGGACGTTGTTCCTGAAATGTTTATGGAGATGAACTGTTTGTCTTGCCAACTGTTTTGTTTTGAAACCTATCTGAAGTGGTTTACCACATATGTTTAATCGAATTCGGGTCTGTTGGGCTGCGAACCCTCAGGCTAGTGTACACGAGATCGGGAGCCATCTGAGAGCAAGTTGGCCGGTCTAGTTGACCTGGGGTGTGGCCACGCCCCTTGTCACCCGTTGGATCAGATAGTGTATGATGGTGGGAATAAGGGTGGCAATATCTGAAAATGACTGCGCAGTCGAATTTATGAAATATGTTTTAGTGTACTTGGGTTATTTTCTTTACACTTAAAACCCCAAGGTTACACTGTTATGGCATGACAAACTATGATTTTGGCGTGTGTCCACTGAGTGCAATAAGTACTCAGCCCTGCGTGTTGTTTTCTTAATGTGCAGGTTGAGCGACGATGGGGATGACGGATGTTGAGCAATTAAAGTCAAAATTGTGTTTTTACTTTGCCTTTTGGATGGTGTCGTGTCGTCATACCCGGCATTATCTATCTCTTGGTCTGTTCCGCTGTTTTGTAATCCGATACAATGTTTTCATTTAAACTCTATTTACTTTAACTTTGGAAATGTCGCTACCGTACATTGTTTTGAAGTGAACTTCCTCTAATTAAACGTTTTCGGGTCAAGTATTCTTGTTTTCCCCTTTCTTCCCCGCTTCTTTATTCCTCCCCTAGTCGCGGTCCACCGTACTTCCTATCCTTAGGAAATGCGGGCGTGACAGAAGTGTTTCAAAACTTATAACTTTTGATCATTAGTCATACATCTTCTCTCTGTCATTTATTTTATTTTTTTGTTGCTCCACTTAGATCATAAATTAAAATTGTATAAGTTATTAGCATAGTTTGAAATGCTTCATCCATTAGCATAAATTAAAACACAAACAACTAGTTGTGCTATTGTATGATATATACTACTTCCATTCTTTTTTAGCTTGTCTCACTTAAAATGTCCACTTTCTATACGTGGAAATAAATACATCTATCATCTCTCATTATTAAAATATCCAACTACATTTTTTTTTAACTTTCCACCTAACAACTACTTCAGGTGTGATTGTAAAAATCCGCAAATGCAATTAAACATCAGTTAATAGTCCAACTACTGTATATAAAATGACATGTAATTGCCATATAATGATTTTTAAAATAAACACAAATCCAAACATGAGTACAAATACAAACTTTGTGTTCAAGTGTATCAAATATTTCCCTAACTATGCTAGTTACGTTCTTACCATTAGCTAGTGTCATAAGTATTTTTATTAGTAAACGGTAAATATTTTTATGTCACAATATCTATAAATATTAGCTTCTGACTAATATCTATAGACTATAAACTTGATATATTTCAGTTTTTAAAATTTTCCGTTTAAAAAAGTTCCCGCTGGAACCACTTTGTATAATTAAATATTTTCCAAATCCCAAAAATATGGCCATTTTTTTGCCCGTTTTTCTGAATTTTCTGATTTTTTTTCCCCCCAAAATCATCTATAAATACACACATTCATCATTCATTCATCACATCAAACATCTCTCATTCATCTCTCATTCATCTCCCATTTATAATTCTCATACAAACTATCAACACATTCATCCCTCACTCAAAACATCAAATGGATTTCACTCATCTTATGGCGGAAGCGGAGCGCGAAGAACAAGAATACTACGAACAATATCGTGCCGCTTACGAAGCATATGTCGCGGCGAATACCCCGCTCCTCCACCTCAACGAACTAGATCAACCCGCCGCTACATCCATCATGACCGGGAGGGAGCCCACGAAAGGCTCGTTGCCGACTACTTTGCCGACCAGCCGCAGTTTCCGGCAGATTACTTCAGGCACCGTTTTCACATGTTAAAGCGCTTGTTTATGTGAATTGTCAACACATTGTCCGCACGTGTTGAATTCTTCCAAACAGGTCCAGATGCAGCCAGCAGGCAAAGTATCACGCCGTTGCAGAAGTGTACGTGTGCCATCCGACAACTCGCTACTGGGCAAACGGCCGACATCTTCGACGAGTATTTGCATATCGGTGAGTCCACTGGAATCCTTTGTCTAAAGAATTTTTGCGAGGGCGTTCGTTCAGCTTTCGGGGATGAATTCCTTCGGGTACCCACCACCGAAGATTGCCAACGGTTGCTTCGTCTTCACGAATCAGTCCATGGCTTTCCCGGAATGCTTGGCAGCATTGACTGCATGCATTGGAGGTGGAAGAATTGCCCGACTGCTTGGAGGGGGCAACACTTAAGCGGTCACAAAGGCGGCGACCCAACACTTATCCTTGAGGCGGTCGCCGACTACCGCCTATGGATTTGGCATGCATATTTCGGCGTTGCCAGATCCAACAACGACTTGAACGTGCTCTATTCGTCACCCCTCTTCAATGATGTGATGAATGGTGTAGCACGGCGATCGACTTCACCGTCAACGGAACTACATACCACATGGGTTACTATCTCGCCGATGGTATCTACCCAAGATGGTCGACTTTCGTGAAGACGCTCAGCAACCCGCACGACCCGAGACGGGTTCTTTTTGAGCAGCGTCAAGAGTCCGCAAGGAAAGACGTCGAAAGAGCCTTCGGGGTCCTTTAAGCCCGATTCAACATTGTGAAGGCCCCGTCTCGGCTGTGGTACGTGAATAATATAGCCGATATCATGTTCACGTGTATTCTCTTACACAACATGATTATAGCCGACGAAGGGCCGAGGGCGGCTAGTTTCTACGACGAGGATGAAGCCGGAAGCTCAACAGCGAGGTCTCCCCCACGCTGAGGTGAGCATACGACGGTTGGCCAGAGGATCGAGACAAGGCACACAATGCGCGATACCCGAACCCACATTCAGCTACAAGAAGACCTAATCAAACACATGAAGGCGAAATTCGGCAACGAGTAGTGGTTTTTTTAATTTTTAGTATTTTATGTTATGATCGTCGACTGCAACATTAGTTTGATATTGTCCGCTTTGGGTCAAGCCCGCACGGATTTGTTTTTGGGTCACTCCCAAAAGGCCTCAAACTAATTGGGGTTGGACAGGAATTATATACACCTTCCAACTTCCCTCACTCATCCGATGTGGGACGGGTTTGTAACCCAACAAACCTCCCCTCAAACCGAGACCACATAGGGAACGCAGTCGACACGAACATGGGTCGTTCTAGCCCTGGCCCCTGGGTCATCCTGAGCCCGACTCTAACCCGAGTCCTTCAGGGCCCGACCCTAACCGGGGCTCATCCAGGCACAACCCATAGCCACCTGGGCTCTGATACCACTTGTTGGGATCGTCGACTGCAATATTAGTTTGATATTGTCCGCTTTGGGTCAAGCCCGCACGGATTTGTTTTTGGGTCACTCCCAAAAGGCCTCAAACTAATTGAGGTTGGACAGGAATTATATACACCTTCCAACTTCCCTCACTCATCCGATGTGGGACGGGTTTGTAACCCAACATTTTAATTATGTAATTTTTAATTTTTAGGATTTTAATTATGTCGTTTTATTTTATTTGTCATTTGTAATATTATTTAGATTTTTTTAATGAATTTTAGTATTATGGAAATGTTTTTGTTTAATTGAATTTTAAATTAATTGTGCTCGTCCTTGCAGAAGAGCACAGCTGTGGGTGTTGTGCTCTTGCAAGAGAGCAGACAGAAAAAGTGAGCCGGAGCCCATAACCGTGCCGCTGGCAAGAGCACGGTTGTGGATGCTCTTGGATGCTCTTAGTATAATTAATAAAATGTCGTTTAAATTAAAATCGTAAGGAAACCTTAAAAAACTTAACGCGCTTCTCGAGGAGCTCGACAGCCGTTTGTTGGGCCACGTCACCATCTCTTAAATCGTCGACACCTGATAATGATATGTATCAATATGTTTCGCCCTCATGTAGCTCCACGTCTTCATCTCTCTCTCTCTCTCAATTCATCCCTCCAAATTTCGAGAATCCCTGTGACCTACTAGTACTTTTTCGTTTTCCGTGTTCTCAATTCATCTATGCCGGACCCCGGCGGTGATGATTCTACCAATAAAGGTAAACGGAAGGTTAATCTCGATGATTTAGAGCATCAGGACCCCTTGCTGGTATTCGGTTCTGAAATTTTGACGATAATTCTCGCCAAGCTCGACTTGCGCAGCTTGGCGGAAGCTCGCCTCGTTTCTCTCGGCTGGAAACCGGTTGCTTCTTCCGATAGAATTTGGGGTTCCAAGGTTATTTTCTTCCTTCTTTTTTATGAGCTTGCGTGTTGGCTCAATTGCTTGTTTGTTTTGTTGCGGTTGAGGTGTGGACTTTGGCAGTTGTGTGTTTTTGGATCTCTTCCCATCTTTTGACGTACAGTAGGTGGTATTTGAATCTGAGTTTGTTTATCGCCCTTTCCGTGCTTTTAACGTATTCTAGGTCTTGTTGCACTTGCACAACCGGTGATTGATTACGAGCTAACTCTTTTCATAATACAATTGCTCTTAATTTGAATGCATTTGCACATCTCGTATGTAAAATGCCGAATCCCTTTAAAACAAAAATTCAGCAAAAAAGTGTAAAAAGGGAAGTGTCTAGATAAGAGGAGTGCAACTATGAATGTGATAGTTTCGTAGTTTGAACACTATATAGATGGTATATTCGGTGACTTAGTTATTTGTGTAATTCTATAAAACTACTAATACCGAGAAACCACTAAAATGAAGGAAAAAGATAGTCAAATAATAAGATTCAAATACCCCTGATAGCAGGGGCGGACGCAGAAAATTTTTCTTGTAAGGGCTTCATCGCACACATATTTTATATAGTCAATATATATAATTTTCTCTACTTGAGTGTCATTTTTCACTAATCGTACTTCAACTACATTTTTTCTTTATTTTTCTGTCACTTTACTATTTTTAAAGAGCAGGAAGGTATTTTATGGACGGAAAATACAATCAACAAAACTATAGATGTACATAAATATTTTATAGTACATTAAACTATTATAACATATATCTAACCTAAAGAATGAAACAAATAATCAGCATGCTTCTAATTTGGAGGTTTTTAACTTGGAAGAAGAATGAGTTTAATTTAAAGTAGGCCTGTAATTATCTTTACCTTCTAGTAATAAAAAAAGGGTTAGTTTTTAAAAAGATACTCATCTCTATAAAAATTTTGAAGCTATAAAAAATTCTCTGGCTACGCTTTACACTTATAGTCTATACTCTACACTTATATAGTCTTAAAAAGTGCTAGTAGACTGTTATCTATAGTAAATAGGACTAGTAATATTATATTACTAATATTCAATACTCTTCTTCGTTTTAAGTTTTCAACATACAACTGCCATTGTTGTTTCTTTAAGCATTTTCAGATACTCAAACTCAACCCCTTTCTTTTATTTATACTCGACGATTTAGTCCTTAGTGGGTTATTTTAGTAAGGGCTATAGATGGCTTGTGAAAATTTCAAAAATTGTACAAGTGGAAAAAAACGAAAAATAACATTTGGGTAAGGGCTTAAGCCCCACCCTTTGCCTTAGTGTGTCCGCCCCTGCCTGATAGAAACACCATCTATTGTGCTACCATTGAACTTCATAAATGCATAGAACATGGGAAAACTTAAGATTCAAGTGTTGTATGCAATCTACCACGGTACCACCGGACTGTCGACCCAACAATAGGTGGCATACAAGTTTGGTAAGGAAATACTTTTAAATTGCAAAGGTAAATTGTCATAGGTTGTCCGTGGAGTCAATTACTTTGATTACTAATATCCTAAGCTTGTAGCTTTCGAACATTGTGGGTGGAAAAGGAAGCTCAAATGGCTTTATTTTCCTGTTCTCTGTGTTTGCTTTTGATTGCAAAATATTGCAAGGCGGAAAGTCTGTTTGAATGCACTATAAGGGTTTTCAACAAAGGCCCATATGATACACCCTTGTGTGTCGGTCTTAATCCTGCTCCGTGTTGTCAAATTGCAGAATAGGAGTTTCAGTGTAAGGTGTTGGTCTGAATAATTGCTTCTTAACTTTTGCATTGCATAATTACACATAGCTCCATGCATGCAGAAAGGAGAACTATATGCCTTCTTGATTCCTCCCGTGTGAGCATGAATAACTATTTCTCTGTATAAATGTCACAATTCCTATTATGCACATCTTTCAGGATTTCTGTCTCATATAGACCGAGTCCAAAATCTTTAAATGCTTCTATGAGTTGTGGAAATCTACCATCTCTGAAATCGGGTATTGCCAGCTATGGGAAACTGACTGCCAATGCAGAATGGAGAGAAGATGGTAATAAAGAAACATGTTTCTTTGAATTATTTGTAAATCGTAACCACAGTTTTTTTTTTGAAATTTTGTTTGTTGGAAGTAATCAATATAGTTTCTTTAATGAGTGATGAAACGACTTGACTTGTTTGTGGTTTGACTTGGAAGGAAGGTGCAGGACCATTTTATTGTCTTGTTATACATATGTCACATGAACATGCTTTACATATTTTACTTTGCATCAATTTTTACATTGGCATATCAATTAAGAAAACCAGAACTTTGAGCATCGTGTTACGGTACCAATTTCTTTGGACATGTTTACAGCGGTATGAAGCATGTTTCAAAGAAAGAGTAAGTAAGGCGAAGCTTAGCAATTCTTGTAGGAATTTGTTGTAACTTGTGTTTTGACTGAAGAATTCAAGGTAGAGAAACAAGACCATATACGGTGTCAATAGTGTAGTGAATCAGTGATGTTAGTAAATCATGAATGCTGCTAGAGATCAGTAAATTCTTAGTATATTCAGCTGGAAGCGCGAGTTAAAGAACGACATGGATTAGTAGAGACAAAATTGTAAGAGTGACTTTTGGATTTCCTCTCTAATGTGGCATTCAGCTTGAACCTTGAAAGCATGAACCTTGAGGACTTTGACAATGACAATCAGTACACCTGGAAGGATTCTTCTGAATATAATGTTACAATCTTCTTATTATTGTTGCTTGGGTTGGCATTGTTGCTCACTTTTGTCAGCAAGGAATCTCCCTATATATTTGGTTAATATATATTGAATTAAATTTGGGGTTAAGAGTTTTAATTGGTTAAGTACTTGATTTGTCAGGAGAAGATGGCTAGTTTCAGCTGTATTGCAGAGATATAAGCATGTTATGCACTCAGAAGGGGTAAGAGTCCTCAACCCATTCTTAGAGCTAGTGGTATGGATCAATTTTCCTGCAGTCATCTTTATCCTTAGCACTTTTCTGTATTTTTGTTTATCGAGCTGTTATCTTTTAGCATTAAGAGTTTGATTAGGAGTCTAATTGTTACATTTAGTTAGTAGCTCTATTCAAATTCGAATCTTTAGTAGAGTGACTAGAGTCTTAAAAATAGGGTTTTGTTCCCTACATTGAAGTGTCTTTGGAAAATTAGAATAGGACGATAGTTTAGACTAGTTGTTTCTTTTAAGTAATTTTATTCCACTTCATAATAATTTTATTTCTATCGTTTCAGTTGTTCTCCATTTATTTCCGTTTCACTATTCTGTTCTTCCCCGTGTCTTTTACTGGTCTAATTTCCAGTAGCGGGCATTTATCTCTATCAGCTAGAGTTAATATTGTGTGCTATGAATTGCTGATGTGTTTTTGGCTAGTATCTTGCAATAATTAAGCATGGAGAGAATTGGGATTTGGTCTTTAGTAGGACAGATGCTTTATGACAGTTGTTCGAGAAGTATGTTCTATTAGGTTTGCACTTGGATAATTTATTTGCTTATCCATCATTTAGATGGCCTAGAAAGATATATTGATGAAACATTGATAACCTCTCATGGACTTAACTTTCTTGACTAGTGATTAAAGTGATAATGTACTTCCAAAAATCTGTAAGCTAGGCATCCTTTGTCCGATTCCTTTACAGTACCTATTGGTTTATGAGTGAACGGAAAGAGAAATACCCGAATGACATCCATCTAGTCACTTGAGTTGGTTTGGTGTCTTGCTTCAACTGGCCTCTATTAATGGTTTTTGTTACACAGTGACTAGATCTCCAACTTCTTCGCAAATAATTCAGCTATACTTTGGTAGACATAACAAGAAGACAACATATTAGGCTTGGCTGAATACTTCTCAGAGGTTCATTAAGTCAAATAAGGCACAATGCAACAAATATAGATGGTTGGTATCCTAAGCATTTGGCAGTTCATTTTGCAGATTGTACTCCGGCCAAAGAGTTGTCCTCCGTCTCTTTTTTTTTCGGTTGTGGCTTTTATGTCTAGTACTTGTCTTGAATAAAGGCCTCTATGAGAGCTCATTTTATGGGCAAAATCTGACCCATTTGTAGGTTTAGCGTTAGGCCTTGTATATTGTCTTTTCACTCTATCCTTTCGGCCAGATCCTCTCCTTCTCCTACTCAATTTCAATCTTGGTCTCCGGAGTCTTGCCTTATCCTTAAGATTGTGATATCTTCATATCTTGTCCAATCAAGTAAGCATATATGCTTCATTATCCAATCTTTTCTTTCCCAACTTCCTTACGATCACCACACCTTGGATCATCACCAAGGCATGTTTTTGCCCGCACTTGGTCAGATCGACCTTTTCTGCTTTGTTGACAGAAATTGTCCTGATGACTTGCAAATGTGCCTTTATTGCGCAGACCTGCCCTGCTAACCATAAGTGTCCTCCAAGTCCAAGAGATTCAAAACACACAAAATAGAAAAGAAACAGACTCATAATCTAAAGATGCAAAAAGGAGCACAAAGTTGGGCTCATTAGGTGTGCAGTGGGTCGCGACATGGGGCGACGGTCGAGGTAGAGAAAATGACTGGCGGACTTGTGCCTCATCCAAATAAAGATGGGAATGGTGACTGGAGGAGAAAGAGAGACGAGCAATGACCAGAGGAAGGGAAACGAGCGGCAACCTCAAACAAACTGCCCGTGATGTCGCAAGTCTTCATCAAGGAAAGTAGTGTCTCTCTCTCTTCCCTTGGTAGAAATTCTCCTTCTCTCATTGTCGTCGTTGACCTTTCGTTTGGCAAGAAAGCCCAATTCATGTACCTTATAAAATTTTCCTCAAGTTCCCTAAATTTCTCTTTCTTTTTGTTTTCATTCTCCAAGTTGAAAATAACCTTTCAAATTTTTTTTTCAAGAAACCTTTCCTTTCACCAAGCGCAGTACACATACCTCTTGAGAATTTCTCTTTTCTTGGAAAAATTTGAAGTATGAACTGTCTTATTTTGTTTATATGAATCATTTATGTTTTATTGTCTATAAATGAACTGTTCTAGTGTAGTTCGACTGATTTTGAACTATTAGTGCACCTTGTTTCATGGGACACGCCGCACCCCATTTTTTTTTACCTTAATCAGTGCACCCCACACCGGTCACAATATTGAAGTATTGTAGCATAAGAAATGCATACATGATAGGAAATTGTAGACCTGTGGAGTTTAGTGAACATGCATTACATGATTCAAAAAGAAAAAAAAATTTAAACCAATTAAAATTGATTCTAGAATCAAGTGGGATTGAACTTGAAACTGCTAGAACGTAGGTAAGTATTAAAAAACTATTGAACTTTGCGGCCTTGCAATCTAAATCTAATAAAGAAATATATATAAACACTGCACATCATTCACCCAAATACAGCACATGGTGTAAGATTTTGTGTAGGACACTTGGAAGAAACTAAAAGTAGCTTAGAAATAGAAATATCTGAAAATCATGTAAATAACAATCAATATGTAATCGGTAAGCCATGAGAATATTTTGATAAGTCTAAACTCAAATTCAATTTATCAAAATGAAAAGGGGACAAAATGTGAATCCGGTCTTAGATATGGTCAAAGCTTTGGATGATTCTCTTGCTAAATACTAGTATTATCTCTTTGATTGTGTTTTTGCCTTTTACTAGTAGTCACAAACTTGATGTGTTAGGTCACTTAGGTAATTTATATTTATGATCATTGAAGTTCTTATTGCGTCACTAAGTGTATTGCATTGTATATATAACTATGAAAAAAACATTTCTTACTCTCAACTTATGTAACATAGGACCACAAATATCATTGGGGGTTTTAAACAACTTGGACTTAAGCCCGCATCATCTTTTTAGTCTTGTTTTGCCAAAGTGGCAGGCATCTTATAATGATATCGGAAGCTATCAAAAGACTTACAAGAATGTTAGCATGTTCCTCCCCATCTATCACCATCTATCCTACAAGAATGTTAGCATGTTCCTCCCATCTATTTTCATCTATCCTTTTGTTGCACAGCCTTCCCCTTTTACCCATTTTAGTCCGAATCTTTAACTACAATATCGTGCTTTGTCTCTTCCTGGTAGACAAACACGAGAGACATGATAAGTGGAGGTGTCTTTGTGAGGGCCACAAACATGTGACTCCTACTCAAGCCAAAGTTAGGCTGGTATGAACACTCGATTGTGGGTGGCTCTCGTCAGCTCATAGTAGCCTCTACTATCTCAACTATTTAGCTCAGATTCTCTATGCCCATCCATACCCTTCATCTCAATGCCATCATCATATGAATGGTTACACAATTATGCAGCCACTCATCATTCCTCCCTCGTTTTGTATTTTGGTGCAAAACTTTCTCCATTACAGGAGCATCTTAATACAAGACTCCTACATCTTTACAAGCTTAGCTATATCCTAAATGTACTGTATCTATTAAAACAATTCTGTTTATATTTCTTATATTCTTGAAGAAATAATTTGAGATTGTTATAGATATATTGAGTTTTATGTGGGCAACTCTTTTGGCATAAAAATGATTACTAAAAGGAAAAGTCAGTCAGGTCCTCTCAACTATTTTAGAGATTAAGCATAAATAGTTTTAATAATACATATCCACCTACATGTTAAAGTATGATCCTTGTTTGGCAGAGAAAATTATATTGAGAATCTTTGATGTCTTCAGCACACCTTTTATTCCCATTAAGATCTTATTTAGTAATGGATTTTTGTAATAAGCTATCTTTCATTCCTCAAAAAATTATGCAATCAATTTTCCCCAACATTTTATTTTGAGAAGAGTGTTTTCCCAATATTAATTAGCCATTTAGTCATAGTTTTGAAAATGTCTGTGCTACAATGAGCTTTAGACCATAATTTGAGGTTAGCTTTTTCTTTCCTAGATAATGCCAATTGTTATGTGATTGACCTCTTTATATGGAAAAATCAACATGTCATAATGATGAAGAACAAAAGTTGGATTAAATGCAACATGCCTTAGCTTTCCCATGATATATTAGTGTGTGTAATCTCTATATGATAATTCAGTATGTTATATGATAAATTTATTTAATGTCAAGATTTCTTTTTATAAGTTCTAGTATTTAGTTCATTAGGCAAATGCATTGTGATTTTTATTTTTAGTCTTACTTTATTGGATCTAGTAGCTATTTAATACATTCCACTATATGGCATACAACTGATATGGCACAATAAGAGGACTTGGGAAGTGGAATTGAATATCATCAACTTTAGTGAAGATTGGTCAATGACTAAAGTTCAAAATTGGTGTTCTATATTTGCCCTAAAAACTTTTTGGTTCTACATATTTAGTGTTGATAGCTTCTGGTCCTAAACAATACTCCCTCCGTCCGCACTTTCCATTTTCGTCCATCCCACAAAAATATGTGCATTTTATATATGGAAAGTTATATCAATTTAATAATGTAGGTCCCACTATCCACTACCATTCTCCTCCTCTCTCTTACTTTACCAATTTTGTCTTAATTCCCGTGCTATACCCAATGCCTATATTTTTATGGGACGGAGGGAGTAGGTTTTAGTCCACATTTAACAGTTTCGTCAAAAAGTTAACGATCAACACCAGATTAGTAACTTAGCTGCATTTAAATAAACAATTAAAAGGAGAAGTATCGCCTTTCTATGTTTTCTCTTAATATTTATGTTTTTTAAAATTTAAGTATTTCTTAACTTTTATAGTTAGAATAATATTTAAATTACTAATATGAAATTTTTTGATGGAACAATTAAATATTGACCAAAACATACTGACTTACCACTAGTGACTCCAAATAGATTGATTAGATCCTTATAAAACCCTCACTCTTCGGTTTAACTTTTTTGGGATATTAACTATATTGTCATCAATTCTAATCTAGTATGTCCACACGAGCATCATAAAACGACCCTACGGTGGCGGCGCTTCACGGCTCCGCACCTTCGACCACGAAATGTAGAGGACCAATTTTGAACTTCAGATTGATCAAGTAATGGATGTAGCATTCATCCATTCAAATAAATTACTCCAGTATTGATCAAGTAACGGATGTAGCATTCATCCATTCAAACAAATTACTCCCTTCGTTCCTTGTTAATAGATGCATTTCTTTTCAGCACTGAGTTTAAGAATAGTGTGTTAAATGGATGGTGGAAAAAGTAAGAGAGAATAAAGGAAGAGAGATGAAGAGAGAATAAAGTAAAAGTGAGAATTACTTTTTGCCAAAAATGGAAATGACTCAATTAACTTGAAACTTCCCAAAATAGAAAAAATGACTCTATTAACATGGAACGGAGGGTATTAACATGGAACGGAGGGAGTAGAAGATTATCCATTAGAACCTATTTTTTGGCTTAGGTTTTAATATGATAGAGGATAATCAACATATATAAATTGACTAAAGATAGAGTCAATTTTGAATAGGAATCTTTTGTTAGCATTAATTTATTTTTGCTACATATATCACTTTTCAATTATTTTTTCGTAACTACATAAATTTAGGAATGGCAAGTGATCTAAATTAATTCTTTTAGAAGTAGTTAGAGGTGTCAAATGGGCTCAGCGGCCCGAGAATGTATCTGTATAAAGTTTGGCATGACCCAACCCACCATGCCAATGAAATATTGAGTATGGTCATCCAAACGAAATAAACATCAAGATAATATGTTTGGAGTTGAACTTTAGAAGTTACTATATACTTAAAAATAGGTTTGTGCCGCATTGAACGATCTAGGCTAGGCTCACATACCATTTCTTTCATTGAACAATAGGGCCCCGGTTGGTCAGTTTCATGTGCCGGGATAGGTCACTTTCCTGTGTCGGGATAGGTTAGTATAAGTCATAAAGAGAAATCTTTCTATTATCATACCTGTTTTCTCTCATGTGCCAAAAAAGAAATGATTCACTTTGAATGGGATTTTGAGGGTAATCAATTAAAGGATATAAGATTTCCTAATAATTATTAGTTTTGATAAATAAATACAGTAGTTCTTTAAGGTTATAAATTACCTTTTCCAAGCTTAGTTAAGCCTTAGAATATTTAAGTATCTAAATTTTGCAGTGGGAATTTTTAAATTTGGTTATAACTATATTTATTAAAGCTTAAAACAGATACTATATAAATATAAATGTTTCATAATCAGTTAGGGGGGTTACTTTCATTTAGAATACTCTATCCCCTCTTTTTCCCCTTCCTATCCCCAAAAAGGGGTCCTATAATACTAAGACTGTTCTCAAATTGAAGGTTTTGACTATCACATTGAAAAAATTGATAAAATCAATAATAAAAGGAAGGTTTAGAAATAATCCCTTTGAAATAACTCACTAATTGGGTATACTTAATGATGGATTTTATTGCTAAACATGAAATTGTGTAGGTTTTAACTAGTTAACTTTTGTGCACTAAACTATTTTATGACATATAACTAGGAGTATAATATTGTATTGAAATAAAATTATCAACCTTTTGAAATCTGAACCTAAACCTTAATATATTAGAGCATTGAAACTCGGGATTCGTGTTGCGAGTTGAATGAGTAAATTCCTTTTAGTGACCAAGTATGATTCGGAAATTATTTGTAAACTCACATAACATATCTGAAGGGCCTAATGTCACTACAACAAAAACAACCGTTAAGGACATTTTTTAATGCAATTAAGGACGCTAAATGTTTCTAAATATACCGCCAACGCTTCAAAAAACATTCTTATTGTTAGTGTCTTAACTAAAATTAGAGATCGCAATGGAAGCGTCCTAAAAAGCAAAAAAAATAAGTTAATTTGTCCTTGATTTAGGAACGCTTTCTTTGGCGTCCTAAATTGTGTTATTTTTAAAAATTTTCCAACACAAGTAATTGCGTCTCAATTTTGGTGTCCTTAAAAATAAGTTTTTTAGCGTGTTTGCCTTAAATAGTGTTATTGAGTGGAAAAAGTAAAAGATATTACTATATTGGGCATTTGCTCTAGATCATATATTGTATTGGGAATATATGTTTTTGAGGACTATTACTCTGTCACTTATTCAATATGCCAACATATGTGATGGATAAGATAATCGTATATTAACTTTATTTATCTAAGTTATCACTATGTAAACATACAAAGAAATATGTTGTTTTTATTTAAGGAAACATTTCATTTTTAATTGGGCCGCCCAAAAAGAAAAACATTTCATTTTTAATAGGACAGAGGGAGAATTTCCGTTGGATTGTTTCTGAGACATTTAAAGATGTTGATCTTACATGTTACAAATATTATACTCCTTACGTCCCATAATAGATGTCACACTTTCTTTTTTTGTTTGTCCCACAGAAGATGTCACATTCCTTTTTTAGAAAAAGTTCTCTCACACATTAATATAAATATAATATTTTCTCTCACTACTCAACACACAAAACAACATTTCCTAAAATCCCGTGCCATTACCTAAAAAAATTGGTCTTCTACATTTTCCTAAAAAAACTTTTAGGTCCTACATTTTTAAGTGTGATAGCTTCTAGTCCTTAACCGTATTTTTGGTCCATATTTAACGTTTCCGTCAAAAAAGTTAGCGGCCGGCAACATTTTGACCAAATTAGTAATTTAAATGCATTTAAATTAAAAAATAAAAAGGAGAAGAATGCCCTTTTATATTTTTAATTAATAGTTGTGTTTTTAAAAAATTTAAGTATTCTTTACTTTATAATTAGCATGAACTTCTCCAGCAGTCAAAATGAAGAGCACACGGAACTCTGATAGGGATCTTCCCTGCCGATTTTTGTGGAAGTAGTAGTAGTTAACCTTTGATTACTATCCTTAGTTATTATTTTATTGAGTATTAATTCATTAGTCTTCTAGGTTTGGATTACTTTCAAGTTGTTGATAAGAAGTGGGAGTCTTTATTTAATTGTTATAAATAGCTCCTCATCAGAATAGTTATGCACCGGGGAGAAAAATAGTTTTAGGACAGTGAAAACCGTAGGCCTCTGTGGAGGATTAGTTATTGCTGATGATGATGGGCTATATCAAGACGCTGCACCAGACCAGCCCGAGTAACAAGCTTTTGGTGGCTTTAACGATTCCACATCAGTCTTGAGAACAAGGATGATTCAACAACATGGCAATTGATAGGGATCATCCATGCTGATATGTTTAAAGAGTCTTGTGTCATTAGTCCTCTATGTTTAGATTTACTTTCAAGTTGTTGATGGTAAGGAGTCTTTATGTGATGTTATAAATAGCTCCTCAGTGGAAGAGCTGTGCCGGGGAGAAATTTAGTTTTGGGACAGCAGAAACCGAGGCCTCTCTGAAGGATTAGTTTCTGCATTTTACATTTAGTTTTCTTAGTTTCATAGGAGTATAGTCCAGCTCATCTACTTTTGTGCTGTGGTTTGTTCTCGCTTCTCTGCAGCCAGTATCCATCTCATCTGCCTTTCCTCTTATCAAACTCGTCTCTTCTCTCTGTGTTCTAAAGTTTGTAGTGTGATGCCTAAATACAGATATCTGTCACTGCATCTATTCAAAAAATGAGATACAGTGAGAGATATTTGTTATCCCCTGTGCAGAATGGTAATATGAATAGCATGCATCTCAGTACAGTAGTAAAATGTATGTACATATTCATAAAAAATAATATCCAAATTCAGCTCACTCTGGCTCAAAACTGCCACTTCCTGTTGAACACCGTCGCAATCTACTATAGCTCAAATGTGAGTGACCATACTGCATACCAGCACAGCTGTTTCTTGTAACACCATCTATTGCATCTACATGTGAAATGTGTTGTCTATAGTGTCTGAATGCGTTTACAACAATGTTTAGGAGGTGCTACTTTCATGGAATTGGTGCCAAACATTCCAGGGGGGCACCTCAAGCAAGTTGTAAGGCTGCAGAATCCAACTCAGCATTAAATACTACACTTGTTTTTATCGTACATATCAAACAATAACAGTATCATTATCTTGAACTCTATCTTATTGTTCCTATCATCATTTAACATCTTAATAAATCATGCTATGGTTACCAAATGTGGCCTTGTGGTATAGAGTCTATCTACATAATGATCAGTGTGTGCAATTTTTAACCCGACATAATAGCATGATTCTTTTTAACTTCCATTATCATTGACTTTTTATGTTGAATTCTTGTTCCCTTTTAGCCTGTCCATTTTGTTAGTTCTGTGCGCTTATAGACTGATTTCTGGTAATTGTGACTAATGTTTTTTCATATCACAAGGTTTAAAATATTTTTGGAATAGGATCCCCATAACCAGAGATAAGTGTTAGGGTTTGCCGATGCACACCCAAACTCAAATTAGTATGATATTGTTTGTTTTGGGCCAAACCCTTGCGGTTTTGTTCTTGGTACACTCATCAAAAGGCCTCATACTAACGGAGTAGGGGTGCGCTTGGTTTAAACCCCAACAATCCTCCCCTCGTATCAAGACCACTCATGTCCCAGGTCACCACAGATCGAGCTCACACAGAAACACTTGAGAACGTGGAAGTAATTGACCGAGCCCGGCTCGGCTCTGATACCATTATCGATGTCCACCAGAACTCACATTAGTATGATAATGTCCGGTTTGGGCCAATCCCTCCCCAAAAGGCCTCACACTAATGGAGTAGGGGTTGCACTTATATATTGTTTGCACATTTTCTAATTCTCCAATATAGAATGGTTTGAACCCCAACAGTAAGCATAAGATGGAATAACCCTAAAATGCTTCAGATGAAACAGTTTGAATAAAATTATCATAAATGGAGCAGAAAGAAGTAAAATGGAATGATAAACGTAAAATAGAATAGCTCTTAAATTCTTCAGAATTCTTGTTTTTGTTAATAATGTAACAGGACCAGCCATGGTTCTAGTTGTGCGTCATTTGTTTTTGCATCAAGTATAGTCTTTTGAAGATTGCGACCCCCCCCAGACCCCCATGTTTAAATTCTATGCCACTAATTTTTATATGTTTTCTGTTTTTTCCACAATGACATCTAACTGAAAGATATGTATTCTAATAATTTTTTGTTATATATTTCCTCCGGTACTACTGTCTCACTCATGGGCTGGGATTTGTATTTTTGATTATCAGTTTTGTGTTTAGACCTTTCACTGTGAGCATTAATTCAAATAAATATGTCTGCCTTGCTCATTGATTGGGATTTTTTTTTCTACCGATTTTTCTACTTAGGGTGGTGATATATAATGGTGAGCTAAAATGGAAAAAAGAGATGGAAAATAATGTACTCCCTATGCCCACAAAGAGTGTAGCACAATGGCCTTTTTCTACACTCTCTGTGGACAGATGGAGCAATTCTATTTCCTTTAGAAGAATATCATGTGCGACATGATTTATCATCATGCTCTAGCTATAATGTTCCTGATGTATTTGAAGATATTACTTTGGTTGCTTTTTAGCCAGGCTTCTTTTTGATGATATTTTATGCCAACATGCCAATGCCATCCCCAATTGTTAGACTAAATTGTTTACACTGTGGTGCCTTTGTTTCCAGTGTCAAGAGTTATGGTTGGATAAGGCACATATACCACGTGTATCAACGGTAGGAGGACTTTCAAAGATGGTCGCTACATTGCTCTCGATCAGAGATGGCAAACGAGTGAGTCTCACTTCTTCCTCTCCTTATCGCTTGGAGAGACGTGCCTGGGAAGAGCTTTATGTGCTTAAAATATCATATCGGATAAATCACAGATCTGATTTTAAATGCATGCACTATGTGATAACCTAAACTAATCTGAAGGTGGTGCCTATTATACTTTCTAACTGGCAATTTTCTTATGTCAGACTCGAATCACTAGGGATGACCTTTGTGACCATGTTTGGGAATTCCGCTTTACAGAGGTATGCCATTACTAGTGTTGAACCTCAGTTGTTGTCAGTTTTCTTGTTTTGAACACTTGTGCTGACCATATGATTCCTAGGTACTGATGTATCTAACGGTCTACAGTTATTAAGAATATGTCCTTGTCCATTCTTATGCCTTATAGGCCCAACACCTATGCTAAATGTAGCTTCTGTTCCACCACTTTTATGATTTCTTAGTAGTCCCTTAATCCTTGCATCTAAATGTTGTGTGGTCAGTATTTAGGCTGAACAATTAACCAGGGAGATGAATTTGTTGCAAATATGAGGATCATTAGTAGCACACCATAGGATTAGTTGTGCGAACTCCCAACACGCTTTTATTGTACAGTTGTTTTGAAGTTGCTTCAGATGATCTTAGGACACTGAAAGGAAGTTCAAATTTGTGAATGGAGATGATGATGCTATATACTCCTACTAAACTATAATCCTTTTGTAAATCTAAAAAGCAATTTTATCCCTCTTAACAATTTTTCATGGTTGGTGAAGAGAATCCTTTTCTCATCCCAGTTTTGGCCAAACTAGTCTCCCTGATTCTATTTGATAAATACTGAAACCAAATATGTTCCGAATAACTCGTATTCCAATTCCAGCTATGCAATAATATCTTACTCATAAAATCTTACTCAAACCTGTAGTAACAGGAAATAGGCAACGATCTTTTGTTTTATTGGACTTATTACTGATTGTTGTGAAATTCGATGCTATTGTTCTCATCTATTCATCAAGGTCTTTCCAAATATAGGATGCAACCAAAGATGAACTAGTAGTGTTCATCCAGATCCAGATACTACAACCCTCGTAGAAAACAGAATATGTTCCTCTTATAAAAAATCCCACACGCAATAAAAAGCATAAGGAGAAAACAAATCCAGCAATTACTGATGCACATATATATTTCTCACCGGATAATTAGCTTCTTCTTCCCCTCCCCCCCTGCAGATGGCGCCGGAGTACTGGCGGGAGCTGGATCCGTCCTGGAGGGGCGAGGGCGGCCCCCCAATGCGGCGGTACTTCCACCCCGACGGCAGCATCACGGCTGACCCCGAGGACAAGGTGTGGGGCGGGCACGAGTCTTCGTACACGATCGTGACCGGCGTCCTCGCAGACGGACAAGTGCGGGAGCACTACGTGAGGATCAACAGGTGGCCTAAGATGGTGGTGAAGCGCCACCCTGACTGGAGCTGGGAGCTACGCAACCACCTCTACTTTTACAGAAGCATCCCAGATAGGCACGGCCCTGCCTCCACCTCCCTCTCCTTCTCCTTCTCCGGTGGCTCTTTATGACGTGTGGATTGTGGAATGTGGGATTAGCTATTTATGGGAAAAAAAAAGTTGTTATGCTGAGAGAGGTAGAATTGGAGATGGGGTTTCCTGATTCGGAAGTCAATAACGTAAATTCGCTGCGTGTGTTTTGCTACTGTATTTGTGATGGTGGAAACCTAACCGCAAAGAGCCAGCACAACAAGGCGCCTACTGTTGCGATACTATTTGCCTACCAAGTCAAAAATTATTTAAATTTTAACTGTCAATTCTGTTCACGAATACTCATTTTATCAATTATCTCATTTTCTTAAATTCATTTTATACACTACGTGTGAAATCGTTGTTATTGGCTATACGTTTACGGCAGTACGAAGTAATGTCTGTAGGAAAAATAACGTATTGGTGTCTGTGCCAATTTATTAGGTGTATACTGAAATCTTACTCATCTATATTAGGGTTATATTGAAATCTTACTCGTTCTCACGATGAAGGTCTATTTTTGTTATTTTAGTTAGTCTCATAATAATAATAATTTCTTTTCACTTTTATTATAAAAAGAAGTAGACTGTACTAATTTATTTTATTCACATTTTATTAATTTGTTTGTCATTTATAGTTTTATTTTGATTTGGCATGAGTTCTAAAAAATTGTTTGACATTATGAAGAAAAATGGAAGAAGAAAATAGTTCCATTTTGATTCAATACGAGTTTTAAAAAAGAGTGAACTATAAAAATGGTCTCTGGACTATAAGTTTATCTCGCTCATAGTCTCTGGACTTTAAAAATATCATCAAACATCCATGTACTTGGGGTTTATTTCAAAATTGATCCATTTGGCTTTTTTTCACCCAAAAATACCCTTTTGGGGTGCTGGACAATTTGGTCTTTTTACACTTTTAACTTTTCAAATCTGATATTATTTCAGTGATGTGCTAAATCTGATGTTATTTCAAAATTATCATTCTTCTTCCCTTTTGCCATCCGTCACTTTGTTTCTTTATTTTAATATTAGAATTAATTTTAAAAAATTAAATTTTAAAATTAAATTTTTTTAAATATCAAATAATTTTTTTAATTAAAACTATTAATTCATGAACACTATAAATATTGATTAAAACTATTAATTTTTGTTATTTAATATAATATTCAGCTAAATTGAAGAAGTACATGAAAATAATATTAATTGTGACGGAAAAATAAGAGCTATTATACTTAGCCTTCGCTCCGTTGTTATAATTGCTTGTGATTAACTATTATGAAGTTGACTAAAAATTTGATACTACTAAAAATTTTATATAGGAGTATTTTTGTTTAAATTTTCTAGTTAATGTTGATTGTTTTCAAATAAATAAACGAAAATTATATTAGTCTTACATTAGAAGCATATTTATTTAAAAATAAATTGTTATATAATCTATTTACGATTAAAACTACTAAATATTGATTAAAATTAAGTTGGCGTCGGCATACCTTATTGATTAAATATTAGACACTATCAAATATTGAATAAAACTATTAATTTTTATTATTTAATAATTTTAATAATTAATATATTGATATTTAAAAATCTAAATTTAAAATTTTATTTTATAAAATTAAATTTAATATTGAAATAAAGAAACAAAGTGAAGGATGACAAAGGGAAGAAGAATGATAGTTTTGAAATAATATCAGATTTAGTACATCACTGAAATAATATCAGATTTGAAAAGTTAAAAGTGTAAAAAAACCAAATTGTCCAGCACCCCAAAAGAGCATTTTCGGGTGAAAAAAAAACTAAAAGGACCAAATTTGAAATGAACCCTTAGTCCATGGATGTCTGACGATATTTTTGTAGTTCAGGGACTATGGGCGAGATAAACCCATAGTCCAGGGACCAATTTTGTAGTTCACTCTTTAAAAAATGTTCTGACTATATGAAGAAAAATGGAGAAAGAAATTAGTGGAATGTGAACTCATTTATAATTTGTTGTATAATACTCCATCCGTTCCATAGTAATAGAGTCATTTTGCCATTTTGGTACGTTCCATAGTAATAGAGTCATTTCCCTTTTTAGTAAAAGTCAACACATTTTTCCACACCTACTTTACTCTCTCTTACTTTTTTTTCTCTTCATCTTTCTACCTTTTTCATTTCCACTTTATTCTCCATTTACTTAACTCACCTTACACATTTTTTCTTAATCTCCGTGCCAAAAAGAAGCGTCTCCATTACTATGGAACGGAGGGAGTAGAATGTAAGTGCAATGATTTAGTTGAATTGTAGGATCCATTTACCTAAAATGAAAATAGGGTATGACATTTTAATCACGGATATCCTAAAATAACAAAATAGTCAATTTTTATGGATGTATACTATATAAAAAAATGAAGCTCATATTCTACAATTTTTTTTAATCATTTTTCTTTATATTTTTCAAAATAAGTCAACTATGAACTTTTATTCCGAGATGGAAGGAGTAATATAGATTTTTCTCAATCTTTCAATATGCCATATTTTCTCTGGTTACTTGATTTTAACTTCATATAGCGTATTCTATTCTCGAAATCTGAATATCTTCTTTGATACAAAATCTGAATTTGACAAACTTGTGGTCTACAAGTAATGCACGTAGCGTCTGACCAGTTGATAAAATTTACTACTACAATTTACCAGTAAAATTGCACATAAGAGTAAAATTTATCTATTATACAATGGAAGAACATATGCGAAGGAAATATGAACTTCAATTTTATACAGTATTAATTAAAATCCAAGTGCATAATATATAAATCCCTTGACCGTTTATATTGTACACTTACCAAACAAGTTGACGATGAATATAATCAGTGGAAGCATTTTGTGTAAGGTTATTTTTGATGGATCTACTATTTTCTGTTGCAACGTAAGACAAGGTAAAGAATTGAAACGTATTGTTGCATTTAGTGATGCCATTGAGGGTTCAGATTGTGCTGTAACTGGTACGTAGCACAATTCGGTTTCTATTTTAGCTCTGAGAATTGAAATTTATTTATTTTTCTAATACCGAGTAATTATAAGACATTAATATAGTTGGTGTGTAAGGAAATAATGTAATTTCGTTCATTTTCTTTGTGCAAGGAAATTACTGAAATATTTCTTATGCCAATAAAATTTTCCAGCTTTTATAATATGTCAATAAAGCATTAAGATTTTTAAATATGGTGTTATTCAAATTTGTTTGAACTGAAATTGGAGAACATAGCATTAAATAAATTGAAGAAAATTGGCACAAATCTATTGTGAAGCAGTACTATGGGGAAATGCAGTAACCAATTTTTTTATTTTTTATCTAAAGAAAATTAATGTTAGGGATGGATTTGTAAATTTCCCCGAAGAGGAAAAGAAGAAGAAAAAAGAAATAAAATTATTCTTACTATAGTACATACTAACTAGAATCGAAGTATTTATTGCATTAAAATTCATGCAAACCAAATTAGAAACACTCAAACTCATCAATTCCCAACTTTAATTCTTGGTCAAAATGAAAAATAAAAAAATAATTACACTACCATATAGACAGGTGCAGAATCCTCATCAAAACATTGAATCCAAATGAAACTCTCAACTATATAAACCTTCTCCCTACCTGCTAACAAAATCACACAAATTCTTGCTGCATATCTCTCACAATAAAAATGAGTTATCGCAATCCACTCGCACTGATATTCGCGATTCCCATCGTGTTTATCGGATCATCAAGAGCTTTCAGCATTGGGATTTTCCAAAGCTACCAAGTTCACATGATCAACGACTTGGAAAACAGCACAGAAGAACTCGTTGTCAACTGCAAATCAGCAGATAATGATTTAGGAGAGCATTTCTTGGACAATGGCGATGACTGGAGTTGGAAATTTAGGGTGAATTTCTTCAGATCAACTCTGTTTTCCTGCCATCTGCAATGGGGAAAATTGCAGAAAAGGTTTACTGCATTTGATACTGATACTATAAGCTATCAGTGTGAAGAAACCTCCACTTGTTTCTGGTCAGCTAGAATTGATGGGATTTACTTCAGTTGTGATAACAAGAATTATGCCAAAACACATACTTGGCCAAGCTGAGTTGGTGCTTAGTAGTTATGGTTTATGCTTTGTTTTTTTATTTTGTTTTGGGATTTGTTAATTAGGAGTTATCTTATTGTAAAGAATGTAAGTTCTTGGCTGTTGCAATAAATGGTTCGAAATAAAATAATAGTACTACTAGAAAAGTAGGGATCCTCTCTTTTTTTTTATCTAAGCTCTTCCTGAAACTATTTTCCTGCATTCGTCCACAATTACATGCTGTGGTTAATGATAAAGCTATCAAATTTTGTTCAACAATCTTTATTCTAGTTTTTAATCATCAAATCCAAATGTATGCAAAGCTCATGCTTGATTCAAGTCTACTGCATAGACCCGCGAATATTAAACCTTCCCAGTCCAAAGTCAGCAAATTCCGAAATAAATAAATAAATAAAATTACAACACCTCTTGGTCGATATTTTGTGTGCACCCATGAACCATGATAGCAACTGCAGATATAAACATCTTTATATCTCATAATCAAAGTAATTCCCAAGATTTTTCTCACTCGTGCTTTTATTAATTTGCTGAACAAAGAAGATGAAAATGGAAGCGTTAAATAAACCATTTCAATACCGAAAAAGCAGAGAGAAATTTGCCAGTACAATCATATGTCAACAACAGTAACTAAACAGGTATAGAGGCAATGGGAACATAATTTTCAGCATCATCTTTATTTAACAAAACGAAGCAAAATCCCAGTGATAGTTGTGTGAATCATGCTGGCAAAGCAAAATGTTAACATTTTGCTGAATCCCATCAGCCAGAACAGCAACCGGACAACTACAAGATTACCAAATGTCTGGACGTAGCTCCCCACTTGCTGGAGGCATCCATTTTCCTGAGTGGTAAACGCTTTCACCCACTTTCCAGCCTGGAACATCTTTCATGATTCTAGCCTCTTCCGCAAGATACTTCTTCCATTCTTTGACAAATCTGAAGAGAGGCAATGGTTATTAGAAACTTGGAATATTAGTTATTGCAACAAGAATGGCAGAAGCAAACTGCAGAAGTCACCTTTCATCCTCTTCAGCTTGAATTACAGGTAATATTGCTCTGCGGGCAGCATATTTTTCTTCCTTTATAGCCCTATTCAGTAAGAATAAAGTAACTTGCTGGTCAGTTTCCGTTTTCCACTTTCCAGCATTCAACAAAATTAAACAAATTCATTGCATACAATAAGTCAATGATAGTAAAATATACTTTATTCTCGCATTTAAAGAACCAATAATTATACAGAATAGTTACTAATAATACTGTAGCTCTGACAAGTTGCCATAACTCAAAATACCAGGAAGCATGGATTGAGGTGTGCAAGTGTTGGTCTAGTGATAGTGTGGTTAATGAAGAATACGGGTCCTTAAAGAAAAATCTCTCTATCCGATTTTTTACCCCAATGAAAAATTCTAACCAATAAAACAAAACACATAACCAAAGATATATAGCACTTCTAACTTCAGTTGTCCCAGCTAAATTGTCCACACAGCTTGTCGGAAAAGATTGCTCCACTGTTGCTTTATCCTCAGCAAGTTCAAACATCATTTACCCCAACCTCAACCTATTGGTCATCATGGTGAACATTCATTCGGTTCTGGATTACAAAAGCAGAGAATCCCTAGTCTGCTAGTGTGAGGCATTGCATACGAAGATGTTTTCATTTCAAAAGACTATGTTAGCTGTGAACTCCTGTTGTAGAAGATGTGAACTAAAAGTCTAAAATAGAACTTGTAGGACTAGAGATGCACTAAATACAGAAAATAAAAAGAACACCGACTTATCATCTTTGTATGAATACTGAAGCTTCTTTCTAAAGCTCTAGATGCTGATTTAGGATCGGCAAAATTATTTTCGGCAAAAAAATGTGAGTCCAACATGCTGAAGCATGTCTAGAAATCTAACGTACTAAGGATATGCATAATCGAAATGGCATATGGACACATGTAAATAGAATTCGTTAAAAGAAAACATAGAAAACTTGGGGTAACATGCAGAGTTTTTAAAAGACTCAAGATATAGGTTACATATCAACATGAATTGTGAGTGTTGATTTTTGGATTATGTGCTCTGGATAGAAAAATTTCTCTCATAGCTCATTAAAGTCAAACCAAGAGAATAGCAGCTACAACATATATTTCATTTTCATATTAAGGTTAACAAAGAAAGGGTTGCAGTTGGAAAAAAATAAGCTACTCAATTTCCAAAATAAGCTGAAACTGCATATAAACATGTTGCAGAGAAATCTAAGGATGCATAGTTAAAGCAAAAGGAAGCTTATATGTGCTTAGCAACTAGCATCACATGGTAAGGTAATACAGCTCGAAGAAAAAGTAGACAATTGGTAGCCAGTGGAAAGTGGATTTTATATGCAAACCTAGACATCTAATTTTCTATAGATTGGAGCAGAGCAGTCAAGTTCTTCCAAACTTGAATATTCATCCCTCTGAATATCTTCCAGCCAGTGTTGTTAAAACGCGCTCAACATGGGTGAGCCGAACGAGATACGTGGGGCGCAGTGGGGGCGGGATCAGGGCGGTCGGGGTGTCTGGGTCGACGAAGGGGCGTGAATCCGTTTTTGTGTAAAGAGGGAGGAAGCTGAAACTTTTTTTTTATTACTACCTCCGCCCCCCAAATATTGTCTCACTTTGACCCGTTTAAGAAATGTAATGGAAAGTGAGTTGAAAAAGTTAGTGGATTGTGGGTCCTACTTTTATATATTAGTTTTATAATAAAATGTGAGTAGGAATGAGTTAGTGGAATATGGGGTCCACTACCAAAAATGGTAAAAAGTGAAATGGGACAAACTTTGGGGGATGGACGGAAATGGAAAAATGGGACAAACTTTCAGGGACGGAGGTAGTATTATTTTAATATGGAGTCCTTCTTTTGATAAACCCTAGGCACCCACAACCTCTTTTTGCCTCTAATCATTTCAACTTTTTACTTTTCCTCTTTTTATATTATTAATTTATTATTATTGCCAACTTTTCATGTTTTCCCAAAATAACTTAATTATAAAATTCATTAATTAAATATCAAAACAAGTAAATAGACTATAATTCCTTAGATAATTATTTTCTACCCAATGTCTGATTGAATTTTAAATATTTTTTCTTCCTGTTATGTAAGTATAAGTATTTATATATTAGTGACTTATATTTAATCATTATTATTACTAATATATAAATAATAAATAATTTTGCGCCCCGATCCGTGGGTCCCTCGCCCCAGCGCCCCATCGCCCCGGACCGACCCGCGACCCTAAAAACACTGCTTCCAGCTGAACATCACTGAAACACATCTTTCTATTTTATACAAACGGGATTGTGGAGATTGAAGAATGGGACATATCTTAGTTGTGAACGACTCAACATGGCTTCACAAATCCTAAGCTAAACAGCTAAAATCAACGAAACAACAGCTCCATAGCACATGGCACACGGTGCCACAAATCATGTTGTGCACAAAATTACCACTTTATTAAATTCCAATGCTCACAGATCAAAATAATCCTAACAGACATAGTATGGAGAAAGATATAAATGTCCCGAAAGATAAATGGTTTCTTCATAACAATAAATGGTTTAGACAAAGAAATGCCACATATCCTTATCAACATTACACTCCCATCTCTACCACATTAAGCAAAAATATTCTCAGAAATGGTCCAACATCGCCAAAACCAACTAATTTTACATAGTAGAAAAAAAGCAGTGAAACTTCAGTACTACTCCAACTGAACACTAAATCAAACCCCTAAATCATCAGACAGCACCAATAATCCCTAGACACCTCAAATTCCAAACAATATGACTGTATTCCTAAACAATCTCAACAACGAAGGGAAAAAAAATTATAACAGCAATCAAAATCTACCGTTTCCGGTCACAAATCAAACTCAATCGATTTATTATTAAAATCATTCACTGAAACTATTACCTGCGGATCTTGTTGCCTTTGCCGACCTCATACATTCCCCAGGAGAAGACACCGAAAGTAGTAAGAAAAATCGCCATGGCGCTGGGACCAGTGTTAGGGATCCTCCGGGCGAACCGGACGGGAGCAAAGCCGCCGGGTGGAGGACCGTCCTGCATAACCGGCATGTCCTTGATGCTCGCCATCCCGGCCTTGTTCCTAATCACCGCCTCCGTCATTTTCTTTCAGCCCTAATTTTTTTTCCGCTGGATTTCTGCAGAAATTCTCACACTGAAATTTTGATTGCAGATGAAAATGTGGTGAAGAGAGTGAACCTATATTCTACTCTGTCCAATTTATATATCGGAATGCGCTTTCAGCTTATCGGCTTAGTCGTGTTTGACGTTTTTGAAATTACAAAACAAGTGTACATAATTAATAATGTACATATCTGAGAAAGACTGAAACACAATTTACGTTTAATATGTTTTACATTTTTTTCTCTTTTTCATATTTCTTCTTCTTTCACTTTTTATCTTGTTTTAATATCATAAATTACACGCAGTGTATTTTTAAGAAAATACATTTAAAGGTTTTTATGCTTTTTTAATTATTATATTATTATATTCTTAATATACTTTTGTATCTTGATAATATATTTAATAACATTCTTATATACTTGATCTAAAAAATTTATTAACTTTTTAATTATCTGATAATAAATTTAACTAAATTTTTGTAATTGTAAATTTGATATAAACATTCTACCAAAAAAACATTTCTCACTGTTTGAACTAATTAAGTAGATGTAATAAACAAGTTTTGAATAAAAAAATAATTAAACACTCAGAGAATTTCATCCCCCTTTGTTTATTAAAGGTTCCGAAACTATTCACTTATGTCCATTAAAATGAAATTTTTAGGAATGGAGGGAGTAGTATATATTATATATTGACAAAAATCATTGTTATTGTTTAAAGCCATAGAAGAGAATACTTGCCGCTAATGAGAGAATACTTGCCGCTAATGACCAACTCCAACTTGCACAAAATGAAAACAAAAAACACCGTCGGAAAATTTTGATGATTCATATGCACAAATCAATTCATTCATTTTCACATAATTGAATGAAATTATAAGAATATAAATTTGATAAATCTTTAATTACTCGGCATTCCCATGCCAAATTGCACTAAAATGTCAAGTTTTGTGTAGATTTGGATCGCTATCAAAAAAATTGAGTGAATCGTGGAAGAAATAAAATGAAAATTTAATTTTTCACTACAAAATTATGCCTATCTTCATCTCATAGCTTGACTTGTATAAATTACAACAAATTTCCGATTTTCCAAGTTGAATTGGCTGAGATTTCCCTCTATTTTTCTCTACTCAATGTCTCTATTTTCCACAAAACTAGCGACGCATGAATTAGTAAAACATATCTTAACATTTAATCTAAGCTCGACAATAAATTGAAATGCAACCACAAGGGGTGTTGATAAATCTTCAAAAATGAAGATTAGTGGAGTCTTTATTCATACAAAATATATCAAAGTTGCTTCAAATAAACCCTAGGAAGAATATTTATACTATGAGCGTGAGAAAAGTAAAACAAAACACAAAATGGAAGTAAAAAAGTTGCTCCGTAAAAAACGTCCGGTCGCGCGTTTTGCTCCTTGGAATTCTCCTGGCCGGGCAAATTCTTTGGACTCCAAACTTCATAATGCCAAAACACCCGGTCAGGCGTTTTGCTCATTGGAATTCGCCCGACCGTGCGACTTTTATAAAGTTATCATAACTTTCTCATCCGGGTTCTGATTGGAGAGTGCAAGTTACTCACGTGAAACTCTTTTGAAGAAGACAACAATAGTGGTTGTAGAGATGAATTTAGATGTCATCTTAATAGGCAAATCTATACAATATATAAAAGGGGAGTTTTGGGGGTATTTAGGGAAATGCCATTTTAAAATATATATTATTATTTAAATAAAACTGTTTTTTTAACTGAATTGAAATATTAATCGTCTGTTTGTGTGGACTCTCAATCGGAGAGTGGAAGTGGGAGGTTTTACACACTTACATTTCAGTTTCTTGAGAGGTTGAAGTAGTGGCATGCGTGCCATTGATTATCTTCATTATTATAATTACTGCATGTTTGTCTATATATAGATTCATCGAATAGAGGGGAGGACTTAATTATCTGAGAATTACTATAATTAACAGCATTGGCCGTAGAGACCTTCACTTCTGAAGGAGTAAGGAGTATCTATTGGTTAATCTATTAGCCGTAGAGGCCTTCACTTCTGGCGACCACGGTGAGGGACGCGGCCGGGATCTCAAACGAGCCGATGTGGCGGTCCAAAGTTGTGGCTTGGGAGACGGCGCTGCTGATACATGCGATGAAGGATGCGTTTGATTTGATCATGGTTGGGCGGAGGACCGCAGTTGATGGGATTTAGTTACTGCAATGGCTTGCCGGAGCTTGGTCCGGTCAGGGATATACTCGCCGCGCTAATCTTACCTTTCCTCTCTCGATTTTGGTGGTGCAGCACCAGAATGTTAAAGTCTATTTTAATTAAGAAGTAACTAAATTGTAGTTAACATAATTAATTGTGAATATCAATATGTATATTGGAGGCTAGCTTACGGGATTATTTTACTAATAATAGTACATTACTATATTTATAAATTTGTAATGGTGATATATATTTATAATCATAATAGATTTGATTGATTCTATGTATAATGTTGTGATGTTTTTAGTTTTTATTGCTTCTATTATTTCTTTTGTTATGTTGATAGCAAATTAATATTGAAATAGTTAACTGGGTTCGTATTTTTATTGAAGACGTGAGTGCATCTATTTTAAAAATAAAAAAACTTTAATTATGTTCGTTTAGTTCATACTAGGTAGTAGTGTATTGATAAGGCTAATTTCATGCATCGGTCTAGGGGTTCATTTCATGAAATTACTGGGTCTAACGCATTGAATTAAGTCAGGTATGTGAAGTTTTTCGCCAGATCCAGGAAAAGAAGAGGACGCTTGCATGGTCCTAGGAAACTGGCGAAAGGGTGAACAATTGGAAGAAAATTGCTAGACGGAGGAAGCCTCGGAGTTGAAGGGTAGAATAGGGATTTCTACGAAAACTCTAGACGGCTATGTCCGCATCTATAAAAGGGAGAAGCATGCAGGCTGGAGGGACCTTCTCGGTGGAGGCCTCATTAACAGCCCCTTGCTCGATTCACCTTTCCACACACTTGACTCCAAATTCGCGAGAGATTCCAGTTAGCACTTGGCTGGGGTTCACGTTTTAGCTTTCCGAGAGTGGTTCGAGAGTTGTAACACCGTCCTAGTTCAAGGGCGAAGAAACAATTTACATTTTCCGTTGCTATTTACACTGATTCCGCCGAGCTTCGCTGTTCGAAGCTCGGTTTTCTTTTGTTAACCAATATTTCCTATTTTATTCCAGATTTTACTTTCGCTTATGTCTATTGTGTTCATTTCTGGTTTGCTGGCTGAGTGCGCTTGATGTCGAGTTGGATTGTCGGAGTTGTTTATTTTTTTTTGCAGTTGGTTTCTGATTATTTGCTGATATTTTTCGTTTGGATCTGAAGAGTGGTTCTGTTTTTTTTGATGAATCGGAGGTTGGATTTTGCTGGAGTTTGTGATTTGTTAGCAGATTGTTCTTGATTAATTGAATTTGGCGGTGATCGGAGCAGATCTGTTAGAATCGGAGTTATGGAGTTGATTTGGTTGATTGTTGAGTTTGGATTGCTTGGATCCGGAGTGGATTAAGCGTCCGACGTGATTCTGAGCAGGAGTGTTTAAATTTCATGCCTAGCTTACGTGTTTTCATTTCATTCCGCCTAGTTTACGTAGATCTGGTTTATTTCCGATTCGTAGCAAGTTTCCGGCATCCAAATTTCTATATTCTGTTCGAATCTGGAAGTATGCTCTGTTTTCTGCATTTGCGTTTCTGAATCTGTTAGGAACTTTGCATGCGAAGCTAGCTGGAGCTGATCTGTTATCTGCAGCTTTTTACCGTACTTGCTATATTTGGAATAATGTTCCCCGCTGTTTTATTCTTTCTGCCTAGTCTCAATCAGTTAGTTATTTACTCAGTCAAGGAAGTGTTTGTGTCTTTCGGATTTGATGTCTGATTCCAGTAAGTTTTCTGTGTCCTAGGTCTAGCGTTTACATTTCTTGCCTAGATCTAGTGGTAGTTAAAATCTCAACCCCTTTGCGTGGCAGCAGCCGTTTGTTTCCATAGTCTCTTAGCACTACCCTGCGAATCCATGTCTGTGGGATCGACCCCACTTCCCTATACTAATTCATAGTAATCGGGTTGAGGGATTTATTTTTGAAGGGGAGTCGAGTGTGTCCAACGACAAAAACACTGTAGTTCTCTTGAGTTCCTGGACCCAGTGATCCAGTGGATTTAAGGAGCGTTGTGTCTGGACCGAGCCTTGCATTAATTCTCATATGTGCACACTTGCTTACTCCCGAGTCTAGTCATTCGACATTAGAGTCGAGAGGCAGGCCCAACGCACTTCAAATGGCGCCGTTGCCGGTGATGGATGGCGTGCTTAGTGTTAGTGTTCAGAGTCTGTGGTGTAAATAGTTTTGATTTGTTTTCTTTCTCTTTTGTTTGCAGTTTATGAGCAGAGGCTCAAGGTCTACCTACTGGAGCAACTCATCTGGGTGGAAACACGGTCAGTTTGATTGGCAAGTTAAGGATACAGTCTCTACTGTGACCACCAGATCAGGGTTCACCACGGGAGGCCCGTTTCCGAGTGGATTTACTAGCGATGAATCTTGGACGTCATCAGGATGCGAAGATCCAGAATCACCACCCGAATCAGAAACAGAGTCAGAAACAGGGGAAGAAGAGGAAGTAGTCATGGCGCAGGTGGTAGACCCAGATCCAGAAATCGGCTCTCTCACTGCCCATTTAGATGGAGAACCAACTCAAGCTATAGTGATGAATCCACGCCAGAGGACTATCGAGATCAAGACAAACGTACTCGGCATCTTGCCGACGTTCTCTGGGCGTAGAAATGAGTGTCCGTATGAGTTCTTAAATGAATTCAGTAAGTTATGTGGAATTCAGAAGAGGCCGAATGATGCAACAGAGGAGGATTATCGCCTACGAGCGATTCCGTTTACCTTGAAGGGGGAAGCTAATACGTGGCTATTGAGGTTGCCTCCGGATTCTATCCGCACGTGGAGGGACTTCAAGTTAGAATTCTTAGATTATTTCTTCCCATCCAACAAGACGAATGCACTTAAGAAAGAAATACTAGAGTGTAAGCAAGATTACGATGGATCGTTGAGTCAGTATTGGTCGAGATTTAAGGGGTTGTTGGATGCATGCCCGAATCACCGAATGATAGAGGCAGAGACCTACTCTCTGTTTTACGAAGGAGCAACTCCCGAGTCAAAGGACTTAATGAACTCCTCGAGTGGGGGAAATTTCACAAGAAAAAGGGGAAGTGAGGCAAGAGAGATCCTAGGAAAGTTGATTGACGCTAAGAAGGCGTACGATAACCCTAGGAATGCAGTGAAAAGAGGATCGGTGCATGCTGTGAGAGAACAAGAAGATGACAAAGTCGAAGCAAGGATTGATAGGCTCGAGAAGGCTCTTTTGAACGCGATTGAAAAGACGATTCCACTGGCTTCACAAGGGAAGGAGAAATCTCCTGGTCCAGGAGATAATCAAATGCAACAATATTACGGGACCCAGGAAGGAGATTATCAGGCCCAGGTCAATGCAATGGGAAGTTGGAATCCCGATGGGAGCTGAAATCCAGGGAGACAGAGAGATGCGCCTTGGAGAAACCATCCAAATTTCAGATGGACTGACAATGAACAGAATCAGCTGGCACCACAACAAAGTCAGCAGTTTGCACCTCAGCTCGAAAGACAAGGTAACTGGTCAGGAAGGAATCAAGAAGGGCAGGGCAACTGGATCAATCGTAACCAAGGAGACCACCCAAACTGGGGAAACAGAAATCAGAGCAATCAGGGGAACTCTTATGTACCACCACACCAAAGGAATTTTCAGAACAATTACCAGGGCCAAGGAAATCAATACAATAATTCTTCAGGCGGTCAAGGAAACGCTCGTCAGAATCAAGTGAGTGGACCAACTCTGAGTATAGGGCCAGGGCCCAGTCAGCCCCCGAAACCACCAAAAAGTATCGATGATATGGTGCACGACCTCGTCAGTTCTCAGCAACATATGCAAAATAACCTGCAATCGAACAATGACGTAGTGCACAAGCTTCAAGACGCTCAGCAAGAACAGAAAGCAGCCATGGATATGCTCGCTAAGCAATTGTCCCAAATAGCCACTTCTTTGAGTGACATGCGGGGAAACGAAGGAAAAATTCCGGCCTCAGTAAGGCCACCTGATAGAGCTAATATAAGTCAGATTACCTTGAGGTCCGGGAAAGGATATGAGGGACCGGTGGTGAGAACAAAGGAGGGGACAGATCCTAAGGAAGGCAAGGAGAAAGAGGATACAACTCCCAGACCCAGACACTTGGAGGGAGGAAGTCCCTTGGTCAAGGATGACCTTGAGGAGAAAGATTTGGAGAAACAATTGCCTAGGCCGACCGAACCATTCTTCCTCGACCCAGAGCCGGAGTTGGAAGATGAGGCAGTGGGAAAAGAAACTGGAGAGTTATCAGCTGAAAGTTCTACCGGAGCAGGGAAGCGACTGAAACCTTTTCCAAGTAGGGGGGAAGCCAAGAAACAGAAGGAAGAACCGGTAGACTTCATGGACATTTTTGGGAAGTTGGAAATCAATCTGCCATTTTTACAGGCCCTGAAGATGCCAGTCTTTAGCAAGTTCATCAAGGAATTTATAGCTGGAAAGGCTAGGCCCAGTGGGAAAATTCTGATAGGCGAGAATGTCTCCGCAGTAATTCAGAAGAGGAGGATGCCTTCAAAATGCAATGACCCAGGTATGTTCACCTTACCCATCTCTATTGGTGACGTGAAAATCGAGCATGCTATGTGTGATTTAGGTGCGTCGATAAACGTGTTACCACTTTCCATATACAAGAAGTTAGTTGGGGTAGGCATGGTAGATACGAAAGTTGTGATTCAATTGGCGGATAGGTCATGCATCTGTCCTGAAGGGGTGCTTGAGAATGTGATAGTCAGGGTACACGACTTCTTGTACCCTGCTGATTTCCATGTGATTAAGATGAGTGATAATGAGTCTGCTGAGTCGGGCGGAGTACTTTTAGGGAGACCTTTCCTACGTACCGCTAAAACTATCATTGATGTTTTTGATGGAACAATTTGCCTTGATTATAATGGGGAGAAATATACATTCAGTATAGATGAGGCAATGAAGAAACCTCTTGACGTTGAAAACCTGCATGTTATAGATGTTATTAACCCCTTGGTCCAGGAATACCTTGAGACGGAATTAATGCAGGAACAGGTTGAGAACTCCGAGATGAGTCATGCCATTGATAGAGAGGTAGCCAGTTGGTGTCAAGCAATGAACACAAGTGAGTTATCTGATGAGGAGTTAGCTGAAGCAATTCTGGAATTCTGTGCAAATCCGGAACTAGTTAGGTCAAGAAAGACACCGTATGTGGTGAGTGTGGAAGGTTCTGCTGGGTCGAGGAAGGGAATGACTACGGAAAAAAAAGAGAAAAATCCCTTGCCCCAGGAAAAAGATGTTCCCAAGAAAGAGCTGAAAACACTTCCACCAGGCCTAAAGTATGCTTATATAGAGGAGAACGAAACTTTCCCTGTTATTATCAACAGCAGCTTGACCGAAGGACAAGAAGAGGAACTGCTGAAGGTAATTCGAAGAAACAAGAAGGCTATTGGGTGGACACTCTCTGACCTGGTAGGAATTAGTCCAGATTTGTGCATGCATCACATCCGTTTGGAGGAAGGAGCAAAAGCCTGCAGAGATCCTCAACGCAAATTGAATCCTAACATGAGGGAGGAAGTGCTGAAGGAGGTATTGAAACTACTCTCCCTAGGAATCATTTATTCCATACCAGACAGTGAATGGGTGAGTCCAGTCCATATGGTGCCCAAGAAGTCAGGAATACAGGTGGTCAAGAACGACAAGAATGAATTGGTGCCCACCAGACTAGTCACTGGGTGGAGGATGTGCATCGATTATAGGAAGTTAAATGAAGCGACCAAGAAAGACCATTTCCCTCTACCTTTCATTGACCAGATGCTGGAAAGGCTGGCGGGCAAGCAATATTTCTGTTTCCTAGACGGGTATAGTGGGTATTTTCAAATCTATGTGGATCCCGAGGACCAGGAGAAGACAACTTTCACGTGTCCTTTCGGCACGTATGCTTACAGGAGAATGCCGTTTGGCCTGTGCAATGCGCCAGGCACTTTTCAGCGGTGTATGATGAGTATCTTCTCGGATCTTTTGGAGGACTGCATCGAGATTTTTATGGACGACTTCACTGTGTACGGGAATTCATTTGACTCATGTTTGGCTAGTTTGGATAGAGTATTGAGAAGGTGCCAGGAAAAACATTTGGTTTTGAACTTCGAGAAATGCCACTTTATGGTCCCTGAGGGAATTGTCCTAGGGCACGTAGTCTCGGAAAAAGGTATACAGGTAGACCAGACAAAGATTGAGGTAATATCAAAATTGCCTTACCCGACGAACCAGAAGGAGGTAAGAGGATTCCTAGGGCACGCAGGATTTTATAGAAGATTCATAAAGGATTTTGCGAAGATTGCTCAGCCACTCACTCATTTGCTGCACAATGATGTTGAGTTTGTTTTCAATGAGGAGTACATAAAGGCTTTTCAACTACTGAAAGATAGACTAGTATCGGCTCCCATTATCCGAGCACCCGATTGGAGTTTGCCATTTGAAATAATGTGCGACGCGAGTGATTATGCAGTAGGGGCGGTGCTAGGTCAAAGAGTTGACGGAAAAAGCTACGTAATTTTCTATGCATCAAAAACGCTCAACCAGGCCCAGAAAAACTATGACACCACAGAGAAGGAAATGTTGGCAGTCGTGTACTCTTTTGAAAAATTCCGACCATATTTGCTTGGGTCGAGAGTGATAGTCTTCACTGATCACGCTGCAATAAAGTACTTGCTGGCGAAGAAAGAATCCAAACCGAGATTAATCCGTTGGGTGTTGCTTTTGCAAGAATTCGATTGGGAAGTTAGAGATAAAAAGGGAACTGAAAATAAAGTAGCCGATCATCTGAGCAGGATACTTCAAGGGGAGACCGAGGAAGCAATACCGGACGCATTCCCTGAGGAACATTTGTACTACGTGAAAAAAATTCCTCGACCTATCAGCTGGGAGGAGGTTATGGAGTTAACAGGTCCAGGGGATGCCGAAAAAGGGAAATACCATCCAAAGACTGAGCCATGGTTCGCAGACCTGGCAAATTACTTAGTCACTGGAGAAGTGCCCAGTTCGCAAGTAATCTCCCGGGCCCAGAAGATGAAATTGAAGAGCGAGGCCAAGTACTATTTCTGGGATGACCCGTACTTGTGGCGAATGGGAGCCGACCAAGTAATCCGGAGGTGTATCCCGGAGTGGGAACAGAGGGATGTGCTGAATCATTGCCATGCCCTAGCTTGTGGAGGTCACTTTGGACCTAGGAAGACCACAAGGAAGGTGTTAGACAGTGGTTTTTACTGGCCTACATTGCATAGGGATGCGTTCGAGTTTTGTCAGAATTGTGAGAGGTGTCAACAGACCGGGGGAATATCTAGGAGGGATGAGATGCCGCAAGTTCCAGTGATTGTGTGTGAGATCTTCGATGTTTGGGGGATGGACTTCATGGGTCCATTTCCATCTTCATACGGGAACACTTACATACTTGTGGCAGTGGATTATGTGTCAAAGTGGATAGAGGCAAAAGCAACCACCTCGTGTGAAGCTAAGGAGGTAGCAAAGTTTCTTAGAGCTAACATTTTCAACAGGTACGGAGTGCCCAGAGCTATAATATCTGACAATGGGACGCACTTCCGCAACCGGACTATTGAAGCTCTGATGAGAAAATATGGTGTCCACCACAGACTGTCTACACCTTATCATCCTCAATCCAACGGCCAGGCGGAAATATCCAACAGAGAAATAAAGGCGATACTGGAAAAGACGGTTAATCCGTCCAGGAAAGACTGGAGTAAGAGGCTTGGAGAAGCACTATGGGCTTACCGGACGGCATACAAGACGCCTATTGGGATGTCACCATATAGGCTTGTGTTCGGCAAAATGTGTCACTTGCCCGTGGGAGTAGAACACCGAGCATATTGGGATGTCAAGGAGATAAACATGAGACCCGAATCCTGCGAGGAAGAGAGAAAATTGCAGCTGCAGGAGTTGGAGGAGCTAAGGCTGGAGTCATATGAATCGGCGATGTGGTACAAAGAGAAAACGAGACTCTGGCATGACAAGAACCTCCGGGTCAAGGAATTGCAAGTCGGGCAGAAGGTTCTTCTATTCCAATCCCGGCTCAAGCTAATGCCTGGTAAGTTAAAGTCCAAATGGATTGGGCCATACACTGTTGTGAGTCTGCGTGCAAATGGAGCTGTAGAAATCCAGGGAAGTTCTTCAAACTCTACTCCTTTTCTTGTTAACGGTCATAGGGTAAAGGTATTTAGGGATAGCTCGGAGATGTGTGTAGTGGACGAAATGCCACTACGCGCACTCCATGATATCGCCTAATAGATCTGGGAAGTGAGTGTTCTTAGAAATTTCCTAGGTCCAGCATCCAAGAAGTTTTAGCATGACCTGACCTAGGGAATCTTGAGAACACTTGAACATAAATTGTAAATATTCAATCGCCTTCTTTAAATCAAGAAAAACCCAAACAAATCAGAAAAAAATAATCTTCCAAAAATATTTTCGAAATACCAGACTCCTTAAGGAATGTTTTTGATACTGTCATACCCTAGACCCGGGGAGTCTGGCGTTTCAATTTTTAGTTTAATGTTTTTTTCTCTAAGTGTGATTTTGCAGAAGGAATTCACAAGGGTAAGGAGTTGTGGAGTAAAAATTTTGGAGGGAGTTGGTACCGGTTCGGATTTCAAAAGGCACTTTATGGGGAGGCGTATGGTCGCAAGCGTCATCACCTGCAACCGTCTGCCAAAACGTCCTCTCTCATACCTACACTATAATCGTTTTGCCTTTTTTATTTCTCGTTACCTATTCTCTCTCCAATATTCACAAACACAAAAATCCCCAATTTCCTCTCCCCTTTTACTCTCTCTAACCCTAATTTGCTAATTCCGCCCCAAATTCTTTACAAAAATTCCCCAAAACAACATCCATGGAAAACAAACAAGGAACCGGAAGCACCTCAGGGTCCGCCGACTCTGGGGCGGCGGCGTTTATGGCCGAGCTATTCCAGAAATTTGGGGGTGCGGAGAAGGCGATGGAGGCATTCGCCATGTTTGCAACCGCAATGGGTAAATCCGTACAAGCTGCTCCGTCTTCTAGTGTACCACAACAGGAGACCGTCTCAGAACCCGTCGCCGAACCTGAAACCGTTCAAGAAGCCTTCGCCATTCCGGAACCCACTGCCGTACCAGAGCAGACAGTTGCTCCGGAGACCACCACACAACCGGAGGACATTCAAGAATCCACGACCCCTAGTCCGGAACCAACCACCGCAGGGAATCGTGAAGACGACTCAGATTTGGTCACAGGGTTGGAATTGTTGGCTATGTGCGAACCAAGATTAGACTCTGCAACTGAGGGGGAAACCCCTATTTTGGAAGAATCTGTGGGGGGGAAGCCCCTATAGTTGGTGAAGGTGGGGGCGACGAGGCCCTAAATTCTGAACAAAATGTGGAGGGGGATACCCCTGAGAAACCGGTGGGTGCTGAGGCCCACGTCGGAGAAGGATTTGAGGGGGTAGAGACCCCTGTTTACATCTCGGGGGCAACCCCATTGTTGTCCAAGGAGGGAGAAGCCCTCGATTCTGAATTTAGCCAGGAACCCGCTGACGCCGGGGTGAAGTTGATTGTGGATCTGACCGAGATCCCAGAGGAGACCGACTCGCCGGTCAACCCCAGAGATGCTAGGAGGCGGGCTCGCCGGAGCCTCATTGATGAGATTGATGAAACTGTGGAGCTGACGGAGGAAGAATTGCTGGGTCCAGAGACCGCAGCATCTGAACAGGTGAACTCTCCCAGACCTGGCAGGGGGGGAGTGATGAGGAGAAACGTCGCCAAGCGACTGAGAAGAAAAGGAAGGGGAAACAAATTGCTCATTCCTCGACCAAGAAGGCGAGAGGGAACTCTACTGAATCCACGCTTCCGCCGGCAGCTAAGGTGCCATATGCCGCAGAAACCGAGAGCCCTTCTGAGTCCAGCAACTCGGAAGAGGAACAAGGAGAGGAATTCAACTTTGAGCCAACCGAAGTGTGGATAACAAACAGCTTGCTAGATGAAATGAGGACGTTTGACGACCCAAAGCGCACGGCCATTTATAAGGAGAAGAGTACTGATGGGAAGGTCGCTAAGTCCGGAAAGATGTATAGCTCATCGGAGCTCAAAACGATTGCTTGCAACGATGAATTCCGGACTTATATCGACGCAATAGGCTTCGATTGGTTGCTCAAGCACAGTACTACCGAGGTTCCGATTGACCTGGCCCGCGAATTCTTTTCCACCTTCCGATTTAAGTCCACTACCGATTTGGATGCCGACTCCATTCATTTCAGACTTTTCGGTGAGGAACATACGATGAGCATCCGGGAATGGACCTTGCGGATGGGTTTGCAGACGCGAACGGAGGACGATGAAGGCCTGTGGAGCGAGAGGATGATTGGTCCCCCGAAAATGACGCCGGGATTCAAAGCGCAAAGCGCATGGGAGTTCTTGACTCACCCGAGGGTGGGTCAGTTTAAAACAAGCTTTTCGAAGGCACACCACATCGAAAATAGGGTCCTGAGGTTTGCCCAGACTTTTATTAGTTACAATTTAATGGGCACAGCCAACAACGCTCTGACTACCGCCGATCTGTACTTCACATGGTGCATGGCTACGGGGGTAAGAGTTCACTTGGGCTACTGGATAGCCCAAGCCTGCCATCAAGTGACTGCAAATCCTTCCCGACACCTATACACGTGCCACTTGCTCGGAGCTTATCTGCAGAGGAATGTGATCATGAAGATCCATAAGGCATGCCGAGAGGTAAAGATGTGTTCGCCCCCTGAGGTTTTTAACATGGATTATTTTTTCAATAAAGGGTTGTTGATCGCACGCGGAAGGGAGGTTTGCTTTTACGAGGTTGGGCAGTCAGAGACTCAGGTGAAACAGGAATCCGATGTGGTGGAAGTGAATAATACTACTGGTTTGGAAGCAGGAGCCAGGATGGAAGTAGAGGAAGTGCGAAAGGAGGTTGGTTGGATGAGGTCAGAAATGAAGATGGTTCGGACTGAAATTGTGTCCCTGCGGGGTAAAGGGAAGGATAGTAGTGAGGTTGAGAAAGTGAGGAAGGAAGTCGCCGGAGTACGAACGGAGATGGAAGAAATAAGAGTAGAAGTTCGGAAGGTTAGGGAGGAAATGGTGGCCCTCAAGGGGCGCATATCTGATCTTGTGGCGACATCGACCAGATGTACTGAAAAGATGACGGAAGGTGTTGAGTTGATGATGTCAATGACAAAGTGGCTTAGAGCAAGGTTCCCAGAGACACCGAAGGAACTTCCGAAGCCTAGCGGCGTTTCTACAACGCCAGGTCAAGGAAGTCTGACTGCGCAGAAGCCACCGCATGCCCCGAGGCCCCAGACTACTCCATCTCCCTCTCGGCCCGTGATATTGAAGACAGCCGTACCCCGCCCGACAGAAGAACGACAAGAGAAGCCGGAGTTGCCAGCCAGAAAGAAAGCTAAGGTGACCCACCAGACAGCGCCACCAAAGTCTGGCCCTCGCGGGGGGCCAGACCCCGAATTGAACCCCCCACGGAGCCAAGTAACCCTTATTTTTTTATTTTATTTTCCGTTTTATTTGTGTTCTTATATGCCAGCATGCTCTGTAATTGTACATATGTGTTGCCTTCTTACACTTAGCCCAACTTTTGGTCTAAGTGTGAAAAGGGGGTGTTTTGTTTTTTTTTTTTTTTTTTTGCATGCCTTAGTTTGTTTGTTGCGCCTTCTCCCACTTAGCCCGATGCTCGGTCTAAGTGTGAGAAGTTTGCTCTGTATTTGTGTTTGTTGTTGTTTGCTTTATCAGTCTGCTGTTAGTACTTCCCTTTTCCCCCCTTCACTACGATGGCTTGGGGACAAGCTTGAGTGAAGCGGGAGGGGGGGAGTAAGTATCGTTTTTGTGTCTTAGGATGTGTGCTTCGCATGAACTAGCTAGATAATAAGGCAAGATCCCCTTAGTAAGAGCGATTGAAGAGAGAAAGCAGATCAACTTTGACACTTTCTTCCTTAATAAGCCGAATGCGATCTGAATGAAGTTAGGACGATGGAAAACGCCTTAGATAACCTAGCTGTACAGCCCTACTATAAAGAGAGTTATAAGCCTAAACACTTTTAGAGCTAACATGAAACAATAGGCTATCACCTGATGCTTAGGGAGTAGAGTATGAAGGAGAAAAAAATGGGTTAAGGAGGAATAAGCTGGACGAAGTCCAGAAACCGGAGGTATAAGCTGGACGAAGTCCAGGGAAAAAAAGGAGGAATAAGCTGGACGAAGTCCAGGGGAAAGGGGTTGTAAAATATATATATATATATATATATCGTAGCCTGGCCCAGGGAAATTCATAGGAAAGGAGGAAGAATAGGGAGAAAACTCTCATAACCCGACGCATCAGTGGTATAACTCTAACTTTGGAGCGTTTTTGATCCTAACATCCCTGGTGAGGAATGAGTGATCGAGCGAACCTAACAGATGGGAAATCAATAGGCTATCTTGACTAACTGACAGACCGTTTAGGCAGACGAAGGAAGGGGGAAGATTTGAAGACTGTAATCGATCAGATTGAACTTAAACTTGTGGGGATAGTAGCTTAAAAAAATTCGAAACTAGTTCATGCTTGTTTGTTTTGTTGTGTTTCTGTTCTTTGTGTTATTTTCTTTTCTAAGTCCGTAGTTGCTTAGGTCTAGGAGTTTGTTTTGTTTTCTTTTTAAAGTTTTACTTGGTAACCATGCATTGAAATTCGCCTTATTCCTATTTTCTTGTCTTTCATACTTGAGGACAAGCATGGTTTAAGTGTGAGCAGTTTGATAAGGCTAATTTCATGCATCGGTCTAGGGGTTCATTTCATGAAATTACTGGGTCTAACGCATTGAATTAAGTCAGGTATGTGAAGTTTTTCGCCAGATCCAGGAAAAGAAGAGGACGCTTGCATGGTCCTAGGAAACTGGCGAAAGGGTGAACAATTGGAAGAAAATTGCTAGACGGAGGAAGCCTCGGAGTTGAAGGGTAGAATAGGGATTTCTACGAAAACTCTAGAAGGCTATGTCCGCATCTATAAAAGGGAGAAGCATGCAGGCTGGAGGGACCTTCTCGGTGAAGGCCTCATTAACAACCCCTTGCTCGATTCACCTTTCCACACACTTGACTCCAAATTCGCGAGAGATTCCAGTTAGCACTTGGCTGGGGTTCACGTTTTAACTTTCCGAGAGTGGTTCGAGAGTTGTAACACCGTCCTAGTTCAAGGGCGAAGAAACAATTTACATTTTCCGTTGCTATTTACACTGATTCCGCCGAGCTTCGCTGTTCGAAGCTCGGTTTTCTTTTGTTAACCAATATTTCCTGTTTTATTCCAGATTTTACTTTCGCTTATGTCTATTGTGTTCATTTCTGGTTTGCTGGCTGAGTGCGCTTGATGTCGAGTTGGATTGTCGGAGTTGTTTATTTTTTTTTGCAGTTGGTTTCTGATTATTTGCTGATATTTTTCGTTTGGATCTGAAGAGTGGTTCTGTTTTTTTTGATGAATCGGAGGTTGGGTTTTGCTGGAGTTTGTGATTTGTTAGCAGATTGTTCTTGATTAATTGAATTTGGCGGTGATCGGAGCAGATCTGTTAGAATCGGAGTTATGGAGTTGATTTGGTTGATTGTTGAGTTTGGATTGCTTGGATCCGGAGTGGATTAAGCGTCCGATGTGATTCTGAGCAGGAGTGTTTAAATTTCATGCCTAGCTTACGTGTTTTCATTTCATTCCGCCTAGTTTACGTAGATCTGGTTTATTTCCGATTCGTAGCAAGTTTCCGGCATCCAAATTTCTATATTCTGTTCGAATCTGGAAGTATGCTCTGTTTTCTGCATTTGCGTTTCTGAATCTGTTAGGAACTTTGCATGCGAAGCTAGCTGGAGCTGATCTGTTATCTGCAGCTTTTTACCGTACTTGCTATATTTGGAATAATGTTCCCCGCTGTTTTATTCTTTCTGCCTAGTCTCAATCAGTTAGTTATTTACTCAGTCAAGGAAGTGTTTGTGTCTTTCGGATTTGATGTCTGATTCCAGTAAGTTTTCTGTGTCCTAGGTCTAGCGTTTACATTTCTTGCCTAGATCTAGTGGTAGTTAAAATCTCAACCCCTTTGCGTGGCAGCAGCCGTTTGTTTCCATAGTCTCTTAGCACTACCCTGCGAATCCATGTCTGTGGGATCGACCCCACTTCCCTATACTAATTCATAGTAATCGGGTTGAGGGATTTATTTTTGAAGGGGAGTCGAGTGTGTCCAACGACAAAAACACTGTAGTTCTCTTGAGTTCCTGGACCCAGTGATCCAGTGGATTTAAGGAGCGTTGTGTCTGGACCGAGCCTTGCATTAATTCTCATATGTGCACACTTGCTTACTCCCGAGTCTAGTCATTCGACATTAGAGTCGAGAGGCAGGCCCAACGCACTTCATGTATGAAAAAGTTTTCCAAAATTTATGGGTAATTCCTCTTTTGTCAAATTCTTTAATACGATAGGTTTTTATCTTTTACTATGATTTAACAATTGAATATTACATAGATTAATTATTTCATGTATTTATTATTGATCTATATTTATTGTATACATTTTTATTTATTATTTTTATATAATGATATTAATATTTCTAATTTTATTTATTTAATTTATAATTTAAAACAATATTTTGAAAACATCTTAGTCCGTGCATAGCACGGATGTAATACTCATTAAGAAAAATTTTCAGTTTCTGACTGTAATTAATTATGTCTATTCATATTTGCGAAATTTTAATGTTTCATGAGAAATTTGAGAATAGTGTTGACTTTATTGTCAATGAAAATTGTTAAATATAAAAAATTTTGCTTCTATTTTGCTTTCATAGTGCTATCGCAATGTTAGCTAGTGAAAGAACGTTTTATCTATGCACATGTATATGGTTGGTAACTTAAGAGGTGATGGGGTTTTGTAACGTTTTGTGATATGAATAAGTTTTTAATAGCCATTACATTTCTATAAGTATTTAGTTTACTTTTATTGACACAATTACTGATTTTTTTTACAGAACACATACAATGGAAAAACAGTTAAAGTCTTTTACAACCGCAAACGGCTTCTCCACAAGAGGAAATTGCTAAATCCAATTCAGTGGAGCTTCACAACACAGGTTCGCTTTCAATTTGAGATGTAATTGTTTTAAATGTATATCTTTAACAAAACACTACTTTGACTCCAATAAATAATATCATTAGGTGAATAGATGCTTGGATGAATGCAAGCAAGATTTTTTTTAGGTTTACCGTTCACATAGCCCTATTGTAAAGTACTTTCTTGATACGAGCATATAAATATATTTACAACCAAGATTCATGTAAAAAAACCTCTACTATTAGTAAACATTATCAAGTAGGCCGACCCATTGTAAGATATCGAATACATATCTAAATCTCCCAAAATAGAATAAGTGATCAATAAAGTAAAACTAAACTAAGACAGATGGAGAATTTATTGATATTTGGTTCATTTGTTGGTCATGATGCGTATATTTTAAAGTTAAGGGTTTAGGATTTAGGTTTTAAGGCTTGGGTTTTTAGCATATAGGATCATTATATTGCAATGATATGAAGCTCATGCTGTAAAGGTTTAAGCTTTTCGCACTACGATGAAAAAAATGTGATCTGTTTATTAATTATATATATATATATATATGTGTGTGTGTGTGTGTGTGTGTGTGTGTATGGGGGGGGGGGGTTTGAAGGTGGTGGTGGTGGTGGTGGTGAGTGACGGTGGTGATGATTTGTTATTGAAGGAATTTGATGAGCTTGAGTTTTAGATTTAGAATCAGTATATTGATTAGGATTGGGCAGAATTTTATTTGGAAGCAAGAAATTTGATAACATGGTGGGATTAACAAAATTTACAAATATGCAGCTTAGTCTTAATTTGGACAAAAAATGTATATATCAACAAAACACTACTTTGGCTCCAATAAATAATATCATTAGGGGAATAGATGCTTGGATGAATGCAAGCAAGATTTTTTTAGGTTTACCGTTCACATAGCCCTATTGTAAAGTACTTTCTTGATACGAGCATATAAATATATTTACAACTAAGATTCAGGTAAAAAAACCTCTACTATCAGTAAACATTATCAAGTAGGCCGACCTAGTGTAAGATATCGAATACATATCTAAATCCCCCAAAATAGAATAAGTGATCAACAAAGTAAAACTGAACTAAGACTGGGGGAGAATTTATTGATATTTGGTTCATTTGTTGGTCATAATGCGTATATTTTAAAGTTAAGGGTTTAGGATTTAGGTTTCAAGGCTTGTGTTTTTAGCACATAGGGTCATTATATTGCAATGAAATGAAGCTCGACTAGGAAGTGTCTCACCAGTGCAATCTGAAATTAAAATGATCCGTGCATCGCACGGGCGTGATACTAGTTACTTTTAGAATCACACTCAAGTTTCACTTGGCTCCTTGTCATGTGTTAACCTTTTCTCAGCCCCCAATCAACCCATAGTCATCGTATAGCTTCACTTTTCCTTCTCTTGATTTGGCTCTTCCCAAATTCACATCAAAGGTGATGGAGGGGAGTTTTGGTGAGAAGAAGACGCAGACACGCAGTCCGATCCGGTTTACCCCATAAAACCAGTAGCATGTTGGGCCGCCATGAACTGTCGAAATCGGCCGGTTGAACCGGTCTGGCCGGAAACCGGTTTTCTTGCTTTTTAATTTTTTTGTAAAATATGCTTTTTGAATTCTCTTGATTTGGCTCTTCCCAAATTCACATCAAAGGTGATGGAGGGGAGTTTTGGTGAGAAGAAGACGCAGATACGCAGTCCGGTCTGGTTTACCCCATAAAACCAGTAGCATTTTGGGCCGCCATGAACAGTCGAAATCGGCCGATTGAACCGGTCTGGCTGGGAACCGGAAACCGGTTTTCTTGCTTTTTAATTTTTTTGTAAAATATGCTTTTTTAAAATTTTTGTAAAACAAGTGTCATTGTTAAGGGTCGAACTCATGACCTCTAGGTCAAGAGACCAAGACCATTACCACTCCACCACAAGCATTTCTTGATAATAATATGAACACTAGATATTATTAGATTAAAACAAAATATTTTTTTATCTACTCAAACTAATAATTCATGTTTAAATTTATATTCTAATGATAAGGTGTTAATATGTTAATATATTTATCATCTACTAAATTTTACTCTTTACTAAATTTAATCATTATTTGTATAATATAGGTACATTCTGTAATATAAGTAGTTATACCTAAGGTTTATAATAAATTATTTACTATATAGTATATTTTTATCAAAACTAACTAATAATTTATGTTTATTTATATATTTTGCCATATAAATTTTTTGAATTATATGAATTATCTATTTTTATATCTAAAATATTAAAATTTTTATCCACCCTAACTTGTAATTTGTATATTTAATTATATTTATTGATAAAAAATTAAATTGAATATATTTTATATATTATATATATAATTTGTAACAGTAAAACGGTTCGATCAGTGGTTCATCCGGTTGGACCGGTTGAACTATGAACCAATAGCTTCGCCGGTTCACTCTCCGGTCCGGTTTTTAAAACATTGCAGTGAGACGTGAAAATATTTTTATTGTGCTATAATTTCATTTTCCAAAATTAAAAAGACTAGCCACTACTTAAGTTCCACTACACGTCATAAGTGTCAAAATTTTTGAGTAGTTGTAGGTTTATAAATATGTAAAAAAAAAATCAGTAAATTTTTGGTGTAATCCTCTATGCTGACCATGCACACGATTAAATTGGAGTATGTGAATATCACTTCTTGTGTTACTTTCTCTTTTCTTCATTTAACAAGTCATTTTTTATTTACGATTTAAAGAACTATTTTTGAAAAAAATAAAAATGCATGTCTTATAGAATAGATTATTCATAATATAAAACACATTTTATTTGTTAAGTTATTTAAAAATAATGTGAAATACGATAATTTTTAATAATTATATAATTGAAGTGTGGTTGATTTTTCTTTATTCATTTAAAGTATTTTAATCTATTTTTTAAAGAATATTTATTTTTGGACTTCGTTTAAATTTATTAATACTTTATTCATTTAAGTTGTTGATAATTTCAAATTAATTAATAAATTGTAATTTTTTAAAAGAATTAATTATACTTTACAGTTCATGTGATAACCCTCTCTTAAAATAATACAAATAGCTTGATACTCTAAAATGAGAAAAATGATGTTGATCTTATTAACAATAATTTTAGTCTAATAATCATTAATTTGGAAATAGAGTACCCATATTATACCTCGATTAACATTATTTTTATGTATGACGATATTGTATTGCTACAAAAGTCCAAAATTAGTTTCAGTTCAATACAAATCATTATTGATGAAGCAAGACTAAGTATAATTTTCAATTCGATACCACCATTTTATCTTTTCCATTTCAAAAGCAAACTCCATATCTTTTACAAAATTAGTATTTATGAAGACTAATATCATTTTTCCATTTCATAATTTCATTCCTAAAGTTATTTTCTTATCATTTTGAAAAGGAATTATAATTAAATTACTTTTCTATAAATATATAATTAAAATTTTGTTATAGCTATCTTTCATTTTCATTAAATCATTATCATTCATAATTGCAAGAAGAATAAACGTAACAAATAATTTATACACGGATGAATTTTTGGCATGCATGTGCCCTGTTGTGTAGAAGTGGAAACTAAGAACAGGCAAGAGCACATATGTGGGCCCGGACCCACTTTTATAACTTTTTTACTCCCTGCTCTTAGGCAAAAGCACAATACTCATATCCATGCTCTTCCGCAAATACATGCTCAAAGGTCCTATCATTCTATTATTCAATTTAAATAAAAACATTTCCACAATATTAAAATGCATTAAAAATACCCGAAATACTATTACAAATTACAAAAAAATTAAAAATTACATAATTAAAATCCTAAAAATTACATAATTAAACTCCTAAAACATAAAAATTACATAATCAAAATCCTACAAATTAAAAATTACATAATTAAAGACTAAAAAATACCCTCATGGAAGACTATTCCTATGGCATATCCCCAATGTTCTTCGGAGACCCCGTATCATTGTCAAATGTGAATCAAGTTGCTCGGGGGTCATATTTGACCTATCGGCCAAATTGAGTTGGGCCAAAAGGGTCCACAATGAGTTGGTGGAGGTTGAGGTGGCACAAAGGGAGCGGGAGTGGGAGCGGGAGCGGATGGAGTCATGGCGTGACGGCGGTTGGCCGTCGCCTTCTTCCTTCCTTGCGGCCAGCGTTGGGAACTGCTCGGGCAGGCGTCGGGGCTATCCAAGTTATCTCCGTCAAGCGGGCTAGCCACCTCATCCTCGCTGGCGTCGGATAGGGATACCGACCTCGACCATTTGCTGGAGGAGAATGATACGTCTCCCCTATATTTCAGATGCACACGCACCTCCTGCCAAGCGCTGAGGTACTTGAACGGTTTGTAATTTAGGGATTGGTAGGTCGCCAAGGCGGCACTGATGATGTCGAGCTCGCTCCTGCCGCTCCGCGCCGACCGCTCTTCCTGAAGGTAATACCCCTAGAACTTTTGGATTTCTTCGTTGTCTCTGAATATGGCATTGCGCACCATACTCTCATTGCGCTCGATGGTTCCATCCGGGCGGTTTTCGTTGTACCGGTGAGAGACGCGACACCAAAACCTATCCCCACTTTGGTTCGTGCCTATCTCTGGATCTTCGGAGATAATTAAATAGGCTTTGAATAATTGATCCATCTCCGCTGGAGTGTATGAGGTGCGGACACCACGAGGAGTAGGACTAGGAGTAGGAGTAGGAAGAGGAGGGGTTTGAGAGCCGCCGCTCCCTCCCGATCTGGGTTCGGGTGCCCACCCGTATCGCCCATCAGGGGCATCTTGGTCGTCCACTGGGTAAGGCCGGTAGCCACCCGGAACTTGAGAACCTTGGGTTTGAGGAAGGGTCGAAAATTGCGTTTCCGGACTAGGGAATGGTTGTGAGCCGAACCATTCGTGGTTCCAACCGCAGGAGTCGGAGGGGTGATCGCCGTAGCCGGACATTTTTTTAAGAGTGAAAGATTGAGAATTGATAAGAGAAGATGAGAGAATTTAGATGAGAATTGTGTAGTGTGGTGTGAATTTTTTTGTGTGGAAGTGAGAGTATTTATAGATGAAAATGTGAATTTTGGGGAAAAAAATTGAAAAATAAATTAAAAGTGGGGAGAAAACGGATATAATTCATTGGGAAGTGGGGAAAAATATATATTTTATTTAATTCAGATTTTTTAAATTAAATCCGATTTTTTAAAAAAAATTTAAAAAACGAAAATGCCAACGGCATTGTCGTTGGCCAATCAGGTGCCGTCCCGTCAGCGGCACGGACGTGCTCTATGCATCGAGCAGCGCCGTGCCAGCGGCAAGAGCACAGCAGCACGGACGCCGTCCTTGGGCACGAGCACCGCTGTATATGCTCTAAAACATGGTAGTACTGCATATTAATATTTCATGAGTGAAAGCAATGTTTTAAAAACCGGACCGGACCGGCCGGTTCAACCGGTTCAACCGCGAACCGGTAGGTGGTCCGGTCCGGTTAGCACTATAAAACCAGTGACATGTTCAACCACCATGAACCGCCGAAACCGACCGGTCGGACCGGTCAAGCCGGGAACCGGAAACCGGTTCAAATGCTTTTCAAAATTTTATTCTAAAATTTTGGCCTTGATAGGGGTCGAACTCAAGACCTCCCGATGAACTTACCAACAATTCTACCACTACACCACAAGGACTTCTTGGTAGTAATATGAACATAAATTATTTTCATATGTTAAACACGAAATATTTATCTATATAAACTAATAATTCGTGTTTAATAATATATGTATATTAAGAATATGTGATTAATTATATTAAAAGTCTGCTACTATTTGATTATATACTAGGAGTATTTACTAAATATATGTTTTTAATTTATGTTTATTCATATATCTTTGTGTATAATATTATTTTGCCGCATTACTTTTTGAAAATAATACTATGAACTTATTTATTTGTATACATAAATATTAAAAAAAATTTACAATAACTTACTACTAGTATAATTTATATATTTAATTATATTTGTTGATAAAAAATTAATAAAATTCTATCATTCACTAAAAATATATTCTTTTTAATTTTATATTCTTTAAGATAATTCATTTTAATTTTATATATTCTTTTAAGAAATTGTTAATTTTAATATATTTCTTATATTTTAATTATACTTTTACAATCACTAATGTTTTATAATATAGGAGTTTATAATTATACATAGAGTTTAATACTAGTTTTTAATATTGTGTATTATAATTTATTATTGTATTTAAACTTAACGTCATTAAATATTCTAATATACTAGTACAAGACTTGTTTTCTATAATAATACTATTAAATTATAATACTATAATATTTATTGATAAAACATTTGATTAAATTTTATTATTTACTACTAAATAAATAAATATATATATGAACAGTATTCCGGTTCAACCAATGATTCGACCAGTGAACCGGTTGAACCAGTGAACCAGTAATGACGCCGGTTCGCTTGTCGGTCCGGTTTTTAAAACATTGAGTGAAAGTATATTTTATTTTCAAATGAGAATTTTCCGACAATTAGGATATGAAAGACAAAACGATTGTTGATATATGAAATCAACCTAACCATTAATCCAAGGATTTTGTAGGCTGACTTATACAAGCATTAAAATCCTTTGAAACTGAAGTTGATAAATTTTGAAATAGGGAATTAGAATTAATTGTGCCATCATAACATGAAATATGTCTCGTGTCAACAATTCACAGTGGCACATTATTGATGCGCACATGTCACCAAAATTGTGTGCTTTTTTCTGCACGATGTATCACTTAACTATGACAGAGACGTCATTTCAAAAGATCTATGTTACATAACGCCATCCACAATAGGAATAGCCCAGTAATAGTTCAGCCATAGCCTAGCCACTGCCACATCATCAGCACTAAAATCATCAACACTAAAAATCCTACTGCCACATCATAAATAGCCCAATCATAGCCTAGCCATATCATACATAGCCCAGTCACATCAATAGCCACATCACTAATAACACAATATACGGAATTTAATTTACGAGACATATACGATAAACATTAATAATACTATTTTAATTTTTAAAAAAAGTACAATAAATTAAAAAAAAGTACAAAATTTTTTAAAAAGTACATTAATAAAAAAATGACATTCAAAATCGCAAAAAGTACATTACTTAAAAAAAATGAAGTGCAAATCGCGTATATATAGTGTTTCGAAAATTAAAAATAAAAAATAAAAAATCCGCTGGGCTATGCGCTGGGCGATCCGGGCGCTGCAATGGAGCTGAACAGATCGCCCAGCGCATAGCCCAACGGATTTTGACCGCCTAGCGCTAGGCGAAATTGATTTCTGAAAACCGCTCGGCGGTTTTCGGCTCCTCCAATGGTTCGCCTAGTGCCGGCGCTCGACTAGGCGGTGCGCTAGGCGCCATTGTGGATGCTCTTACTGTGTCGAATTGTTGTTGTGCCAAAACCACTCCATATGCATATAAAGAATGAAACACACTTCTTTTTTTTTTCCATTTATTTAGGTTTTTTATGTTTATTTTTTATTATGGGATATCTTTTCACTAAAAAATTTTAAGTATTGCAAAATTTAGTTGCATTCATTATCAAAATACTGAATATAAAGCAAATCAAGTTTTTTGTTCCTTTTTTTATATAATATGTTTGTTTTAATATATAATACTTTTTCGAATAAACATTTAAGAATAATAGTATAAAATTTTGTCAGATTCATAAATTAAAAAATTTACCAATTTTAGTTATCATAGTATCGAATATTTTATACACATATTGTTTTTTTGTTAGATATTTTTATTTTATGATTTTAACAAATCAAATAGTACTATGTTTTTGTAAATATAAATAAAAATATTAAACAAAACATAAACATACGTATTATATTCTGGTAAGTTTTAGTAAAAATAAACTTAATAAACAAAAAAGAAAAAATAAAACTTGAAGCTGCGTTTCGTTCTTCATTTGGTGCGTTTTTGGATCTCATCCCAATTTAAATCAATTTAAATTTACTGGAGATGAAAATAGAGAGAGAAAACCTTTACGCAGGAAATAAAAAAAAAAAAAAAAAAAAAAAAACCTTTACGCAGGAAATCTCTCCCTTTCTCTCTCCGACCAGATCGGAAATCTCTATTCCAATTCTATATAGAAGAGGAAGGATTGTGTTTCCCTAGTTTAAAAACTTATTGTTTTTTGTTGTTTGCATTGTATGATTTATTGCTTTGTCTAGTTCGCAGTTTGATTGTTGCGTGTAACGGAATTCGTGGGTGTATCCGTAGGGAAATTGGTGGTGTGATCTGGCTAATTGAGGAGAGTCATAGGGTTTTTTGTGACGGAATTTTATGAGAAGGTGAGAATTTGGTGGCTAAGAATTTTCGATGGCGTCGGCGCAGGTATTGAAGAAGCAAGAGCATTTGGAAGCTGGAAAGAAGAAGGTGTTTTTCGTTTTCTCTGTGTGGCATCTCGAACGGCGTTGATTGGGATCGTTTTGTTTGTTTAGATGTTGTTTTCACGATTTTACCTGAAGGAAACTCTTTGAATAAATCTGCATTTGTTCTATTATTGATTTCCATTCACGTTTTAGTCCAATTTGAAGAATTCGTAGATTGATCTGATGCTTAATCGGCATTTTATTTGTATGGCATTAGCTTTAAAAGTTCATCGGCAAGTTTTGGCACTTTGTGTTGCATCCTCTGTTTGATTATTGTTGTGTGCTGATTATCTTCCCATATTGATCTTAGCGTGGTTAGTTTATTATTTAGCAGTCTTACTGTTCTGTAACTACTATATTGCAGCTAGAAGAGTTTCGTCGAAAGAGAGCTGCAAAGAAAGCTTCCTCTACTAATGTTATAAATGAAAAACAACCTCCAGAAACAGAAAATGTACGTGCCACCGAATCTAATGGAGTAGGTACTTCAGATACGATTTCTGAAGGTCGACCGGAGACGTCAAATGATGTTCCTAAGATTGCTGACAAGGAATATGATATTCCTAGACAAAATGATTTTATTTCTTCTAGTGATAAGAATGCAACTTCCTCTCTTTTAGACAGAAACAATGTGCATTCTTACTCAGATAATGAAGAGTACAGAGATCATGCTGCCTCCGTCCATTTGGAACAATATCAAAGCCCTCAAGATAAATTTCAGAGCAGGAAGGATGAATATGGAACATCAGTTGAAATTGCTTCTGGGCTTGGGAAATATAATATTTTGGCTAATAAGGTATCATCTGCTGAGGAAAACCATGCATCCAGTTACCTTACTTCTGATGGATTAGATAAGCACCCATCAAATGACATTCATCGTCCAGAGAAGGATGTTCCGCTTGTTAATTCTAGTACGTCATCTATTTATAATGCCAATTTTAAGCCAAAAAATTTTGTCAGCTCTCTTGGTAATAGCAGAGATGAGGATTTCAAACTTACCACACCATCTTTCATAGGTAAAACTATTTCACTGTAACACACTCCTTGTTTTTGTTCTGATATCTTCTGAAATTATCTGATAAGGTATGTTGTTTTGGTTCTGTATGTCATCTTGTGGTCTTCCTGTGGGATGGTAGAGCCTCAGCATTCTTCCTCAAATATAAGCGGCCCGACAATCGGACTTAAAGAGAACTTCTCTGTGTTTTCTGGTATGGAAGGGAAGAAATTTGGCAGTGCTTTTAATCATTCAGAGAGTACAAACAATTCGTCTTTGTGGACCTCTGATAATAAATTTGCTGATTACAACTCCGAGGCACTGAGCTCATCAAATTGCGGACCCCCATCTCCACCCACATCTGGGAGAAGAACCCGCCCATCTTTTCTGGATTCCATTCAGATCTCAAAAGGCCCTTCATCATCTCTTCCTCTCTTTGGCACAGAAAAAGATGATGTATCGAGTTCCAAGGTTTACCCTGTGGATGGTTTGGGATCATCAGTTCCACATAGATTCACCAACACTCCAGTTTCATCTGGGGATGGCGCTGGCTTATTTAATATCACGGAACAGAAACATGACTTCTTTTCCCAGAAGCAGAATGAAGACTTTGCTGCTTTAGAACAGGTTCATATACTGCTTGTTGTCACTTTTAATTTCTTTTTGCTGGGGAGGAGATAACGCGAGCATTGTGTTATTCTATAACCTGGATTTATGAGTATCTTATTTGTGTGCAATACTTTTTGTTGTCCCTAAAATCTATAAAAGTGCAATATTCACCTAAACCGGGAGTGTGAATGCAGCCTTCAATATAAATAATGACAACATTTGTTTCCAGAAAAATAGATGCTGATTATTTTCATGCTACAACTAAATATAGCAAAAGTATTGCAATCCTTGATCATAAGTTAGGAACTAGAACGCCATCTTCAAAACCCATGCAAACTATAAGGAAATAAATTACTCCCTCCGTTCTGCATTAATAGAGTCGTATTTCCTCTTTGGGACATTCAATCCGAATAGAGTCATTTCCATTTTCGGGTAAAATTAACACATTTATCTCTTCCCTACTTTATTCTCTATTAACTTATTACTCTATTCTCTCAGCTGTCTCCTACTTTATTATCTCCCCACTTAACACACTAAACATCGCTTTCTTAACACACTAAACATCTCTTTCTTAATCTCCACGCCGAAAAGAAATGCCTCTATTAGCAAGGAATAGGAGTATAATATACTTGTTCGCTTTCAACTTTTCTCTTGTTAACCCAAAATGCCCATGCTAACTAAGGAATAGATTTTTGATCTCCACATTCATATTCAGTACCAAGCACTTATTTGACATGCTACACTAACCCCATAATTTATAGTCAGTTAGAGAGATCAAGTACAAAACATACATGTTCAATCTACGCTTAAAACTTATGATTAAGAGCAGGACCACTTCAGAACACTTTATAACCATTCATCTAGTATGTACTATGATAGAATCTGCTTCATTCTTTAGATATTAAAATCACATTGCACGATTAAAAAATGTCCTTAGAGCTGCCCAAATATAAGTCCAACTTAATTGCATTATGCATCTACTTTTGCCTTTCATTTTTATAATGAGAATTTATTTCTATTGCATTCTTTTTGTCCTTAAAGAAATAATTATCTACTTATCCCATTGCAGCATATCGAAGATTTAACACAAGAGAGATTCTCGTTGCAACGTGCTCTTGAATCTTCACGGGCATTAGCAGAGTCTTTGGCTTCTGAAAATTCAGCTTTAACAGATAGCTTTAATCAACAGGTTTGGACCTACCATTCTCAGTATATGTTTCAGTTTTAGTTGCATTGATAATCTACATTCATTGCTGGTTCTCTACGTGACTGGAAATAATAATTCCTGTATTGCATTTTTTGTATATCAACTACTCTGTTTCTCAAAGCGAAGCTATTGCTTTTACCATGTGATTTTATTTGTTTTGGGTGCCTTTGTGCGTGTGTGGCTAACCCCAAATATCATAACAAAGCTTCAGAGGGAAATATCCGAGTTTTGGCCTCTGAAAACTCAGCTTTAACAGATAGCTTTAATAAAATCAGGTCTGAACTTGCCATTCTCGGCTTAGGTTGCAGTTTTACTTGCTTTGTTAATCTGCATTCATGCCTGGTTCTCCACGTGTTGAATATGATAAATTCCTGTATTATATATAAGCTTCTTTTTATACCCATTTGAAGCTATTGCTCTTAAAACTTGATTTTGTTTGGTTTAGCAACTTCTATTGCCTAATATCCTAATACTGTCATATGTCGACTCAAATGGACTGGTTTGAAACTCATCCCAATTCCTAAACTAGTAGTGATTGTTTGTTCTAACTTTGACTGGGGCTTGGTCATTGGTAGAAGAAACTAGACGAAAGGTAATGCACCTCTCTGTATGTGCGTGCATGTAAATTCACACTATTCTAAACTAAAAACTCGTTCACTCTTGTGGAGGATCTTGTTACAATATCATTTATTATGATATTAAGCACTATAACATGTTTATTTCACACAAGCACATGGAGGATCTTGTCAAATCGTGTATGAAGGCTGAGCTTATTTTTTCTGATGAACAACGATTAACACATGTACTCTCTTTTTGCTTACTTTCCTTGTATTGGTGACACACCAGATTTTACTTTGTATATGATTGTGATTAGATCATAGATTCATAAATGATCTTAAGTTTCACTCCCCTCAGAGTTTTTTTTTCCTTTTTTTGGCATTACCTTTTCTTTTGTTCGTTTTTTGACTGTGGGCTGTGGGGGAGGTGGGATTGGTCATTAAGAATCTCACAAAGTTGTCTTTAGTTGAGTGAATCATTGCAGTAATTTTGAGGTATATGAAGCACATTACTGAAACCAGGAGCTAATGGATTATGCTATTTGCCTTCTTACACTGGTCTAATTTTGTCATTTTAAATGCTGCATTCAGTTTTTTCTTTCTTTCTTTTTATTGAATAATGCCTCTTATTGCTCTGTTCCTTTTTCTTCAGGGAACAGTTGTCAACCAGCTTAAATTTGACCTTGAAAGGTTGCAGGAAGAAATCAAAGCCCAACTGGTTAGTATTTAAAACATGAGGCTGTCAATATTACTGCTTAAATTGTGTATCGTCTATTAATTTTTTTGTTCCCTTAGTGTCCTTTTACTATTGTATGTTTGTCTGAATACCTGCATACTAAAACTAATCCTTTCATTGTGTCTTTAACTTTTCTTCACATTAACTTAATTCCTAAACCATTAATATCTTTTGGACTTAATATCTTAGATTTTTCTCAACCAGGAGGTAGTAAGTAGTCTGGAGTTTAAAATTTCATAGTCTTTCCTGCTCATTTGTTAATCACACCTCACCAACACATGTTGAAAATCTTTAGGTGGAACTTGATGCTGTAAAAATGGAATATTCTAATGTCCTGCTGGAATGCAATGCTGCTGATGAACGCGCAAAACTATTGGCTTCTGAAGTAATTGCACTGGAAGAAAAGGTAAATCATTTCCCAGATATATATATATATATATATATATATATATATATATATATATCATTAATGAGAGTCTTGACCGTGAGAAAAAAAATGTAAATACGATGAGTTTATTTGGGTGTATCCTCTCATTCAAATATTCAATCACTTCATCTTGTGTTTGTTATATGTGTGTCACATGATAAGGACAGTGATAAAAAAAAATGGCCCGAGCTAAACCAAATTTTTAAGGGATCCATCCAAAGAGGTGGGATTTGTATTCATGCATTAAATATAGTATAAATTTAGCATAATGCTGTTGATATTTATAAATGATTTTAAGTTAACTATTTTTCCAAATGACATAAAGGAATTGACATAATACTAACCTGATCTGTTATAGAAATAAAGACTTGCATAATTCATAATTATCAAAAATATGTATTGATTGTGTCAAAATTCTCTTAGATGTTATGATTGTGGGATCTCTCTCTCTCTCTCTCTCTCTCTCTCTCTCCATATGCCTGGACATTTGATTAACACATTGGGCACATGATTGAAATACCTCATTTTGATTCTGTAGCGTCTATGATGTCTTTTTCTGGTATTACTTTGCATTCCTATGTCACCCTTTTCAAATTTGTTGTAGTTCAAATTTAATCTCAATCTCAATCTCAATCTCAATCTTGATCTCGATCTCGATCTCTTTATTTTTTGTTTTGCATCTTCATGTCTATGTAGGCATTGCGCTTGAGGTCCAATGAGTTGAAACTAGAGAGGGAGTTGGAGAACTCCCAAGCAGAGATATATTCTTACAGGTTTGAAGTTCTCCCTTTTTTATAATTTTTCGTCCCAAGCAGAGATATATTCTTACAGGTTTGAAGTTCTCCCTTTTTTATAATTTTTCGTTTGATTGGTTTTCCTGAATAATTTTCGGGCATCCTTTCTTTGCCACTGAACACTACTGTTTTTTTTTTCTTTGTAAAAGAACTCACACATGCATTTAGTGATTCTGCGCTAAATTTAAAATACATGGAAGTAAAGTAAGCTTGAATGTGAACATGAAAAACGAAAAGTGGAAAAAAATTGAACAAAGTATAAATATTGAACGATAATGTAAACAATTGATATATTTTATTGATTATAATGGAAGTGCAATTTACAACTTTTGACTACAATTCTGTTAAATAAAATGTTTCAACTTACTAGTAAAATAAATACAAGTTTCTTACAACATAGAAATAATGAGTTAAATGAAAAGAAAAAGGAAACAGAGAAAAGAAAGAAAGTGCTTATTACTATATATCAGGTATAGAGGACTCGGGAAGTTTATAAATGAGAGATAATTATGTTGATTAATGAGAGTTGGGACATGAGAGTTGAGAGAGGGAATGAGATATTAGAATTAGGATCAGAATTGCCAGCTGTAAGATTGTCATCACCTCTGTTTCAAATGTTCAAGAGATCTGCCCTGTCTGTTCAAAACAATTTTTTTAATATGATGAATGCAGACTGTTTGCTTTGCCTCCCACCCCAATGGTAGTTTCACTCTTAACCATTAATTAATTTCAAGCATAATGACTACAAGTTAAATTTTGTTGGAAATGACAAAGATAAATGCAGTTGACCAGTGCTTCACAGCTGGTTTCATGGTTTCTGGATGACCCTAAGACGTAACCTTACCTGTTAAACCATAGCTTTTGTTTCATATTCAACTAAGAAGCGCAGTTACGGTTGGTCAAAAGTTTGGTTGACGGTTTCAACCTGGCTATTCGTAATGGTCGAACATGTCTAAAAGCTTGTGCTAGATAAGCCCCACTTTATAGAATGTGGGAATACTGGAATAATATTGGAGAACATGGTTTAGTTTGAATTTTCTATTTTTATCAAATCATTAATTGCCTTTACACATGAATTCCACAGGAAGAGAATGTCAAGCCTTGAGAAAGACCGTCAAGATCTTCAATCTACTATTGATGCCTTACAAGAAGGTAGAGTTTTTATTGTTCCTTGTTGGGTTTGCTTTATCTAGAGAATTGAAGAGAGAAATTTTGTAAATTAAGTTGATAACATAAATGATGTCTGTTAATCTTGTTGATATTCATTATTGAGTTGAACTATTTGAATTATGGTTTGGATATTCATTTTCTGTTACCCTGACCCACTCTTTATAAAAGTTATTTTCAGTTTTCGTAAAAAGCTGCTACAATCCTTATTATTTTCTCAATGATTTATTTTTCCTTATCTGTAGAGAAAAAACTACTACAATCCAAATTATGGAAAGCTTCATCAACATCAAGCGACTTGAGCAAGAGTTCAACCACTAAAACAGATGTATCAACTTCCACGGAGGATCTAGGTAGGGATTTCTCTTCATATATGAGCAACCTATATCATGTGATGAAACTTGATCTCTTTTTTGGTTTTTTTCGTATGGAAGGCTATTGATGAATATATGGAAATCTGTTTATATGGAAAGATAATTTCGTTGGGTGTACCCAAAGTTTGAAAGCTTTATTTCTCTATAGATTCATGTTCTGACTTTTGTCTATCTTTTGAATTACTGATTATACAGATACCAATACAACCACAGAGTCTGCAGTCTCGGCTTCTGGTACTGTCTGGATTGGGGATGAGGACCCTCGTTCTCAGTTTTCCCCTGAAAATGTATACCTCAATCTTGAAAGTCTACCTGTGGCATTTCCATCTGATCAAATAAGAATGATTCAAAATATCAATACATTAATTGTGGAGGTCAGTTCGCTTACTTGGATTGGAAGATGCTAGTGTGCTTTATCGAGTCTTTTTACCATCTGCTTTGTATCGAAGGATACCTGCATTTATCTTTGGAGAAGCAAAATGACTAGTTTAGATCTTTGATTGCAGTTGTCAATCGAGAAGGATCAGTTAGTGCAAGCCTTGTCAGCAGAATCATCTCAAAGCTCTAAACTTCTGGTAATTTACTCAGTTAATAATGTTGCCTTTTATGGGTGTCTTTTAGCCTACCACCTATCACACTAATTCAGATAAAATCGTGTGGGGAACTTTTCTATTTTAGACCTAAATGAGTCATATATGGTGTCATATGGGGTGTGACTAACTGAGTTTTGTGAACTTGGAGAAATTTGTGTTTTTATGGCTTAGCTGCACATGATTCGCAGTATGTCGGGTTCATGTTAAAAAGTATATTATTAGGCGGTGTTTACTTTGAGTGGTAGGGTGGATTGATAAATATAATCCAAGCTAATTCATTGTTTAATTTGATGGATTGATTAATTTTGAGCTTGTTTGACAATCTTATCCTGTAAATGCTCAATCCTATGTTTTATCAATCTATCATATTATTCAAAGTAAATGCCCCCTTACAGTTAGATTTATTTTAAAGCTTGTCAAACTTTGAGAAGGTTTGAACAAAAGGATAAAAAGGAACTTGGATATAACCTGCTATGAGGATCACCATTTATGTTTTCGATAGTAATCTCCAAAGAGCATATTGAGAAAGGTTCTGAGAAGGAAAAGAAAGAAAAAGAAAAAAACATAACTTTCTCATGATCAATCCATCCTCACTTTTTCGGTTTAGGTTAAGATTCTTAGTATATGTTTATGGTTCAGGAAATATGGGGAACATTCTTTTGCTTGATTGACATGAACTGAGAAATCCACAATTAGATTTTGCATTTTAAGATGTTGGTGTGGAATCAATAAGCTTCTTAGTTTGAATTGGTAACTTTGTACCCTATTTTTCTGGCATGGTCGTATGGTTTATGGTCTCTAGTTTCATTTCATATCCACTTCAATTCATCCTTATGATTTTTCTCTGTAGGAATTGAACAAGGAATTGACCCGAAAGCTTGAAGCTCAGACACAAAGATTAGAGCTCTTAATGGCTCAAAGTATGGCAAATGATAATAACCAACCGAGACATCAGAATATACAGACTGTGCCTGTAAGCATAACGTATGCTGATGAAGGAGATGAGGTAATATATCTTCAACAGTTGTATGAATTTTTGTTGATTTTCTTTTATTTGTTATTCTGATAATCAGACCATAAAAATTGCTGATACGAGGCATACTGTTAGAATTAGTTATGGAGTTAGTATTAGCAAGGACCTGAGAAGTGAACTCTATACCCCATTTCATAGTCCTTCTCTGATAGGTTATGTTTCTGGTAATGACTAAACGATTTTGACAGTGATCATCTACTTTTTTTTTGCCTTATGATCCAATGATATTTTATTTGTGTTTTTTCTGAAAATACATCTCCATTGAATGTTCAGTCCCTGGACTAAACTTTGTATTGTGTTCAACCATATGTACATAGGAAATGACTAAATTTTCTCAGAATAACCAAATCATCTACATTCATCAGTATATTAATCAAGTCTACAAACATTTATAATCCTTTTGCATTTATTCATGTATGTCCAGGTAGTTGAAAGGGTTTTGGGCTGGATCATGAAGCTCTTCCCTGGTGGGCCATCAAGACGGCGGCCAGGCAAGCATCATTGATTTTATATCATACACTTCCTAAGCACAAGCTTTTGTGTGGATCTTCGTTCTCCGCTCCCATTTTTGGTGGCTAGATGGAGGCTGCAGTTTGTATACAATGAGTCGTCCTACACTTCCATTCATTTCCTCGGAAGATGAGAGGACTTGGCGCATGATGGTGCCGTTTCTTTGCCAATTTTGGAACGGAGTTAGTCTGATTTTTTTCCTGGCCAATTGATTAAATGTTTTTTGACAGTTGATCGGAAAAGGGCGAAAGGAAAATATTAGGAATTTGGGAATGAAAGATGCAATGCAGTTGCTTGGAGTGATATATATATATCTCTGTATTCTTTATTTTCTTTTTTTGCGTTTTTTCGTCAGATTTTTGTTTGTGTAATCATCTTGTATACTGACAAGTTGACTTAAATGAATGTGGAAAAGGATACAACTTATCCCGTTTGTTCATTTTCGGTGTCACAATATACTCAAATGGAATATAGGACATACCAATTCTCGAACAAATATAGCCATTTAAATTATCTTTTTACGTAGAATATTGCAGTGTATCATTTAAAATATTGGGCTTTGGGGCACTCCTGAAATCCAAGCAGTTTCATAGATTTTGCGACTGTGTTGTGTTGACAACTTATCTAATACACCACGCAATTTCATTCAACACAGATGTATTTTTCCTTTTAATTTTTATTAAAGGTGAATAAAAAATAATTTCTTATTTTTTTCTTCTCATTTCTGATTAAAATATTTAAGTATATTTTTATTTCTTTTATTTATATTTCTACCTAAATATCCGTGTCATCCAAGAATATGCTCATCGTGAATGAGCTATGGCCAGTTTTTCAATTTATCGTGATAGTATAAGATTATCTACCGAAAATCGTTACTATATTCAGTTTTTTAATTTCACATTTTTTACAATTTTAATATTTCACGAGCCTACATTAATTTTTTCCCATGCGTGTAATATTTTTATGTTATAATTTTGTTTAGTTAATCGATTCCATAAATTACATTAATTATCTGAGTTGGTCACATTAATAAGATAACAAATTCCTGAATTTATTTTTATCACTAAGATATTCGATATGTTAGAATAATCACAAACTCTGGAAAACGACGTCGTAGATGGAAAATCTAAATTGTGTGGCGCAAAATGATCAGCTCAGTTTACGAGTCTCTCGAGTGTTGCCATTGCTACAACAACGTACAACCTACACTACAGCTATGGCTGCTGGAATCCTCCACCATAATCCCTTCTCCCTCTCCATAGTTTCACAGTCTTCTACAGGTATCCGTATATATCTCTATCACTTCCACACTTTTCCTCCTTTTCTTCTCCTTCTCTGTTAACATGTACCTCGAAATATGCAGAAGGTACAACCTCCAACTCTCCCAAGCTGAGAGGCGACTGGAGGCAAAAATCTAGACCAATTCCCCCTGGTGGGACCTACCCCGCCAAGGATCATTGCAGGTTCTTCCTTCGATAATCCTCAAGCTTAAGTTGATAATCATTTGTTGTTCAATTATGCCTTATGTTGAACCAATTAAGCTGACTGAGCCTTTTCGTGCTGAAATCTTGCTTCTTTTTGATGGCGCAGCCGCTGCGGGTTATGTGATACCTACTACATTGCCCATGTGAAGAACGCTTGTGCTTTTCTCGGAGATGGCATGTCTAGAATCGAAGTAACTTCTGTTTTTGCTCTTGTGGTTATGTTTAACTCTCTCTTTTTTGGAAATTTAGGGTCCTCGAACTATGTTATCAAAATGTTGTCTAGTATGTGGATTCTGAAATTTATATTGTCATGAAATATTTGCTGAAAGACATCTTTCTATTGATGTACTAGTGGTTGATCATTATGTACTGTCTTAGGTTCTCGAACCAATGGTCCATGGCCGAGGCAGGAAAATTGATTCACTGGATGAGACTTATATGGGTGTTTATGAGGATCTACTATATGCTCGCAAAACACAACCTGTAGAGGGTAAGGTTCCTTAGTCGATTCGAGTCACTTGTACTTCCAATACTCAACGAGTACTTCATTTAATTTACAGTTCATTATAATGTTTAGCATTGCTTATCTTATGTGGTTCTGAATTGAGTTTTTCTTTTAATTTCATGAATGAGATTCATAGAAATTGAAAAATGTTACTGCAATTTGGATATTATCTATCTCATGTGAGGACCTAATAATGTAATGTACCTCTTTTAAGACATCTTTTTATGATAATGGATTCAGTAATGATGCTTCAGATTTTAAAGATTATTTTAGGAGTTTCCTTGACTTTTACAGGTAGACTAATTTTGAAGCTTAAGAAATCGGCAAAATTAGGAAAAATAAGATTATGTATCTATAGAAATAGGGAAATAGCACCAAGAGCTTCATTTTATTTCTGAATTAACATGGTTGAGCTTTACCGTCATAATTATTAAATTATTTATTTTTTTCTCTAAAATCAAGAATATGGTATTCTATGTGTAATAGTAATAGCAAAGGCCGTGTCTGGAAATGCCAAGTATCAGTCCTAGAATAAATCCAACAGAAGCTTACTTTGATATTAAAAAGTTATAAGAGTTGAACAAGAAAGTATGACAACATTAGTGATATTGCAGATTGCTTATGCTGGTTCAAAGATATATGATTAGCTCTTCACTCGGCATGGATAAATATATACTAGTACTTTCAAAACTAACAGTCCTTTTATGAATAACTATTATCCTTGAATATTCTATTATACCTTTATATATAAGACGTTCAAATTTATTTTTAAATAACCTGTATAATCTTTAGGTATCATTTGAATATTTTAAATATTACTAAAAATGTAGTATATCTTTCTAGTATGATACAAGCATTACGATATATCAGTATATGTAATAGCACATGATAACTTGTGGTGAAATTTCATCTTGTAAACTGGTGTTAAAGTTTCCAATTTGTTTTCTTGTTATTGGTAACCATAATCAGGGTATTTCTAAAACAGATCAGTGGCATATTCGTTCTGCATAATTTATATGGGCGGTTAGGTGTTATTTCTACTTGTCGAAACCAATTCTATTTGTGTATGGAATTGAGCTGATTATTTCCTAAGCATTATTCTTTTGGTCCATATCCTACATAACTCTACTTTTAATAGGGGCCCAGTGGACGGGCATAGTGACCACAATTGCAATGGAAATGCTCAGAACTGGCATGGTCGAAGCTGTTGTATGTGTGCAGAGGTACTGGACTGTCTAATCATCCTATGCATTGCACCAAATAGATATTCATGTTATTTAATGATGTATGGTTTTTCTTTGCATCCTTCTTTGTATGATTACAGTGATCCAGAAGATAGATTTACTCCCAGACCTGTATTGGCAAGGTTTGTTTCATGACATTCCAGATCTGTTAGAATCTTTAGATAGGTTTCTAAAGTTAGACATCTTTCTAGAATGTAATCAAACAATCTTTTGAAATCAGGACTCCTGAGGAAGTGCTTGCTGCCAAAGGAGTTAAACCAACACTATCTCCGAATCTTGATACTCTTGCACTAGTTGAGGTTTGCCCTTCTTATCTTTTGCCGATATCATTTAGTATTATGTTTGATGTAATTAAAAGTGAACGGACTTAAAACCCGAGCATTTGACTTAAAACTGCATTGCATGGCATCCTGCTGCTATAGTTAAATTGTTGGCATAGTCAATGCAAGCTTGTAACTGCTTTGTAATCTTCTGAACTATAAGATATCAATGAAGGAATCAAAGGGTGTTCGAGAGTCAAGAGAAATATGGGACGGGGTTTAGTATAAACTAACCTTGTTGGGTGTCGAATTGTAATGGTTTTAAAGCCTAGTTTTTATCAGGTATTATGTCGATATGCTATTCATTTTAGGGAATAGGGACCACTCTATGGTACCTTTTTTTTTCTCTAAACAAAGACAAACAAATTGTTGGCCGACTTGTATGCACCCATTCTCAGTGGATCTGTTTAAATCTTCTATGTATTTAAGTGTTCAGTATCATCAAATACAGTACTTTTGTATTTTTAAGTCATTATTTAATTCCAAACTTCTTCAGTATTATATCCACTAGTTAAGTGTAGAATGTTTAGGATTAATTATTCAAAACTAAGTAATTTTTTGGTTACCTTCTCAGGCTGCTGGTGTAAAACGTCTACTTTTCTGTGGTGTTGGCTGCCAAGTGCAAGGTATCATCATCATAATCATATAATTTTATGAAATTCCTTCCTTAATAGCTTAATTGTGACTCAGACTATTTTTAATGCAGCATAATTTCTTGAAGTGCAGCGTTAAGATCAGTGGAGCATCATCTGAATCTGGAAAAGCTTTATGTTCTAGGAACTAATTGCGGTATGGCTGTCATTTTGTCCAACTCTTTAGCACCTTCAAACCTTATTTCTAATTGAAGTTGTGGAGTTGGTATTAAATTCAATTTGGAATGCTGTGTATTCTCCAAAACAACTAGTAACCCGCTGAAATTTAGAAGGTATAAGTAATATACTATACTGTGAAAATCTATAACTTGTACCATGGTGTTGTTATAATTTTCTTTGTTTTGTTGCTTAAGTTGCTTAGGTTAACATCCTATGTGATATAGTTCATTTTTATTTTGTAGTGGATAATGGAACCCGAGAAGGCTTAGACAAATTTCTGAAGGCTGCTAGCACTGAACCAGAAACTGTACTTCATTATGAATTCATGCAAGATTACAAGGTTTGCTCCTTCTAGATGTTTCCTTGAAACTTTTCTGAAACTATGTTATTGTTGGTTTTTATATGTTTCCTATGATCAGTATGAACTTTCGCACATGTCGTCAATATCAAAGTCATTGCCAGTAAATATCATTACAGTCCCTAGTTTTGTTTTATTATTGAAAGCATTTTTAATCAGACTTTAGTCAAATATATATTAATCATCCTGTTTACCAGTAATAGAACTAGGAAAATGTGATACACTAACTTGCGATGAGTAATTCACCAAGTAATTTTGCTAGGATATTCATGTATCGATTCTTAAGCTACTTGGTTAATGCTTTTATATATTATTTCTCTCTCTGTTTATCCAATAGGTTCACTTGAAGCATTTAGACGGTCATATTGAAGAGGTAACCTGGTTTCATCATCTTGTATTTCTTTAGTGCTTAATAGTGTAGTGCTTGATACAACATGTTCTTACTAAGCAGGTCCCGTATTTCTCTCTCCCAGCCAACGAGTTAACGGATGTGATTGCTCCTTCTTGCTACAGGTATCATGCATTTTCTGCTATATACTTAAGTGACAATTATTGTGCTTGTTGGCATTATCTACAATTTGCATATTCATTCATTAAACTATGTGTATAGTTAACTACGCATGGCTGATGCATAATATGTTTTTGCAGTTGTTTTGACTACACAAATGGTTTAGCGGTAAGTGTACCCTACTTTATCTAGAGCTCATTATAGTATTTTTGGTTTCTATATCAACATTAAATTAAATATTATTTCTATACACTTCTGATTCTCTCTTGAACCCAGATAGTCTTATATCCCATCTCTTCTCAGTTAGAGACTCCTATATACACATACCTTCTTTTATGAAGTTTGTCAGCTTTATGTTGAATGTGGAATCTTTGCTGGATATGATACCTGGTTTCTACCTTTCTAATTTCAGTAATTGACCTTTTTGGTGTGGTTTACCCTTCATATTTAAGTACAATATTTTGAAATTTGTGTGTAGCACAAAACACACATGCGGCCAAGGTTGTTAAGTTAACATTAGACTAGAGTGCTTTTTAGTTAGTACAATGAATATACTGGGATGACATTGTACGATATATGGTTCGCACTTACTATTGCTAGAAGAAAGCACAACTCTGTTGGAATTTAAGAATGTGTCATCTCTCATTGTTCTAAACTATTCCAGGATTTGGTAGTAGGTTACATGGGCGTACCCAAATATGCCAAGGTTAGCATGACACAACATCCACAATACGTCACTGTTAGGTGATATGTGAAACTAGTGCATTCACCTTCTTCTTAGTGATGCATGCTCGCTCTAGTTGCTTATACAATTTTTTATTTGCTCAAATGGTAGAAATGAACGTGGAAAGGAGATGCTAAATTTGGTGAAAGATCTTCTGGAAATCACCCCCACAATTAGTTCGGTAATAGACATCTTCATCATTCTTTGTGTATTTCTGCAGTCTGTTTAAGATTCTGACTAATTCGGTTGCTTATTTCAGGGTAACAGACATCCATTCGTAACCGAAACTGTGAAAGCTGATGATAATGCTAAGTTAGGTATGCAATGGCACTCTTTTATAAAAAGTATACATCTCCCCCATTTATCTAGAGCTCATTTTTTCTTCGTAGGCAAAGGTCCATCTCAGCCTGCTCCAAAACTTGTCGGTGACCTAATAGCGTTTATCTTGAACCTGGTAAAGATTGTTCCATAACTAAATAATTTCAAGATATGTAAAAGGTTTTCACATTCCGACCTTGCTTTTACGCTGCAGGTTGGCCCTAAAGGTCTTGAATTTGCTCGCTATTCGCTGGACTACCACACCATCAGAAACTACCTTCATGTCAATCGCACATGGGGAAAAGAAAGGTATGCCAGAAAGGGAGTATGACGAAGTAGCATAGAGATTGCGATTACTTAATGATTCTGACTTTTTTGGTGCAGAGCCGAGAAGCACATGCCGTCGTATGCAAAGAAACTAGTATCCATGTACAACCAGAACGGAGAAATCGATGAGATGCTATCGAATAAGTGATGTTCAGAGCAAGATTTGGATGTAAAGTGCAATTCCTTGTATGTCAATGTCATCTCAACTGATAGGCTTGAAAACTGCAGAAAATGTGTTGGAACTTGGAAACATACTATTTTGAGTAAAGAATTTGATGAGCTATAAATGATGAAGATTGTACCATGTCTATAGAGTTACTTTCGTTACCCACTTGACGTGGGACATTACACACATGGGGCGACGAATATTGTGTTCAAGCTTGTATCATTCTCAACCAAGTTATACTTCATAAACACTTGATGAAATCAATTATGTAGGGTAAACATCAATATCAAAGCTTAAAGAATGTAGTGTTTTTCAATAAATATCTCACATATTAAATATTGAACACAAAAGTCATGAAAAATGTAGAAAGACTGGTTCTTGTAACATTTGTGTTGTTTAATCAATTTGTGCAACTAAGCCACTGAGGCATGAAAACATATGAGATATTTGACACATGCAAGTATTAAAGAAGGAATCCAATTGCATCCAACAGAGACTTATGGTAAGAAAAAGAAGAGCTTGAATGGCACGTTGTAATAGCAGGACAAAGTGAACTAGGACATCAAGACACAGCCAAGTTAGCCAACCTTGGACAAAATACACTGATTTCAATGAATGCAAAGTGCATCAAATTAAGCTTTCTCAACATCAAGGAATGGGCTTTCATCTTGAGATAACGCACCAGCAACCCCAGCCATTTTCTTAAGGATAATTTTTTTTTTCTTTTTTTTTTGCACCCCCTCGTCGCGTGGATTTGAGCTCCTCTTGAACTATTTTCTACGTTCGCACCTGATCCCCATGCGTTTTCTCTTTCTTGTCGCGGATCACACGATCTAACTTAGGAAAGTTCTGAGGTGAAACTTAGTTCTGCGAGCCTTTGCTGGTGATTCAATTCTACCAGCTGATGCAAGTTGGAATCTTTGTTTTCATCATGTTGGAGTGTTTTGTTTTAGCTACATTCTAATTATGTGAGGATATGAAAGTAGTGCTAGATATATGGTCCCATCAAGAGAGAGAGGGAGGGGATTTGGTGCCTGAATTAGCAGGCATGGGAATTCATGTGACATGTCAAGATATGCACTATTTGGGTATCCACTAGAAAGAAGAAAAACCGCAATCCATGTTCTAAATCAGCAACAAACCTAATTTTGAAGTCCCCCAGTTTTCCTTCACCATATAAAACCTCAAATTACTACTATTTTGTGACTCCTACATGTCATTATTCTATTTATTCAATACATTCTACGCATATACTACCTCTATCCTTGAAATATAGAAACTTTTAAAACAACACGAGTTTTAATATATAATTGATAAAGTGAGAGAAAATAATTAGTAAAGTTGAAAAATTGATAAAGTGAGAGAGATAAAAGAAAATATAATGAAAGTAGTGTTAGTGGAGTGTGAGGTCTGCGTCCTAAAATAGAAAGTTTAAAATTTTTTTATTTTTAAAGGACGATCCAAAATGGAAAATGTTTTTATTTTTAAAAGGACGGAGGAGTATCTTTTTGTGTTGTATTTATAGTACCATTTTAACAAAATTAAATTAATTAAATGAATGATTATTAAATGAGCAATAATTATCAAAAATGAAATTAGGCATGTGTACAAAGCATTTTCTCATAATTAATTAGCCAAAATTAACAAAGTTCTGACTAAATTATTAAATAAATTAAAAAATAAAACAAAAATGTGAATAAATAATCAAAGAAAATCGAGAAAAGGAAAAACAAGAAGAAATCATTATTAAAAGTAAAAGAAATGAAAACATAAAGAAAAAGAAAACAAACATATAAATATGCGACCGACGCAATGAACTGCACACGCTCATGCTGTGTGCGTTAAGGGACGCGTCCTTTGACTGCTTCCTTGTGTGGGGCCCACCGTGGCATTAAACAAGGTAGCTAATTTGCTACCTAATACTCTCTCGTCCCATAAAAATATGTGCACTTTTCATTTTCATCAGTCTCACCAAAATATGTGCATTCTATTTTTGGAAAATTATATCAATTTAATAATGTAGGTTCCACTATCCACTAACATTACTTTAACTACCATTCTCCTCCTCTCTCTTACTTTACCATACTATTCTCTTCATCTTTCTTACTTTATCAATTTTATCTTAATTCTCGTGTCATACTCATTGCCCATTTATTTATGGGACGGAGAGAGTACTACTATTCTCTTGGACAATCAATAAATATCTCATTTTTTTATTTTCAAATATTAAAATTAAGTATGTTATTTTGATTTTATAATACTACTTCTAAATAAGTCTCACACTTCAGCTAGCTCATTTAATTTTAATTTAATTATAAAACTGATAATAGTACACCTTCGTCCAACTAATATGTGACTCATTTCTTTTAGGCATATATTTTTAGGTAGTGGTGTTTGGTGGTTGAATAAAGAGATAAAAGAGTAGAAAAAAATAAGAGAGATGAAAGAGTGTTGTTTTTGACATAAAAGTAAATGTCTCCCTTATAATAGAACGGACCAAAAAAAGTTATGCTTCACTTATAAGTAGGAATTCTACTAATTCTATTGATGGACGAAGGGAGTACAAAAAACTCATAGCCATAAAACCACATTTCTATTGACTTTTCTTGTTTCTCATCATGATATTGAAAAGGTGTAAAGGTGAAGTCATGAGTGATGCTATAGGAAAAGGAACTAGATAAAGAGATGATGAAAGTGATGCTTTACTAATTCATACATTTTAGATTCTTCTTTACATGAAATCATTAGGCAAAGAATGTTAATTAACGTTGGTGTTAGGAAAAGAATAAATGTTTCTTGATCCATTTTTGGCAGGCAGCTGTGAAATCCACCACTACAGAAATGAAATGTCTTGGCCTTGATATCTATTTTTTGTGGATCAAGTTTCCTCACCACTGACAACGACTTGCAACCTAGGGTTAGATCGAATTGATTAATTCTTTTCCACTGGTATTTCTTTTATTCTTTCTTGTGTAAATTGTAGCATGTGCTATTGGCAAGATGGAAGTTGTTCAATTTTGTAACTATGTACTTGTTCCTAAACAAAGCTAGTGAAGAGTCTGCATCACATTGAATACAACATTTGATGCTACTGAACAATGGATACATGGTCCACCATATTATTGGACCAATTTCTGGAGATAGTTCCCATCACTTCTATTGTAATTTAATACTACCAAATTAGACCATTTTAATTCCCTTTCGGTATTAATTTGGCAGTAAGGTCTTTCTCTCAAGTCATAGGTTATTCACCATTGGTCTTTCATCATATCATTTAAGGGGGTGGGGGAAACACTAAAGAGAAAGAGAGCATATACCAAATAAATTTATCTCTTGACATTAAAGAAAAAAAGTTTAATCAAGAAAGCCTCATCTCCCTTTTTACAAGAAAAAAAATGCTAAAATGTAAGGCACTCTTATTGAAGAGGGCTTTTGTTTTTGTTCTTTTTTGTTTTATACTTTCTTTTCTTCTACCATTTGCCTAACCAAACTCCCCTTATCTGTCAATGTGCTGGTAAAACTAGACCAACACACAACAAAATATAGGTGAAAAGAGAGAGAAAAAAAAACTAGAAAAGAATTGGTCATCAAATTATTACTCCTAGTAATTAAACTAAGGCTTGCATCATCTTCTATTGCAGGCGACTCCCACGACATGGCTCTTGTGCTTAATTTCTTGATTCCAAATCTGAGCTATGTCTTGCGCAACTCGGACCGCGTCGGCCGATGCACCCGAGAGCCCTCTTCTTGTAAAACCAACCGCATAAAGCCCATCTTTCCCCTTCCAACCATTTGGAAATGGTGATCTTGGAAAACCATCCTTTGTAAAGAACTCACTTTCCTACAAATCACATACAATGATGTCAGAAACAAAGCTGACGTGTATCGACGAAGTGAAACATAAGATTCCAATACTTAGACAAAAGTGTCTAATAAGATTCACTTAAAAGAGAACTCCCATAACTATCACATAAACAAGAAATCCTCACCTTTAACCATGTGGGCACATTGCTAGAGTATCCAGTGGCCATGATGACAGAATCAACACAAAGAATCTGTCCATCAACAAGCTCAACACCTTCCTCCAAAAACTTGTTGATCCCACAAACCACCTTGATGTCTCCTGACCTTATCCTTGCAAGTGCACCTATGTCAAGAACAGGGGTCTTCCCCTCTGTATGCTTCAGCTGCAGCGGCCCCATCGCCGGCCGCTTCAGCCCATACCTCTCCGTGTCCCCAAGAATCAGCCGCGCCGCCGCCACCAGTATCTTGTCAGCCACCCAAAGCGGCAGCCATTTCGTCATCAGACCAGCCAGCTCAAATGTCGACACCCCAAACACATCCTTTGGCAACACATGTATCTGTCCAATAAATTATCAGAAACGTGTTTTAATTATTTTCAATGAATTGAAGAAATTTGTAGTAGTACTTACAGAGCTGCGGACGACCATAGATGGAAGAGCACGGTGGTTGGAGAGATCAAGAGAGACTTCCATGCCGGAATTCCCACACCCAACAACCAAAACCTTCTTCCCGGCAAACCCCTTCCCGGACTTGTAATCACAGGCATGCACCACCTCTCCGGCGAAGCCATCCAGCCCTTCAAACTCCGGGACCACCTTCTCCGCATTCTCTCCGGTGGCCACCACCAGCCACCGGCACAAATAATCAGCGGTGGAGCCGTCCACGTTGGCGCTCTTTACACGCCACAGCCCGCACGCCTGATCGTACTTGGCGGACTCAACAGTCTCGTCGAACATCGGAGATATGGCAAAGTGTTGGGCGTAGGCCTCGAGGTAGTCGATGAAGTGGCGCTTGGTGGGATATTCGGGGAAATGGGGAGGGAAGGGGATGTAAGGGAGCTGGCAGAAGTGCTTCGGGAGGTGGAGATTAAGGCGGTCGTATGTCTTCCTCTGCCACAGCGAGGCAATGCAGTTGGCTCGCTCTAGGATGACGAAGGGGACGCCTTCTCGCTTCAGGCCCGCCCCGACTGCTAGCCCGGAGGGGCCCGCTCCAACGATCAGGGGGCCGTTCACGAGTATGCAGCGCCGCCCTCCCGTGAACAGCTCCTCCTCTTCCTCCTCATGATCATTCATGTTGTGCCTCATGGAGGGGAAAATGTTTGTTTTATATTGTGTGTGTGTGTGAGAGAGAGAGAGAGAGAGAGAGTGGGGATTTGATTTGAATGTTGTTTGATGTGATGAGGAAAAGGAGAGGAGAAAGGTGGAATGAGTGGAGGGGGAAGGAGTACTTGAATGAGGTTTAAATAGGGAGGTGGAGGTGGAGGTGGTGGTGGTGGTGGTGGTGATTAGGATTTGAGAAACTATGATTTTTCTGTTTTTTTCCACATGATTGGAAGCAGTGTGTGTGTGTGTGTATGTGAGTGAGAGAGAAAGTGAGAGCTTCTATTTGTTATCGTACGTTGGTTAATATTGAGCTAACTTAGGTTTAGGTATTTGGATAATGTTACGAAAATATAGGATCTAATAGTGTGTAGTACTTTTCTTAGAAGGGGAATATGCTTCCACTGAAATTTACGGTCTACAAATAGTTTCTTTTGTATCAGAATCTATAGTAATTATGCTATAATGATAAGAAATAGGGGATCTTAGATCCAAAAATATCGCTATGATTCTATCCAAAGTGGGATGATTGTATTATAGTAGAAATCAATGTATTCGGATCTCAGACTTTCTCCTCTATTTCTTATCCACATTGCAGTATAATTATAATAGATTCCAATACAAGTGAAATTATTTACGGACCATAAATCTCTTTTGAAGCATATTCCCTTCAAAGAGTTTTACTTTATGTTCGCTAATCTAATCTTATTCATTTATTACTATTATATATTTCTATTTTATTAGGGAATATAAGGTCGCTAACATACATGTACCAGTCATAGAATTAGTTTTCAAATTGATATATTAGACCTAATTATAACATGGGATAAACATAGAGATTTCAATCAATAATGATAATCTATAAGTTCTTTCTTAAAAAATGATTCTATAAGTTGGTGTGCCCTTCAATCAATATCTGAAAATGTGGGAGAAAGAGACTAATCTCTCAAAATAATAATATATTGATTATCATGATTTCAAATCTCAAAACTAAGCATACATTCTTCTCTTCTTTCCTCCTCTAACTAGCTAAAGCAGTGTCGAGTATGATTTTATCTCCATACACATAATATATTCAAATGAAATTAGTACAAATATAAATTGATCGAAAAACGTGAATCTCGAGATTTGTATTTAGGAGCAAATGTTAAACTATTAAAGTACATTCTCCCATAATAGATATAGTGAGAGCAATAAATTTGATTACCAACTTACAAACACTTGAAAGATCTTCCTTTTTGTGTTCTTTATAACATTATTTTCTGCTTTTTTTATCTGTTTAGTTGAGAATTGTCATAAATATTTTTGAGTTTGTTAGAAATCATTTCCTCGCCGATGAGAATGTTCGGAACTCAATATATACGCAACACAAACTGGCCCATGTGATTTATATACTAGTTACACCGATGTGGGACCGTTATATGTTATTTTTCTAGTTTCAATTGTCAACACCCCCCTCAAACACTTCAAGGTGAACTTGGAGGGGTTGGACTTTTTTTCTGATGGGTTGGACAACTGGCCCAATTTTTTTTCCGATCGGTTGGACCACTGGCCCAAATTTTAAGCCCAAATATACTGTTAGGTCAGTCATTTTTTCGGTTTTAGCCCAGATATACTGCTGGGTCAGTTAAATTTGACCCACAGTCGGCGACCCGCTCTGATACCATGATAGAAATCCATGGGCTCCATCCTAAAACCAATTGGTGATAGAAGGAGTGGCCCATGAGATTTATATACTAGTTTCAGTTTTCTTTTAACACCGATATGGGACAGTTATATGTTATTTTTCTAGTTTCAATTGCCAACACTACTTCTCAAAATTTAAATTAACTAGAGGCGTGTATCGATATAGTTTCTTGGGACACCCCCGAAAAGTTTAAATACTAGCGATGAAATTGAAGTAGCACTTATACATTGCTTGCAACTTTACTTGTTATCTAGGATGTGGTTTGTCTCCAAATTCCTAAGAGTATTAGTATTAATTTATAATGAGAACATTCGTTGCATGGGGATTATTGAATAGAGCAGGATTTCCCTAATATGTAATTATGCATAATTTTTAATTTTTGAAATAAATGTATGAAATCTGAATGTATAAACTCATTTATGAATAAAAGTAATACTCCTCCGTCCAATTTATATTTTTTAAGCAAAATATAAGACACTTGATACTCTCTTCGTTTGCCATTCATAGTCCCATTATCTCATAGTAGTACTTAATTTGTAGTACTTATTTATTATTCCTATTTTATTCTCTTACCATTTTCCTACTATATTCTCTTTTATTTTACTTTTACTCTACTTAATTTATTACAAATCTATTTTTTTAATCTTTGTATAAAAAATGATCTCACATGCTAATACTAATTAGATGATGAGAGTAGTATTATTTGCATCGATTTAATAATGAAACTAAAATTACAATTGGATACAAGTTTGGAATTTACTTTGCAATTGCTAAATTAAATATTGTTCAACTTTTAGAAGTCCGGACGAAGTTTGTTAGTTGGCCTTTGAAAACAAGACGCTACTTTATGTACTTTGATTAAAAATGTAGCTATTTTAAGACCTTAAGGGCATTGGCAATGAGCGCCGATAGCAAGGGCATATCTATCGGCCCCCTCATCGGCTCTCCTAGGTCACCATTGTGGGAGGAGGGCCGATTCCCCCTCCCCAACGCCTCCGCCCTTGAGCCGATATTAAGCCTCATCCGATTCTTTTTTTTTTCATTTAATTCATTTTTTATACTCTTTATATACTCCATTACCCACCAATTATTCACATTTAATCCTATTTTATTTTATCTCACTCTACATTTTACTTTTCTCTAGTCACAATATTTTTAATATTTTTATCAATATTTTTAGTTTATTTTTTCTGTATTTTTTATAAATGTAGGATATTTTTTTAATGAAATTTGTTTTTTATTGAGTTGTCTTTAATTTATTTTTCTTGCTATTTTATATCATTTTTTTCAGACTAACAATTAAAAGTAAAATATAAAAATAGTGAAGATGTGGAAATGAGATGGGCTCTGAGAGGGGTTCTGGGATGAGCTCTCGTTGCAGGGAGATAGGCTTTGGGGGGCCTGCTGACGTGACATGAAAAAATAGAGATATGCTCTGAGATGGGCTCCGGGGATAGGCTCTTATTGTGAATGCCCAAAAAGTGTTATTAGCATTATTTTACTTTTCGAAAGAAACTCTCTTTTTATCATCAACTAGTGCTATGCACGGGACATAAGATTTTTCAAATAATGAAGATAAATTCTAAGGTAAGTAAATTAAAAAAAAAGAGAAGGAAGATAATATAATGATGTTTATAGTTAAGAATATGTCTTAATTATAATAAGACAAATACATAGATAAAAATGTTCGAAATAGTGTTAATGGAAAATATGTTCCATCCCATAAGGAAGAAATATTTATCAATTAATAGATAGAGAATAATTTTGAATAACGACTAAAAATGAAAAAATATGATGATTTTTCACTGACAAAGATAATAATACAATGCTTCAATATTTTATATATAAAAATAAATTACTAATATATAGATCGAAATGTTTTTGTGAATTATATAATTTAGATGAAAATTGCGATGAAAAAGTAACCGTTTATAAGATTTAGAATTGGTTGGAAATTAAGCTGGGAATTTAGAATTTTACTTATGCTTCATATATAAATCACATTTAAAAATTTAAAAATTAACATAACACTCTAATAGAAATTAGTTTAGACATGTTAATTTGGGCTCTAGTTTTGATGCACGACTCTACAACTACTTATTGAATGGTTGCTTCGAGAAATGGTACTTATTAAATATAAAAAATTAATAAAAGTGGTAAATAATTTAACTGATTAATCTTATTCTCTGACTCACAAAATTTTGCATAGAAGTAGTGAAAAACATCTTTAATTCTTTGAAATCCCAATGAAAAATATAATTCAAAACCTTGTGATTTTCAATTTTCTTATAAGCTCCATTAGGTTTATAGATTGTTCAATTTTATGATTATTCACGTTCTTAATTTGTCCTACAAAAGGTATATAGATTTAGATGAATAGCATCTCACAACTTAAAACATTTATGATCTATCTCTCATGTGTATAACCCGTGCCATTCACAATGCGTCACATTTTTAGTGGACGGAGGGAGTAATTACTTATTTCATTAAGATTAAAATATTCAAAACATAGAGATGAAGAGAATAAAACCGATGATAGAATAAAGTTATTTCTCTACAATATTAGAAAAATTTAAATATTATTGGTTTATGTAAAAATTAAAATATTTACTTAAATTTCATTTCAAAATCCAATGAAATGAATCTATTTTATTTTATATATGATTTTCAAACTATCCCATATTCAAAATTCATCACAATCAGTAATATAAAATGCATATAATTCGTTTAAATCTTTTAATAATTAAAAGAAACACGATTTGGGTCTCATATTCATACATAAAATTTTAGAGTAGTACTACGAAAATTTAAGAAAACACTCTTTAATTAATGTTGTAATTGAATTCTTGCATTGGTTTCAGCCCAAGAGAAATATAAATCACCGGCCCAAAATATAAATACTCAACCTAGTTATCTTCATATTTTTTCATCACAATTCCCAACCTTTTGGAGAGAGATGATCTTCCCTCTCTCTAAATCTGTCGCAGTCTCTGCCTTTGCCCGCCACGCCTCCTCCTCCTCCGGCGATCCTTCTCTCTCAATATCTTCTTTCTCTCAACCTCTCTAGTTATCTCTCTCTTCCGGATATATCTCTCTCTCGGCTTCTACCTCCATTCCCATTCCCCAGCTAACGCCGCTGCCTGCACTCGCCGGTCGCCGTCAGCCACAGCACCGCCTGCCTCTTCGTCGTCCCCGCAAACTCGACCCCCACCTCAACACCGTCAGTCATTCCGCCGTTACTGCATACGGTGGTTGACTACCGCCACTGCCCCACCTAAACACGCCGCCGTCGACGTCTTCGACGTCTTCTTCGCTGTTCCACCCTCCTCCAGTGCCCCACGCTCACCCACCCGCTTGCCTCGCCGCATTGCTCCACCTATGTGCACATTAAAAGACCATAGCCGTTTCTCGCAGTTGGATCTCCCTCTCTACAACTAAAGCTTTTGTAGCAATGGTGCATTTTTTTTATAGATAATGCTCCAAAGCTTCTCTTCTAAGCTAAATTTTTTGGACGACCACTTTTTTTTGGGAAGACCACTTTAGCTCTGCACAAATGCATTCAATTAATTTCTCTACGTATTTTTCTTCTCACATTTTTGTACCACGTTCTATTTTCCCTCCAAAAAAAGGTATCAATGTCTTTTCACCACACTAGCACTTTAGATTGACACTTTAGATTAGTATAGATTGAGCAAAAGAAATATATAAAAACTCAAAACAATTCGAACTAACAAAATGCAAAAAGATTCCTTATTCATAAATATTGGTAAACTTTATTATAGTACTCATACTATTATACTAATCTCACAAATTATAGAAAATAGATAAAAAATTAAATACTTAAAAATCGCCACCCTTCAAATTAAAATAAACAATTAATGCATTAAATATCATAATACTACTAAATATTAAACCTAAAAAAATGTTTTCTTTCTCTTCAATCTTCATCTTCTCCGTCTTTTCTCTGTTTCATTTTCATTTCATCAGTTTCCGTCAACCATTCTTCACGTAATTCACTGCCTTAATTCTAAAATACAACAAACCCAGTTCATGAAGTCCATTCCCTCCGATTCCCCAAAACCGTCGACTTCTACCACCATCCGCCGCCCGTCTCGAGCCCAATTCAATTTCGAAAGTTCAATGACAAAGTGGTTTCTCAGGTAAATTATTACAGAAAGTAGATATAATTAGGAGTTGGGACCGAGCGCAGAGGCATTGAAAAGCGTGCGCGAATGGTCGGATCTCCTTTCCGGGCCAAGATGGAAGGTGTTCATTCGCTGGTTCAACCACACCAGCCGCCGATTGAGTAAGAGAAAATAAGGAGTAGTTATAATTGTATCAGTTCATCTAATATTTTTATAATATTGTTCAAACTTCCTGTGTAAGCCACTTCTGTTGGGAAGAAGACCTGCAAAATAAGAGGAAATTTTTTTAAAAAGGTTACAAAAGTTTATAACGCATACATATATTATTATATACGTATTTGTAAAAAATGAAAAAGTTAATTATACAATCAGCTTTTCATTTTCCGTCCAAAAAGTATCAATGTCTTTTCACCACACTGCCACTTTAGATTAGTATAGATTGTCCACGCCGGTTAATTTAAAATAGTACTCCCTCCGTCCCGCGTTACTTGAACGTTTCCTTTTCGGCACGGAGATTAAGGAATGAGTGATAGACAAAGTCTAATATTACAGCTGTAGGTGATAATTTTTACTAAAAATGGAAAGAGTGCAAATAACTTGGGACGCCCAGAAAGGAAATGAGTGCAAGTAACACGGGACGGAGGGAGTATATTTTTGCAAACTTATAGTAGTTTATACTTTCCTTGACTATTCTGTATTCCAATTATAGTTAAAATTAAATAGAAGGTAGTGAAGTGCAAATTATTCATAACTAAGAAAATGAGAACTATTTTCAGTCTCTGAACCATAAAAAATTAGTATGAATAAAATTTGTAAATTCGATTCCGAAAGGCCGTGAAAATTTTCATAATTTTCAAATATTAGTGCACTAAGTTTTTACTTTATTTATATCTTGTTTGTGCTTAATTCTTTGATTGGCGGTGCGTAAGGTTTACTAATAGTATTTAATAGATAAAACTATGTATGGCCACATAAGATTAGACAAGTTATGTGAACGTTTTAGGAAGATTAGGCAACAAACATGAGATCCACTATTTCCCCATATCGCAAAATAAACCACAAGGAATTTGAAAAACAAGTCGACACCTTTTTGGGTACATTCAACAAATCAACGAGTAAATTAGGAAATGTAGTAGCTATTGCTATTGCTATTGTCTATTGATATCATTCATCAAAGAGAAGGGATAATTAAGATGAGGCATTCTCTCTCCTATAAATGCTAAGTATTTCTCCATATCCTCCGCTCCAGATTACCGAAATACCCCTATCCTAAGACCATCCACAATGCCGCCCAGCCGAGCGCCGGCGCTGGGCGGTTCGCTGGGCGGTCCGCTCGGCGCTATTGCAGCGCCCGGATCGCCCAGCGCACCGCCTAGCGCGAAATTTAATTTTTTTTTCCCGAAACACTAAATATACACGCTTTGCTCGTCATTTTCATTCGCACCACTTGTTTTAACGAGTACTCGCTCTATCTTAATTTCTGTACAAGATCAACAAGGGAAATAGATCTCAACAACGAGTACTCTCTCTATCTTAAATTAATGTGTTTTTTTAAATTATTATACTTTTTTAAATTTTAATATTATTATTAAACTTTTCCCGTATATGTCTCGTAAATTAAATTTAGTATATTGTGTGATTGTTAATTATTTCATTTTGTATATATTTGTTAATAGTGATGTGGATATTATGTGGCTGGGCTATTGCTGGACTATTTGCTTGTTTTGATGATGTGGCAGGAGGATTTTTAGTGCTGATGATGTGGCAGTGGCTAGGCTATGGCTGGGCTATTGCTGGGCTATTCCTATCGTGGATGGTCTAAAGGTTTGGAATCTGCGTTGCATCATCACCCACCCACCGTCTTCATTATTGAAATTTATTGGTTTCTATTGTGAAAGATGATTGATTATATTATACATCATCATATATGCAATTTGCAAATGCAATGGTCCCCTTTCAAAATCTAATTCCAAATCCAAATCCAAATCATAATAAGTTTTCTCATTTTTATTTATTCACTATCTCTATTCTACACATGGGCGGCACATTATTTTCATTTGGCACGAATAAAATCGCATATTACTATAATTTTATTTTTCCACACAAGCTCAATAATCACCGGTTGTATATTGTAGGATTCAACCAATTATCTATACTCTGTAGGAACTGATTTTTTGTTTTTGAGTTGATACAAAATCTCTTGGCTTTGTTGAGCCACGTCGTTCAAAAATTTGATTAACTAAAATATAGTATAGTACTACTTTCTGTGCAGATTTTGTTATGTATAATAATCATTTTGCAATTATCAAGCCTGATAATTTGTTTTGCTTTAAATTTGTGACTGATAAGTTTATTCCCGAATACCTTTTTATGTCAATTTGGAATGTTTTTGGGGCTACACATTCAATTGGTCCTAATCTTTAATTAGTCATGCGTAGTGCAATTTTGTCATAATCCTTTTAATGGTCCAATTGTACGATTTTCTCATAAATTTTATGCAATTTCAACATAAGGTGACTCATGGGACTTAATATCACTACCCATTTAATTAATAGACTGTTGCGTGCGAATATGCAACAAAAAGCTCATCATGTGTGATGAACTTTCACCTTATTTTAGAACATATGTGAATCACACATATTAATAACTGAGTTATGATGATTATATATATATATATATATATATATATATATATATATATATATATATATATATATATATAGGGATGTATTCATTTCCTTTTTCCATATTTCCTCCTATTTCCTTCTTGATCTCAGCCGTTGATTATCCCCATCTTGTGGACGAAAATATTCAATTAAACCAGTTTATTTTATTCAATTAATGAGCGTGCAAGGTCATAATAGGGAAACATTAAGTTGGTGGTTATGGAAATTTCCTTGATTTCCTCACTTCAAGATCTTGCAGTTTTTGAGTTTTGTCACGCGTTCCAGACGCATCTTCTTCCTAAACTATCTCTGCAATTTTCCTATTAGTTTTTACACGTTGAAATTCAAGGCCCTTGGTTACGGGATCCTCGATATTACAATCGTTTATCGCTTGCGTTGCAGCAGTTGTTGTTCTCTCATTAATGGAAGAAGGTAAGGCAAACGATTTTGATCCGTATGCGTGTATTTGTTTATGTATCGGATGTCTTTCTACCAATTCAGACCAGTCCTTGTATATGCTACTTATTGAGCATGTATGTCGAGTACTGTGAAATCATGTTTAAACATGATGTCCAGTTTTGATTTGTTGCCGTTTAGGGTTCATGTTATGTCGTATAAACAATGCACCAAATGAGAATGGATACTGAATGTTATTGACTATATAATGCGTTCTCTGGGAACTGCAATGTATAGGATAGAGTAAATAATGAGTGAACGCGATTATAAATCATTCATTTGGGGTTTTGGTTTAGCTTTTGGCGTGGCTAGGGTAGTAGTTTAAAACGATACAAATAATGCAACAAGTGATGATGTATAATGAATTGAATTGAGTATATAATGCATAATGCATAATTCGTGTTTGGCATTAACTGGATACATATAATGCACCAAATGGTTATGCATAATGATATCTATTGCCTGTATAATGCATAATACGTTGGATGACTTAATGAAGGACCGCGAGTATGCCTCATTCCTTTACGGTTTAGATGTGCCGTGTTTCGATGTTTGGAACACGTTTCTTGTTTACCCTAAGGGTTTAATAAGCCCAGGGGCTAGGGTATAGTACATACACGTATTTTTGCTAATTTACATATTTAACCGAATAAAGTTATAAAAAAGGTGCATTACTTGTAAGAACAATCGATTGCTACATTGCACATTTTTGCTAACCTCTTTTTTTGCGTTTGTGTATAGAGAGTGTTGTTCGTGAATGTTCTCCGGAGCTTAAGCCTCATGTCGGTCTGAAATTCCAATCCTTGGAATTCGCTTTTGCTTTTTACGAGGTATAAGCCCGCGCAGTTGGCTTTGATACGCGCAAACAAGCGATGAGAAAGGTCGATGATGTCACAACCTGGTATCTCGTAGTATGCAATAGGGAAGGAAAGAAGAAGTCGACCGAAGATGACCAGTTGAATGCCCGGTCGGGTTTCAGTATCTAGCGGAGGAAGTTATCTAAGCGTTGTGGTTGTAAGGCTAGTATATCTTTCAAGCTTGAGTTATGTTCTTTAAACAGCACATCACAGCTTTTGTTTGGGTCCTAGTAGTATTGTTGTTCAAATCTTTGTCGTAGTATTATAAGTTGAAACATGTGGTTTGTTGCATTAGTAAACTTTTTCTGTTCATTAATGGATTATATATCAGTCGAGTACTATATATTACTCCAAACATCAAAATATACATAAATAAACCCAAGTTGTTCTCGTGTGTGTGGAAGTGCGTGACCACACTTCGATTTTATTTGGGACTTTAATTTGTAAGCACTTTTCCTACAACTCAGATGTTGTGGACTCTATTTTAACTCGACATGGAGTTGTATTAAAAAACAAACATGTATATTTGTTTTTGAAGTAGTGGGTTAAAGCTAATCATTAGTTGTATTATTGTTGAGTAGGCTGACTCCAGTGAAAGTAACAAAATTGTTTAGTTTAGACATTTATTAATTGGTTTGATAAGATATAAAATTTTGTAGCAATATCCTAAAAAATTTCAGTTCAAATGACACTAAACTAAACAGTATGCAATCCAATAAAATTGACCGAACCCAATAGAATTATATCTTCATGAAGATGAATAAGTTCTCATTATATAAGTTTCAAACTCTTTGTTTTTCAATATTTTGAAAGTTAGTGTAGTAATCTTTTCAAAATATATGTGAAAATGTACTTTGATAAAATGTTTAAAAGTTATATATACTCATCAATTTAAACATTTTATCAAAGTACATTTTCACATATATTTTACTACATTTTGAAAATTAAAAAAACGATATTCATTTGGAAAATATGTGCAGTATTACATTTCTAAGAATTACTACATAGTATATTAATTTCGAGTTAAAATGTCATTCGTTTATGAGTGTACTGATTATTAGAGAGATGGATTTATCAAGACAAATATATAGGTTTTAACAAATGTCATAAATTTGTTCAAGTGCAATTTTCCGTACGAGTCAATCTGAATTCGAATGTTGACGGTTATCAACGAAAATTTCTAGCCCGAAAATATTATTATCCACATGACCCATAACCATATAGCTGATAATCCGATAAGGATGGATTGAACCCGAGCTGGTTGACCCGATCGACACTCCTACCTAATTATAAGAGTGAAATAGTTTAATATATCATATATGTATCTACATACAGAAAATTACAAGCAACCTTCACACCCATGCTCCAATAATAGTTGGTGTGCACTTTAGGATTATGTGGGCTTCGTGGAAGATGTTGTTTTCTCTTGATATACATGAAAAGTTTCCATTTACGATTCATTTATTCCCAAGGATGTAAAAAACAAAAATTAGGAATGTGAGACTAAGTTTTTACGCGGAGAGAACCAAACAAATTTTCTTTTATGGCTAGCAAAAGATTTTATCATAAGAATAGACTAGAAAAGATGAGATCGAAATTTTTGTCACATTTTTTAGTAATCTCCATTTTATAATTTCATAGAGTGGAAAAATGAAGAAAAAGACGCAGACCGAAAATTACTTCCATCATTTTCCCGAGGAAAACTTTCACCTTATAAACAAGTAAAAAAATAAAATATGGTACTTTATAGTATAAAAAAATGATTAGTCTCTAATTGTGTTTGAGGTTGAATATGATGTGGATTATATGGGCTCTACTAAGATTATGGGTACAATACAAATTAATTTTGCAAATCCACCAAATCATATCTTGGTGCGCATAAAAAGATGCCACGTGGCAACATCATATATCCTAATTAGCTCTTACGTTAAAAATCTAAACCGATTATTAATATCCGAGATAGGATCCGTAAGGATCTTCATCTAATTGGCCACTGTATTTTTTTTTTAAAAAAGACTGAATTGGATTTATTTTTATTTTCATAATTATTATAATCTATTCAATAACGCATACTACATACTTCATACTTGTGCTCACTTATATTATGTTTTGATGTTAAATCAAAGGATATAAATATACTACATTTTATATGAATTTTTAAAAAATCGGTGTGGCACTGGCATATGATATTACAAAATGCAAGATTTTAATTAGCTAAATTGAAATAAATTTGCACAAAATTTTACGGAGGAAAGAAAATTATTATAGGCTCAAAATCAGTAATCATACACTATTAGACAATGATTATTTTTATTTTATTTTCTTTTCTCTAGATTAATATATAGATGTATAATATGGATGCCCTTTTAATTATATTTATTTTCTAATAGTAATAATGCATTTCAAGTGCAAAAGGTGTTTGTTCTATTCGAATTGGGGGTTTGACGTGTGCTATTATTTGAACTTTTAGTTTTAGATGCACTAGTACACATTTTATTCTAAACATTTGTGTTAATTGGATAAGAACTGGTGAAAACTTTTGGATTATGAATATTATGATACGAACTATTTATTTTAATCTCTAAATCTTTCATGTTCGTTTCCTTAGAGGCTTATAATATTATGTAGCTTAATTGCTAACATGCACTCCAATACGATTTTATTCTCTTTCGGAGCAAAAGAAAAAAAGAAAGAAATAGGTGCCTTAATTAATTTACAAAGTGGTATTAGTATATTTATGGTAACCTTTTTCTTGGTCAAAGAGGAACTTTTAGAGTTGATCTTAAAATTAATGTGTCGAACCACTTGGAAATTATTAGCTAGCATTGTGCTTAACCAATGATTACTAAGCATATGACCCATAAGATACTTGGCCCTTTAGCTACATATATTAATTGGATTAATGCTTTAATTTTGCTATCTTAACTTGAACTTTTCTTGCTTGAATGAAGTCGAGAAGAGAACTTTCCTTGTTTAGTTTATGATTTTTTATGATATATACAAGTTTCATCCTTATAAATCAAAACCCATAGGTTTATTATAAAGGGGATTTCGACCTCGTATTTTTTCTTTTTCTTTTTAGTCGAGAGGGGTACTGAAATTGAATAAGAGTAGAATCCCTGAGATTAGGACATCAACAACCACGACTCTTATTTGTCTATGATGTAGTAGTATATTATTTTTGAATCTCACATCATTTTTTACTCTATCTCTATAATACCAACTACAACCCCTCGGTCTCTCAACTATCTCTTATAGTATTAATTATTTACGGGTCTCACTATTTAATTTCTTCAATTTTAAAATGCAATTAATTAAAAATATTTAATTTAAAAAACTGATATATTTACAAATTAAAATCCAAAAAAACTAAAAATTACATAAATTCTTAAAAATCAAAATTTACTCCGTATGTAATTAAAACATGTCTGTCGGACCATATTCCAAACATTGATGATAAATTAGAAGTTCCTCCATCCGCTGTGAACTTTGAATTTTTTTATGTATTTTTATTAATTTTGTTTTTTTTTCAATTTTTCGGATTTTTTTTAAAAATTGAAAATTTTGGTGAAGTGGGAAATTTTATTAATTTTTATTTTGATTTTTTTTTTGGATTTTAAAAAAGCTGTCGAACTACGACGCCCACTCGCGAGCTGGCGAGTAGGCATCACCGCCCAACGTTAGAGCACCACATCGGGGGTATGGCGTGCTAGCTAGCCAACTTACTTCCCCTCAATTAGAGCCACTCCGCGAGACAAGATTAGTGTAACGCTGTCTATTGTGTAGCTCGTCTTGGCGAGACAAGCAGAGCCACGCAAGAGACGCGTTGTTGATGCTCTTAATATTTAAACTTGCTAGATCGAGCCACGCAAGAGACGCCGGTTCAAGAAACTTGGGCATTTACAACCTTGTTGCCATTCTCAACCTCTTTTTTCTTTTGGCATCTCATACACGCTTTTGTACTACCCGAATTCATCGTTATTCCAACACTTCATTGAATCTCTATCTTTTCTGGATTGACTCTTTCCTAATGGACGTCGGTGTACCCTGATTTTGCCTTACCTTAGATATTCTACTCTTTCGTGTTTAGTGTTGTTCCTGAAGTGGATTCTTATTCTTTACTTGAATTTCCCTGCTAATTATCGGAACATGTTCCATCAAAACTAAAAAACTATGTCAATCTAAATTTGTATTATTGTGTTGATATTCTTAATATAATATATTAACTATTTATTATCATTTTTACAAAATGAATGCTTAAAAGTGACTGAGACTGCTAAAGCGGGACGAATGGAGAGTAGTTAACAAAGTTAGCAGATTAAGCTAGTTAGATTACCCCTTTAATGAGTATCGTTAATTTAATGCTAGTATATATTTATTAGATTAATTAGCTCCACAGGTTCAAAAAGTTTGAATAGTAGCTGATGATATCACATGGAGGGCACGGGAAGTTCAGTTGTTTAGAGATTTTAATGATTCTTAATTTTAGAAAAATAAAATAGAAAAATAAGCTCTAATCAGTGTATTTAGTATTGGGAACCTTGGCATGATCCTCATTGACTGGATTGAATCATAATCATTATATCATGGATAGATAGAGATTTGTTATTGCTCTTAAAATGTTAAATTCATTCTGCTATATTAAACAATTATATGGCCTTATGAATATTAAATTTGTTCGGAAAGAATAAATTTTGTAAACGATCAATCATTTTTTCAACAAATTGATGAATATCATTAAAATATAATATTTTTGGACTGAGCCTTATGCTTCTTTCTGCACTACATATATAATCCGCAGCCTTAACTACGGAAAAATTACATGCGTTATATATGTAATAAACACATTCCACCAATTAAACCATTCAATATATATAGCAAAAAGTGAATAGTATTATATTAATCCATACAGATATATATACGCGTAGCGAATAATAGATCGATAGGCAAACAATACAAATTAATTTTATGAACATTAGAGAAAAAAATAATCAGTAGCTGAAAAAAATACTAACCGTGGAATCTAAATTTCTTGGTCCAAATATGGTTAGAACTTAGAAATATTTTTAGGATCCTAGCATGTGACCTAATCAATCAAAAAAGTGTTAGAAATTTGATTAATTATCAAAAGATGGGTGTCCTAGCTAATTAAATATTCCATTAATGTTCTTCGATCCGATTTCATTGCTCTCAATTATAAGAAGAAAAACATAATACAAGAAAGAGATATCATATCAGCTAAAGAGACTTGTATAATTGATCATGAACATATGTTGGAATGTGATAACATACCTAACTATATTAACTTTGCTAATAGTAAAAAATTAATATTTTAGAGAATCAAATAATTGGTGCATAAAAGCAACAATTTAATTAAGTAGGTAAAAACAAGAATTTTATAGGTCTTTGTGTATTGAAATTTTATTTGAGTTGGAAATATTGAAATTCAAGATTTTCTAGTTTTATTGGAATCAATCTAATAAAAATTTTATTTGAGTTGGAAATATTGAAATCAAGAATCTTTGTGTATATCTACTACCTCACAATTCATTTTATAGGTCTTTCTGCGACTATTAACCTTATTTAATGATAATTTATTATTTATGGCATCCACTATTTTAATTTGGTGTAAATAAGTCTTTGAAATGAGAGGAAATAAGAACAAAACTTGATGAAATGAAAGGGAGGGAGTATTATATTACAAGTCTTATGTTAAGTTTATAACTAGGTGATTTATCTTAGAGCATCTGCAGTGGTATAAACTAGGTGATTTATCTTAGAGTATCTGCAGTGGTGCTATTAGCTAAGAGCACCCGCCGTGCCGTCGGCACGGTGCATACCCTGCTCGCCGTTGTGCTCTTGCCGACGGCACGGCCCTGCTCGATAGCAAGAGTACCGCTATGCCGAAGAGCACGCCTACGTGACGCCTCCTGATTGGCTCGTTTTTATTCCGTTAAATTTATTATTATTTTTTAAAATTCATAAAAAATTGAAAATAATTCGAAAAAAAGAAAAAAAATATTTTCGGATTCCCATTTTTTTATTATGAATTTAATTATGTAATTTTTAGGATTTTAATTATGTAATTTTTAATTTTGTAGTAATTTGTAATAGTATTTCACGTATTTTTAATACATTTTAATATTGTGAAAATGTTTTTAGTAATTGAAATATTTAAATTGAATAATAGAATGGTAGGACCCTTGAGCATGCTTGTGGAAGAGTATGAATGTGGGTGTTGTGCTCTTGCAGAAGAGCAGAGAGTAAAAAATGAATAAATGTGGGTTGCGGAAGAGCATGGATGTGGATGCTCTTTAAGTTCATTCAACATACACCAAAGATTAAAATAACCAATATATATAATAATAATAATAATTATTATTATTATTATTATTATACTAACTGAACGTCCTTAATGGACAGGAAAATATTAATTTGTGGATAAAATATATGTGATGCCTGAATTGAGATCCATATAGTCATATAGACAACAATGGAGGGTTCATATGATTACAAAACATTAGTGATTAGACCATTGCCCAAGAATGGACATTGGGCCCAAATACACTGTACTCCATATATTCGGATTCAAAAGTATGTCCAACTAAATTTGACTGCGGGGCTATCTTTAGTTTCCAATTGAAATTTGCAAGGTGAGAAATTAACTTGCATAATTAAAACAATGCTTGTATTCAAATAAAATAAATTAATGTGTGTGGTATATATTAGCTATTTCCTATTGATAGCAAATATCTTGTGAAGAAGAGGCATTTGATTTGGATTGCTAGTCTTCCTCCAATTATGTGATTAATCATAAGGTGATGAATTCGTAACTAAAAATCTAACCTCCTAAAACAACAAACATTTGGTATAATACATAGTACATAATTTGGGTGTTTATAAATTTTTAAGGGTTAAGCTCAATCATGTTTTCACCAAATTTCGTTGATAATTTTAAAACGGCCCTTTAGACTTTAGCTTACTAGTATTCGTTATCATTTTTTAATGGCAAATCATTATGTAGATTTGATTGGACAAAAACCATTAGCTGAAATATTTTTCAAGCCTTTATCGTTTTAACTTTGAGCTCTTTCCTGAAAACCATTTAAATTACTAACGGACTTCAGTCAATTGATAAAATATAGTAGTAGAAAATAATTTTATTAAATCATATCATATATTGTGACCACATAGGTAATGTCGAATATGCTTTTCGCGCTTCGTCACCATCCGACGCTGATAAGTTGTTAACAAGTGATCATCACCGTTGATGTATTTATGGGCCTCCTTGTCCTATTCTCTCGTTTCTTTTTTAAAAACCAAATACTCCATCCGTCCCATAATTATTGACTGTGCACGAATTTTAAGAGATGTAATGAAAAGTGAGATGAAAAAGTTAGTGGAGAGTGGATCATACTTTTATATACTAGTAGTTTTATAATAAAACCTGACTGGAATATATGGTCTATTACTAAAAAATGGTAAAAAGTGAAATGTAACAAATTTTATGTGACGAACGGAAATAAAAAAAATGTAACAAAATTTTGTTACATTTCTCGATCACTCCAAAAATACCAACTCTCATTTCTCGATCAACGTGCATTTACAACATTCATTCCATTCGTCTACTTTTACACACCAAATCCAAAATTCTCCGACTTCTTAAAATCAAAGCAGCTAAAAAAATCCCTATCGTAGGTCCTCTCCATATACTACCCCTTTCTGGCCGCATCGTCGCCAACCTCTACGTCGACTGCAGCGACGCTGGCGTGCCCTTTTCCGAAGCCGAAGTAGATTGTGACGTCTCCCAATTCATCACCAATCCAAACGCTAAAAATTTGGAGAAATTTCTACCTCGCCACTTCCGTATCACCAATTAGCCCACAATCATTTTTAGTTTCAATATAGATATACTATTGAGTTAGTTAAGATATACTCATGGATCAGTTAAATTTAATGGATCAGTTAAATTTAAAACATACAGTACAATAGTAAATTTTTTTAGTTTTAATAAAAATTATTTTTGGATAAGTTAAATTTAGCTCACAGTCATTTTTAGTTTAATTAGAGATATACTTTAGGTCAGTTAAATATAGCCTGCAAGCAGCCTAATCTGATACTGATAGAAATCCACAACGTTTCATTCTAAAACTAATTGGTGATACGGAAGTGGCGCAGAATATTGTTATATTTATTTTTATTTTATTTTACTTGCCAACAAGGTACACCGTCGCGGGGCATCGTCCGAGCCGGGTGGAGGCTCTGCGGGCTTTTATATGGGCCCGGTACTCGGGCATAAGATCCGATCCGAGTAAGATGTGCATTGTGTATAACTCAATTAACCTACGGAGCCGAGGCGACCCGCCGCTGTCCAAATACCAATTCGGTAACGTTGTTTTTTGTTTCCGGGGAGGGGGATACGGCCGGGGATGGAGTGGCGAAGCTTAAGTGCAATGTGCGGGAAGCATCGAAGGCGCTGGACGCCGGCTATGTTGGTGGGCTGAAAAAGAGGGAGATGCAGTTGGAAGAGATAAGGGTTCAGGTTGAAGCTAGTAAGGTGGAAGAGAGGTTTCTGTTTTCGAATGTGTGCGGGTTTTCTTTGTACGAAGCGGATTTCGGGTGGGGCCTCTTAAAGCTAATCATCGAGAGTTATGGAGTAGTTCATAGTGTATGAGAAGATAGGCTAAAGGAGAAGAAGATTGTATTATTTCTGTGTATGTATGTCACGGTTTCTACCCCCTTAAGTAGGAGAGCAGTACAAAGTATTTTAGGTAAAGCATCAACCTATTCTAGGACAATGTAATGAATATTAATTCTCAATCAATTACAAATCTTTCTCCTATAATTGTGTATTTCATTTAAGGAATGTTTTGACACTCCCCCTCAAGTTGAGCAATGGTATCTCCAATGCTTAACTTGGCCAATGTTTCCTTGAAGACTTTTGGCAGAACTGCTTTGGTGAGTATGTCCGCGAGTTGTTCTTCAGAACGGACAAATGGAAACTCAATGATACCACCGTCTAGTTTTTCTTTGATGAAGTGCCGATCTACCTCCACGTGCTTTGTTCGGTCGTGTTGCACTGGGTTTTCTGATATGCTTATGGCAGCCTTGTTGTCACAAAACAACTGACTCTTTCGGGTAGGTGGGAACCCTATTTCTGTGAGCAGTCTTCTTAGCCAGAGAATTTCCATGAGTCCACTCTTCATTCCACGGAACTCAGCTTCGGCACTAGATAGTGCCACAACCTTTTTTTTCTTACTTCTCCATGTCACCAAGTTCCCCCCTATGAAGGTAAAGTAGCCTCCCGTAGATTTTCTGTCCACCGGGTTGCTTGCCCAGTCGGCATCGGTGTATCCATCGATCTCCAAGTCTTCTCTCTTTGCTAGGAACACCCCATATCCTATAGTTCCTTTTAAATAACGTACAATCCTCAACGCAGCTTCCATGTGATTAGCCTGGGGTAGGTGCATGAACTGGCTTACAATACCCACGGCGTAGGCAATGTCGGGTCTGGTGTGTGAGAGATAGATGAGTTTTCCCACAAGCCGTTGGTATCTTTCTCTGTCTGCAAGCTCTGCTCCTTCTTCTATCTTCAAACCATGGTTAGGAACCATTGGAGTGTCTGCTGGTTTACAGTCTAGGAGACCTGTTTCAGCCAACAGATCTAGAACATACTTTTTCTGCCTTAGGAATATTTCGTGTCGGGATCGCAACACTTCTATCCCCAAGAAGTATTCCAGTGCTCCTAGATCTTTCATTGCGAATTCTTTGAACAAATTCTCCTTCAACCTCTGGATTTCCTCTACGTCATCTCCTGTGATAATCATATCGTCAACGTAGATAAGCAGACAAGTTACCTGGTTGCCTCTTTTTTTTGTGAAAAGAGTATGATCGGACTGGCTTTGTTGAAATCCGTGCTTGAGCATAGCTTGGCAGAACCTTCCAAACCAGACTCGTGGGGACTGCTTCAACCCATACAGAGTTTTCCGCAGTCGACATACTTCTCCGTCTCCAAATTCTTCAGAAAGACCTGGTGGGACCTCCATGTATACTTCTTTGTTTTCTTCGAGCTCTCCATGAAGGAAGGCGTTAGTCACATCGAATTGGTGTAGATTCCAGTCTTTGCATGCTGCAACAGATAGCAGTGTTCGCACAGTCTCCATTTTAGCCACAGGAGAGAATGTCTCTTCATAGTCTACCCCATACACTTGGGTGTACCCTTTCGCCACGAGTCTAGCTTTATATCTCTCTATTGATCCATCAGCTCTTCGTTTTATGGTATAAATCCACCGACATCCAACTGGTTTTTTTCCTTTTGGCAACGAACATTTCTCCCATGTGCCATTCTTGACTAGGGCATCAATCTCTTTCTTCATGGCTTCTCTCCAGTGTTTATGTTTATTTGCCTCAAGAAATGTCTGTGGAATGTCTTCTTCCTCATACAGGGCAGACTCGAAGGCCCGGGCCATTTCTGATAGGTGGCTTTGCGCAATATTGGATACCGCGTACTTTGCCTTTCTACCCTTCCAGTCTGGAGAGTATCGTCGAGGGGGTACTCCTCTTGTCCTCCTCGGAGGCAACTCGTATGAGTCATCATTTCTTCCAGTAGGTTCACTTTCTTCATTGTTGTCCCTATCAATGTTAGTATCATCCAATTGTACATTATCACTTGGAACTGAATTAGTTACCTCATGGATCGAAGACGGGTCTGACGGTTAGTTCGTTACACCTTGCTCGACATTCTGTATTACCGGATCTGATTGCCCGGCGGTGGTGCTAGCTTCCTCAGGTGGACCAACGTCTGTGACAGGGCTTGGCTGTAACTCTCCCCCTGTCTGTGGTTCCCCATGTGCTTCTCCCCCTAGGTGATGGTTTTGAATATCGGGTAGCCAATCTAGAAGGTCATATTGTGTACTACTGTCTGAAGATTGTGTCTCCCCCTGACCGCTAGATTGGGCGTAGAAGTATTCCCCTTCCACAAAATCACAGTTCATGGTGGTGTGGATCCTTCGGGTCTTTGGGTCATAACATCGGTAACCTTTTTGATTCTTTCCATATCCTAGGAAAACACATTTCAGGGCGCATGGGTCAAATTTGGTACGTCCGTGTTTGGGAATGTGGACAAAGACTGAGCATCCAAAGATTCTGGGTTCAAGGGATAGGGAGGATGGGATTTCGAAATGCTGGGAGAAAGTATCTAAGGGTGTCTTAAAGTTAAGTATGCCGGTGGGTAGGCGATTAAGGAGATAGACAGCGGTGGCTATGGCTTCTGGCCAAAAGAATTTGGGTACTTTGGATTCAATCAAGAGGGCTCGAGTAACTTCGAGGATGTATCGGTTCTTTCGTTCGGCTACCCCATTTTGCTCTGGATTATAAGCACATGAGGTTTGGTGGATTAGGCCTTTAGTCCTAAAAAACTCTTGCATTTTATTATTGACAAACTCTCCTCCGTTGTCGGATCTAAGGATCTGGATGGTGGTTTTGTATTGGGTTTGAATAAGGTTGTAAAAATCTACGAACTTATCAAACACATCATTCTTATTTTTCAGAAAATAGATCCAAGTCATACGGGAATAGTCATCAATAAAAAGTACAAAATACCGAAAACCTTGACCCCCAGTGATAGGAGCAGGACCCCAAACATCAGAGTGTACTAAAGAAAAAGGAGATTTTACTCTCGTATTGTTCAACTTAAAAGAATGTCTATGGTTTTTAGCCAAAACACATGTATCACACTGAAAAAAGTTCAAAGATCTAGCTAGGTTTGGATAAAGAAGACGAAAATATCCCAAGGATGGATGCCCTAACCGACGATGCCAAAGCCAAGCCTGTCTGTCTGTCGGTCCTGGAGTTAGCATCATCGCAGCACTCTGTTGGGCAATCTCGTCCACGTAATACAGTCCGCCTCGCTCAGTGCCACGCCCAACTATCGTCCCCGTCTTGATATCCTGTAACATGCAAAAACGGGGCTGCATTAGTAACTTGCAGTGCAGTTCTTTGGTCACATGGCTAATGGATAACAACTTATGAGACAAAGACGGGACAAAAAGACAATTAGAGAGACAGAGAGTTGGCGAAATATTGATTGTGCCTGCCCCCATTACTCTGGCTAGGTCCCCACTGGCGGTTTGGACATATGATTTCGTTGGTGGGGTAATGGATACAAAGTCTGAGGCCTCGAAGGAAATAGTGTCGGTGGCCCCACAGTCAAAAATCCAGTGAGGATCCTTAGGGCCGGAGGTGGATATGGAGGAACAGGCGGAGGCTAAGGCATCGAAGGAGTTTTGACAGGGTATCATGGGCTGATGTGTGATGTTTTCGGAAGGTGTGGGTGTAATTTGAAGAGTTTTTGCAAGTTGGGGGTCAATTTTGTGAAGTGTAAGAGTTTGGGGCGGATTTTGTGAATACTTGGTTCGGTGGGGGTCGAATGGGAGTTTTACGGAAGATTTGGGGTCAATGTGAGGTAATCTTTTGGGGCGGGGGTCAATGTGGGATTTAGAGAAGTTTGGGGGTTGAAATTGGGAACAAATTATGGTAGTGGGGGGGTGTTCGAATTTAGTGGGTTTTGGCTCATTTGGGGCTTTTTGATCGAGCCCTAGCCGCCTCCCCCCTTCGTCTGTGGGAACCCTAGCCGCCTCCTCTCCACTTGTTCCGCCACGTCCGCTGGCGAGATAGCCGGCGAGGTCTCCATTTGGCGACTTATTACCTTCTGACCACGATCTTGCTATGGAGACGGAGGCGATTGGGGGCTTGTCCTCCTTTTTGATTTCTCCGTCGCTTCCAGCGATGCCGCTACCGCCCTGCCACCCGTCGCATTGCCGGCGTAGGAGGCGTGGTCGAGAGCGACAGCGGCTGAGGCTCTACCGCCTCCCCTTCCGCCGCCGGGTCGACCTCCGTTTCTGGCTTGCCTCCCCTTCTTCATCTCATCCCACCATTCCGGGAACCCATGAATGTGGAAACACGTCTCTTTGGTGTGTTTCTTTCCTCCACAGTGATTGCATATTAACTTGCTCTTGTCTTCGTCTTTCTGATAATTAGGGTTTCTGGATGGATGGGGGTGATGGTGCGGCGTGGGTGCTCGGTTTCGATCATATACTGCGAGACCCATTCCGATTCCAGGTTCCTTCATTGCCGGGTTGAGCAATTTTTCATTTACGGACTCCCTTCTGACTAAACTGTACGCCTTCCTTGCGTTTGGAATAGGATCCATGTTTAGGATCTCCCTATTGATCTTGCTATGTTGGTTGTCGTCGAGTGCCCACATGAATTGATATAATCGGTGTCTCTGTATATGTTGATTATACTTGTCGATGCTTGATGGGGTATCCATCGGATTTGGGTCCCTGGTATCGATAGATATCCAGAGATCTTGTAGTTTCTGCCATAGTTGTTCTAATGACAGATTTCCTTGCTTGATGTTGTATGCTTGCCTATGCAGGTCCGAAATCTGAAATTGATCGGCTCCGCTTCCATACGTTGTAGCCAGACTGTCCCATAAGTCGTAGGCTGTTTCGTACTGAGAAACCTCATTAACGAGGCTGTTTTCGATGTTGTTTATGATCCAATTAAAGCAGCAGTCGTCCCTTTGTTGCCATCGACTGTGGCTCGGATCTGTCGGAGGGGGAGGGTCTGGAACTCCAGTGATGTGAGATGCCAGGCCTTTCCCTCGTATCCCCCGACTCATCAGTTTCGCCCATAGTGGGTAGTTCTCACCGTTGAGCTTTTCGGCTAGGCGGACTTCGCCTAGTGATTCAGTGGATGAAGGCTGTTGGTTTTGGCTTTTCTGAGACAAGCTTAGTCTCATGAACTCAGCGAATTGTTCGGCTGAGAGAGTAATTGGTGGGTTGTTTTTCGGTGAATCTGACATGGTTGTTGGTTGTTTGTTTCAGGGTCTGCCGGTTTTGGCTTCTTGGTTCGAGATTGGTCCGAGACAGTGATGAGACTACTCTGAGTCTCACCCCTGCTCTGATACCATCTTAAAGCTAATCATCGAGAGTTATGGAGTAGTTCATAGTGTATGAGAAGATAGGCTAAAGGAGAAGAAGATTGTATTATTTCTGTGTATGTATGTCACGGTTTCTACCCCCTTAAGTAGGAGAGCAGTACAAAGTATTTTAGGTAAAGCATCAACCTATTCTAGGACAATGTAATGAATATTAATTCTCGATCAATTACAAATCTTTCTCCTATAATTGTGTATTTCATTTAAGGAATGTTTTGACAGGGCCGGGTCAGGTTTGTCGGGCTGCCCTACAAGAATATGCCATTTTTCATGGATACAAAGAGTGGGGATGGAATAGAGGTACCACTTCAGTTGACTGAAAAAGATATGGAAAATTTTCAAGCTCATTCAATGTTAAAGAGTAATTTGTGATTATGGAAACTAAGTTAATTTACTTATCAAGTTAATTTCACTAACATTAAATCTTTCGCTAGCATATGCTCCTAATCCTATATACAGTTCAAATTAATTTACCTCTTCTGTTGTATCATGGATTGGTCATTTTGTTATACTCCCATTAGATGGCTTGCAAGATCGAACTAGCAAATTTTCTTGGTCAAGATGGCCATGTCAGTAATTTTTTATGACAAAACTGGACCGAATTAACAATACGCTGCTGGTCTGCAATTGAACCGACCAATCTGATTTTTAAAACACTTGGTTTCAGAAAAATAAATATTTATTGATTTTCTTGATGTCAATAAATTATACTAGTTGACATTTTTCAAATTGATTCTCCAAAGATATAATACTACTATTCAGAACAAAACATTAATTTGACAGCCAACTTACTATCACGTTCAGTTTTTCAATATGACAAATTAGATCTAGATGCATTTGATGAAGTTCCCATTATATATTGGGATGCACATTCAAAAAAGAAAACCCAAAAAAATCAATTTTGATTTTTGAACAACAAATATGGGTATAGAAAGAAAGGTAAGTTCAGTAGAAATGATGAAGCCATCTTCTCCAACCCCAAAATGCATGCAAAAATACCAATTTTCATTTATCGATCAAAATACAGTTTTATCATTCATTCCGGCGGTCTTGTTCTACCCTTCAAACCCCACTATTCCCAACTCGGAAAAATCAAAGCTGCTGAAGAAATCCTTATCGGAGGTCCTCTCCATATACCACCCTCTCGCCGGCCGCCGCGTGGGCAATCTCTACGTTGACTGCAGCGACGCCGGCGCACCCTTCTCTGAAGCCGAAGCAGACTGCGACCTCTCGCTAGCTGTTACCAATCCAAACCCTAGTAATTTGAAGAAACTTCTACCCCACGAGACGGATGAGTTCCATGATCTTTGCCTGGCTGTTCACGCCACCTATTTCCGCTGCGGCGGCCTCGCCGTTGGGATCCTTCTCTCGCACAAGGTCGCCGACGCATCATCTTACCTCTTGTTCCTCAAAACCTGGTCCGCCGTCGCAACAAACGGTGGGGCCGTGCCGCTGCCCAAGTTTGAGCTTGCTGCCTATGCTCCTCAGGTTTTTGCAACTATACTCAATAAATATAATAAATTTTTAAGTCATTTTCAGAATATGAATACTTGTAAAAGTGTATTTATATTTTATGTAATTTTATCAAAAAGTAGTACTCCTTCCATCTCATTCAAGATATCCACATTCTTGAGTGACACGGGATTTTATGAGAAATTGTTGGTTAGACTAAATAGAGAGAAAAATTGTATATGAATATTTTAATAAGGAAAGAGAGAAAAGAACGATTTACTTCCAAATAAAGAAAGTGGACAAACTAAAAAGAAAAGATGGATATATTGAATAGAACGGAAAGAGTATTATATTATCTTGCTCAATTCGACCCCATAAATTATTAATTTCTGGATCTGCCATTGTCGACAGTTGGACATCCTCAGTTGCCAGCCTCCGCCTGGATTAGCGGAGGGAGACGTCGCCACCACGATCCTCACGTTCGCAGCAGCGGAGATCGCCACTCTCCAGGAGAGGTACAGCGCCCCGGGCCGTCGACGTCCGAGTCGGGTGGAGGCTCTCTCGGCTTTTATATGGACACGGTTCGTGTCAGCAACGGGCGCTGTATCTGACCCGGATCAGATCTGCATTGTGTATAATGCGATAAACCTAAGGAACCGGGCCGATCCGCCCCTGTCGGATCACCAGTTCGGTAACTTCATTGCGCCTTCGACGGCTTTCGTGAGGGCTGGCGACAGTGGCGTGGACATTGTGAGGAAGGTGCGGGAAGCGTCGAAGAGGATCGGCGCAGGATACGTGGCCGGGCTGAAGAAGAGGGAGATGCAATTGGAAGACATAATGGGTCATGTTCGAGCCAGTGAAGGCGTGATGGTTAAAATGTTCTTCTCGAGTCTCTGTGGATTTCCTTGGTGGCATGTAGATTTCGGGTGGGGCAGACCTGCCCGGTTTGGAACCATTGGGTTGCCCTTCCAGAATTTGGTACATTTTATGGATACAAATGGTGGGGATGGAGTAGAGGCACTCATTCAATTGAGCATACAAGATATGGAGAAATTCCAAGCTCATTTATCACTCAATAGTAAATTGTAATAGAAATTAAAAACTTTACCATCATTCACCAGCAAATTGTTTGGTCAGCTACTGTGGTACAGTATTACAATGGATTCAATATTCAATGGATTAGAATGGTTCTTAGTTCTCATCATATCATAGATATTGAAATTTGATGCAATAAAGTGCAACAACAAGACAAATTTGATGGCTATGATATAACCTTGGAATGTAATGCAGTTATACTCGATACAATTAATTGAAGAAAATGAGTATTCGACAGTGTACTCAATATATCGTAGTGTTGCAACATCTACAAAACGTGTAGATCCCACACAGATATCAAATGCAGTGAATGTGATTAGATGTTTAAATTAAATCTGCTGTCTAAAATGAATGCAAATACAACCAAAAAACAACAAGAATGTTACATAGTAAGCACCAAGCGGCATTATCTGCTTTTGCAGGTATAGAATGTAAGAGAAACATAACATACCGTTATGGTAATGGGAGCTCCAAGTTCACCTTCCTGGCAAGGAAAATTGATGTCAGCAGATGAGCATCGTCTTACCAGTCATCTGCTTGGTCTCAACCTGACTAAACGGACGATGTGCGCAGTTCTGACAAACGCACCTTATATATCTTGAACCAAGGCTCAATTTAAATCTGTACGCGATAAGTTTGACTACACATTTGTAGCATCATCATGTCATCAGCATAAGAACGGCACGAGAGCATAAGGATTCAATCATCAACCTTTTTTCACTATTGAACAAAAAACATGTTTCATGTATACAACTGGAACTTAGGAGGCTCTAACACTATTTCTGCCTGTAGTTTCTAGATAGATCAATGACCAAAATATAATCCCTAAGGTATGAAAAAAGAGCTAGCTAAGTGGGAAAAAACTCATCACTTCCCCTTTATCTTACTCTACCTAAGAATTCTACAAATTCTACACAACAATCTAGTCGGGGAGGTGATGAGACAACTCAAGTTACAAAAACAATCAAGTTGGTATACATCATGGTATCAACAAAGTGTATGATATAATGCAGGTTGGTGCTGAGCGGAAAATCACAGCCTTAACCTTGTAAGAATTCGAATGATGGATTTTCAAGAAGTTCTTCTGGAGGTTTTACGCCTTTGAAATCTCCATCATGGAGAGAGTTGCTAAGTTCTTCAACTGGTAAAGGGATGCTGCAGTAGACAAAGGATAATTTATAGCTTTATTTGGACAAGATACTTGAGAAGAGCCTTTAGCTCACAAAATACCTGGAGTTATCATCTAACACATATGAGCTGCTATCAGGATCATTAGAGTCCTCCGATGCAAGTATCTTCAGGTTAGAAATCACCTGTTACCAGTTATAAAGTAAGATATCAAGAAGCCTTATCGGCCATAATGCTGGCTTAAGTTTTCATTGTTGTAGTAAAGTAACTTAACAAGGAAACACAACTTACTTCTGGAGATACATTATCTGAACCATTATCATCCCCAAAAAGAATACATATTCTATAAAGCTGCTGACTGCTAAGTATCTGTTAACAAAAAATGTTTCATACATAAATTGAACTCCTCAATTAAAGGCTAAAAAAGTCACGTTACCGAAACAACATATACAATGAGTAGCAGCTCATCTACACACAGTCACACACTCCATTTCTCTTCTATCCTTCAATTTTTTTTGCTATATAAACCAATCTTGGTTTGTCTAAAAGGCACACATCTACTTAAAAATCCAAACAAAGAAGAATCCACATACTCACACACATACATATATAAGGAAGAAAGAGACGCATGGAAATAAACTTACAGGGCAAAGTTCAGTTGTAAGATCATCATAGGTTAGTTCCGATTTTTGTTGCATTATCTGCACATGAGGTAAGTATTTAGCATAACATCTAATTAATTAGCACTGCTCTCCATGCCTCCAGTGTAGTATGCACTTGAATCTGTCTTCGTTATTTTGATTGGAGAATAGACGACATAGTATTCCTCGTCTATTCCCAAAATATGAAGATACATCCATGATTACTACAAATGAATACCAAAATCTGTATCAGGAGTTTTCTTAGGAACATACCAGAAGCCTTACAGCCTGCTGCACATATTTTAGTTCATCAAATGATGAGCCTGCATACTGTAATACAAACAGACAACACTCAGTCTACACTTACCGCATTATTAATTAAGGGACGCAGTATGATAGCAATATATAACGACTACAAGTATCTAGCAGCTTAGGCTAAACTAGGCGTAACAGATTCGAGATGAGCAGTACTAAACTCAGGCTTGACTCATTGAGCTCGAGCTTTATATCTCAAACACTTGGAGCCTAATGAATTTTCTAAAATTTATACTTTATATATTTTTTCTTAAATTAATCTTATCATAAGAAATACAGTTCACTAGAAGTTTAATATACTTTTCATGAATTAAAGTATATAGATAGCAAGTTAATACTTTCATATCCCCAATGTAGCTACGTAAAGAGCTTGCGCACGAACTAATGAGCCCAGCAGTGTCACTGTAAAGCTGAAGCTTTATCATTTTTAGTTAAGGAGATTCAACAAATTTGACCAGCTTTTATGGAGTAAAAATCCGAGTAGCTTAGCTCATTTACAGTCCAGTGCTAAATAAATATAGCAGTGTCGATGAATAACTCAACCAGCAGAAAGGTTCTTACCTCGTGTGTGTCCCCGTACCAAAGTTGTAATTCAGTTAACCCTATCTTTACATATTCCCCACTGTTGAACGTGCAACACTCTTTTTGGAGAAGAAGGCTGAAGAAATTTAAACCAGATTACAAGTATTGTATTGCAGCATATTCAGAAAAGAAGAATGCAAATGATGGCATAGGAGATACCTGTTAAAGAGCTGAACATTTATATAAGAGAAAAGCTGCTCGAAGATTTTCTGGACAAGAACTGGAGGAAGCTGAAACATTGGCTTCAATAAGATAGGGACCAGACTTATACAGGTAAAAAGGTAGGTGGTTTTACATACGAAATTATCTTTCAGTGTACTTAGAAGCCTGTTTAAGCAATCAATGACGCTTTGCCAGTTCCTAGTAGCACTTTCATCAGACGATTGAGTGGGGGACTTTTTGAGTGCCTGAAGATCGACATTCAAAATCAGATTCTGCACTAGAAGTGTCAAGGAGATGAAAAAGAAGCCAACTCAACAATTTAGAAAAAGGAAATTTTCATTAATATTATACTAATTTTTTAGTGAATTTATACTGCAATCTGTTTCATAACATGCTGATAGCAATCATATATCTACTAACTCTTCAAAATGCAATTTCACATTTCAACTCAGAGACCATGGAACATGAAATTGAAAAAGAGAACAAATATAAATCAATCATTCCAGAAGTAATATAGCGTGAAAATAAACGTAAAACTCGAAGAAAGAATGAAGGAATATCAAAGCCAATTAAGACTAATCGCATAATTGTTGGAAGATTATAGAATTCCAAATAAAATAAAATTCTACCTCAATACATGAAGAAAGAACAGGTGACAATTCCTTCTTTGCATTGTCTCGAATAATACTATAAATCTTCTCAATATAAGCCGTCAGCTGCTCCTTGAAAAGCAAAGCTGGATACTTGGCTTCAACCTGTCTTATTCCATCAACACCGCCTATAGAAATATCGGCAAAGGATGGGGACGTCCGAAAACTCTGGACATAAATATTTACGAAGATTTATATCAGAAGCCCTTAAAAAATCCACGAAATCATCTTTCATTTACAACTCTATTGACATGATAAAGGATAATCATACTTGAGCCATCCTTCCGAAAAACGAGGTGGGCGGAGGAGGTTGAGATGAAGATGCAGATTTAAGGGTTCGTTGGAGTAAAAAAAGTAGTGTAGATGTGTTGCAAAGCCAGTAAGCCATACGATCATTGTTTGCCTCATCCTAAAACAAAATGACCCATTTGAGCAGATTAGGTGTCAAGATATAAAGATGTTAGTCACTGGAAATTGGCAAATTGGAATCAAACGATTATATTGCAGGTTTTCCACTACATTGGTTGCAGAATATGGAGATAATATTGATTTAGAAACCTCGGGAAATCACACTAAAATAAGTAAAATTAGAAAGATATCTAAATACCATGATTTTCTACTCATTATTTGTAGAAAGACAATTACTGCATCAAATCTTAATCGTCAAATCCGGTAAGTCTCTCACAAGTTCGTGTCATTGAGACCCCTCTGAATATTAATGTACTGAAACATTTATTTTTCCTAAAGATAAATGTATCCCTAAAGTCATACAAAAAAAAACTTTGAAAATAGAGATATGAGCCCATGACAGATAAAATACAAGAATTCTGAATATTGGACGGTACCCCTAAATTATTAGAGAAGATTGGTAACATGGTAGCAATCATAATTATCTGGTTGTTTATTACTAGACCTTTTTGGACTAACCAAAATGTTGAACCATGGACTCAAGTTCCACATAACTTGAAACAGTTCATCCCTCACATTGATAGTAAGAATTCAAATTCTCACATTGATAGTAAGAATCAAAATTCAAATAATGTGATGCTCTGCTCACAAAAGAAAATTAATGATTTCCCTCCACTTATTATTGAATTGTAAATTGGTAACCAGTTAAACAATGAAGACCAAGAGCAGTCCATATAAACAGTATCTAGTTTGTCACACGATCAACTCCATAGCCAAACCAAACGTGTGCGGAATGCTTAGGGAAGAATAAAACATGTGCGAATGCGTAGAAAAAAAAGTACTCTCTCCGTCCCTCTGCAGTAGAGGCGTTTCATTTTCAGCACCCGTTTTGGAAAAATAATAATAAATAGTTAAAGTATAGAAAAAGTAACGTAAGAGATAGAATAATATAGAGAAGACTCTTATATCTATTATTCTCTCTTATTTTACTCTCTCTACACTTTAACTATTTATTATCATTTTTTCAAAATAAGTGCTCAAAATGAAACGCCTCTACTACAGAGGGACGGAGGGAGTATTAAACATCACCTTTAATGCTGAACCAATGATCTGAATAAGCATATCAAAAACGTTAGTTCTTTCGGCTTCAAAAGATCTCCAGTTTAGCAGGCATTTGTAAATTGTTAGTGCAGCAACTGGTTTTCCTTCACTGAAACCAACATCTTTTTTGATGCACCTAATAAGAGTATCTACTACCTCCTGGAATCACCAAACAAAAATATCATTCAATTTTTGTAAATACAGGCTGGAACAAGTGCAAGACAACAGCATTGCTTTCAAAATATTTGTGTACTCAGAAAGGAGTACAAGTTACATGATCTATCTGAAACTGCAAATGAGGAATGTAAGGAAACTCATAAATGAAGCAAAAAAATGTTTCCATTTGTGATTAACTGTACTTAATGAAGTTTTCCATGTTCCAGTCGATGTTACAAGAATAAAATTAACAGTAAGAGATTCAGTACCAAATCAAAAGCCGCCATTGACACTGTACAGCAACGCATATTAGGTAATAATTTAATCTACAGAAGCCTAATGCGTAAAAAGTACCCTATTTGTATGATTATAATTTCTATGTGGTGTTCAGTATACTTGACCAGGACAATACTCTTTACGAACTGTAACATCATGCTACGTCAATACTAACATTCCACATGAACTGAGTCAATACAGCAAAGGTTCATATTAAAAACCATGACTCATATAGGCCAGGTATCATTCTTGAGACACAGTCAAAGATGGCACTGGTAGAAAAATATGCTAAACTTAAATTTTATAGAAATAACTCACACGTTGCCTTTCAGTGTTAGATGTCCTTAGTGCACTATCAGATTCAGTACCAAATCTTTTACTGGATCCTGCGCTCAAAAGTTCCTGCATAGCAGCTTACAAGCACAATCAGAATGATAAAGAATGCATATGTTTATGTGCTTAATAAATCAATAGAATAAGCATCGAACCACGATTTCATATTGCACTTACTTTCTGACCATTCTGCCCCTCCTGCATATCAAGGGGATAAAAGGAATAAGCACTAGATACCGAGACAATACTAAGTACAACTGAGCTTAAATACTAACATTATTAGTTGGAGGTAAATGTCCAGATAGTTTCCCTGAAGGATTATTCATTAAAGCCTGTCGACGGAGAACCTGATCTGCTGTCTCCATGTCAGAGATTTTCTCTTCAAGCCTAAAAATTTAGAAGATTACTGAATATACAGATATATACGATTTCTTAGTTTCATTAGAAAATATTTACCTCGTGAGAAATAACCAATATTATCTCTTTTAAGGACTTAAAAAGAATAGGTACAGGTCAACAAATGAACTAATTATCTGATAGCTGACAAGTGGTGAAAATATAAATGTAATTCAACCTCTGCATATCTGTCTTCAGCTTAATTATCTTTATCTCTGCCTCCATTGCTAGCTTGTTCGACTCCTCATATTTCTTCCCTTCTTCATCTACTTTCTTTTCCAGAGAACTCACTAAACTCTGAACCAACCATTCGGAATTTATAACAGCCTATCATAAGTTACGAAACATATATTTCACTAAGTGATGGTTAAAGCAGACCTAAAATGTTACCTTCAGCTTTTCATTTTCAGATGTTAATTTACGAACTAGTTCAGTATCTATTACTAAGCCCTCTTTTGTAGGAGGACCTTGCTCGGATATTTCTGAGAGAACTTGCTGGGATACTGCTGGAGGGACTTGCTCAGATACTGCTGAAGGGACTTGCTCGGATATTTCTGAGAGAACTTGCTGGGATACTGCTGGAGGGACTTGCTCAGATACTGCTGAAGGGACTTGCTCGGATATTTCTGAGAGAACTTGCTGGGATACTGCTGGAGGGACTTGCTCAGATACTGCTGGAGGGACTTGCTCAGATACTGCTGGAGTGATTTGCTCAGATACTGCTGGAGGGACTTGCTCAGATACTGCTGTAGGAACTTGCTCGAAAACCTTCTTTAGAGCTTCAGAATTGCTGGTATCTTGCAACTGCAGCCTTATTTCCTCCAAAGCAGATAGTAATTTTGCAATTTCACGATTCTTGGCTTCCTCTATATCATGCTAGTCAACATAAATTTTAATTAATTGAATATGGGAAAAATAGCCATCTTCTTCACATATCATATGAAAGTAACTGCTAAATGGCAAGAGACAAATGTAGTACTCGCTGGCGCTTCTCCAATTCCAGCTGCAAAGTCAGTTCTTCAACTTTCTTTTCCAGCTTTTCTTTGGCTTCTTGGAGTGCACCAGTTTCCTTTGCAGCCTGAGGCAGATAGCAAGGATAGAGTCACTTGAATTTTATTCTTTTATCTTCATAATTTCATAAGTGGCCAATGGTAAGGGAACTCATATTATATCAAATCAGCAATCTTAGTGGTAAATGTCGTCTACTTTGTTTTCAACTCTATCTGTACGTTGTTTGGGTTGATAGCTGATGTGTAATAATTTTACGCTTCAAATAAAGGATTCATTTATTCCGAATTATCCAGTCAATAAAGAAGATATACTGTGGTAAATGAGCGTGGACTCAATTGCAAAGGAAAAGAGATGGTAGTAAATAAATTGTTGGATTACTACCTCATTATGTCAGTTAGAAAGAGAAGGCCATTAATTGCCTACATATTCCCAAAAGACACTAATTTAGGATTTAAACTCGAGAGAAAGCGATCAGCTGAAAACTTTATGAAAACATCAACAAAATTTCCTAGTTTTCAACTAATGGCAACAGTTCAAGTCCAAACTTGACCAGTTGTGCATGATATAACATCGGCAGATTGCTGGAGTAACTAAAAGGTATGTCTGCTTTCTTTGCTACTTTATTTATGGGTGGCGTAGAGAACTCACCATTTTAAGTAGCCGTAGTTCTTTGCGAGCTTTAACTACTCTACAAGCGCATTGCATAGAAATTGATGCCCCCTTCAAGCGTAAGAAATGATGGCTGGCCAAGTATCCTCGGCAATGTCTCTGCTTAAACAGAAAAAAAAAACCATAATACCTAAGAGTGAATAGCCAACTATCTATATTTGTTTGTGGATCGATAGAAGATGCACATAATGCTGATCCTAGAAGGTAGGCCATGACAAAAAAAAAGTAAACAAGCACATTTTTTGTAAGAAATTATCAAGACTACAAAGTTAGCCAAGAATTGGATTATTATGAACTTTCAGGGGCAAATACTGATATGCTCATTCCAAGGCCAATCAATGGCAGTTTATCTTTTACTAAAAAACTCTTCACATCTAAGCAACATAACTGAATCTGCTCACTTGGTCATAGCAACAAATGCATTTTCGTAGTGAAGGTGATGAGAATTACATGGAGTCGTTAACTATTCGACATCAATGGACTTCTAGAACTAAGTTCACCTTATTATGCATGCAGTTCAAAGTTTTCGGCATAAGTGTCTGCTAAATTTAAGACATAAAGGTGAAAATTTCTGGATCAGTGTCTACAATTTTAGGTCAACTATGTCTATGAGTTAGAAAGTATTACCTGGATGAGTATAGCTGCTGTGTTTCTCCTTCTAAATAGAAATTCATTGCGATCACCCATTGCTCTAAGTCCAGCTTGAATAACAATTGCAGAAGACAATAAAATTGTGTAAGTTTTCCTAAAAAGAAACATCCTTCCAGATTTCTGGATGGTTGTAGCAGCAGCCTTTCTCTTCTTATGCTCATAAATGCACCGTGTAACTTGCCCTGATATTGTGATATATAAGTAATGTGTTAAAGTAAATAGCATGAGCACTAGGTTAGCCATACTTAAACACAGATAACAATGATAAAAAAAATCTTTGAACATTAATAATACCTCTGCATAGTGCTTGAATTTGTATAGCTGCCATGCGTAACACAAGGAAATTTTTATGCACAAAGAATGAACGGAATTTATTCTGGACTACACTGGCAGATATCCCAAGGACCTGATTACGGACAGAATCTAGTTCTGCCATCTGACCAGCTCTGAGAAACACTTTAGTTTTGCCAATCTGGAAAACAATGTGTGAAAGAAAAGTGTATCATTGCTGTTTTACTTCACACATTTATATTTATCAGATTTGAAGAAAACTTGACAGCCTTCATAGAGGATTTCCCATCCATTGAAGAATGATTCAAGAATAATCTACTTTATTAAGGTGATAGAAGAGACGTGTCGGAACAGTATTAGCACAATTATGGTGCGGAACAAATTGCTATAAATCATGGCAAGAGTTCCATTCCCTTGGAGGATTGAGAAGAATAATTGAGATTGTTTCTTTTTCAACATAATATAGACAGACATTGCTAACATGGAAGATATAAACATTTAAATGCTGTATGATGAGTTAGATCAAATTTAAACTTTATACGTCCATCAGTAAACCGTGCAACTAATCCTGACAGAGTTGGCTAGTCTTTGCACACAAACATATGGAGTAGTATGAAATATATACAAATATACATATGAAATATGAAAAATGCACTCAGTAAGAGTACCTGATAACCTTTGAGGTCAGCTTTCTGCAAAAGCATTTTACAACCAGCAATTTCATCGCAACTATCAAAAGTGCAAAGTGTTAAATATCGTCGAAAGGTGATGCTAAAATGAGAAGTTTACAAGAAAGAAAAGGCATAAACACAGGCTAACAGATATAGAATTTTCCTCTCATGCACAGCCAAATGGGATAAACCACTAGTAAGATGTTCATAACAATGTATCTATATCACAAGGAGAAAAAAATAGCCATACTTCTTATACTGAATGGTGACTGAATAAAGGAAATCATGAATCTATTATGGTCATTTTATGATTATAGCTCCAAGCAGCGTAAGAAGAGATAAAAAAACACATGTACGTCTTCATACAAAAAAAAATAATTATAAATGAAGTCTATTTTTTTTCTATCCTGAAATGATATTTAAATTACAATGAATGAGTTGGGTTTTGAGATAAATATTCCATTTGTATAGATTTTGGAAAATATTTCTTTCATACTTCATCAAACAACTACTATCTTTTATCACCACATTTGCTGAAGATACCTTCCATCTGATGCATTAGGCTCGAGAATTTTGAAACGATTTATAAATTCTTGAAAGGTCTTTCGAGTGGGATATCCAGCACAACTGATCCTGATTGCCTCCATAACACCCTAGAAACCAATAGCAATAAGTACTGATATCACAGTGATAGCAAATGCAAAAGGCCAAATCCATGACAAAATATCATTTTTACTGTGAATTGATTATTATTGTATTGATGAACTGATTTTTGTGTAATGTCCCTACAAAGACAAAGAAGTAAAGCAAAATAGCTCTTACCCCACAACGGAGTTGCTGCAGAACATTACCATTCTCAAAGATTGAAGGCTTCAGAAGGTTATTAGGTTTTATACAGCGAACATAATGAGGTTCAGTCGCACTAAGAGTCTCAAGCAGAGATTGCAGTTGTTGCTGTATGAAATAAAAGAAATGGGTGAAACTAGTTATACAGAAACAATGTAGCTCTGAATAAATTAAGAGTACAGACCTTGAATCGAGAACCAATTGATGAAAACTTTGATGATTTAGAAGACTCTTCTGGTAAAGGTGGGAAGAGGCTGGAGATGAAGGAGCAACTTGAAGCACTAAGGAGATTCTGATGCTCAAGAATAACATAATCTTTGTTCTTATCCAGAAAAAGTTCTGTCTGGTAAGTGACCTAAAATCATTGGATGCTTTATCAAACACTCGCATGCAGAGATATATATTTAAAGTCATAAGCTTCAACTTCACAAACTATTCTTAGTTACATAAATTAACAATTGCATACATCACCCGCATAATGGCATATGGTGAAACCAGTGCGCGACAGTTTTGGCTTGCTGAAACGCTTGTGATCTTTGAATGTCTGGTACAGCTTCTCTGCAAATGTCTCATGTGTAGATCTTGGAAGAATACTACAAAAAATTAAAAATTTATGAAATTAAGGGATGTAATTAGATGGCTATTCGGGAAACGAGAATCCTAGAGAGCATACCAAGCCTCATCAAGGAGAGCAATGATGCCACCTGGTTTCTGGGTAAAATTTTCCATAAAAAATTGTATCAGAAAACAAGGGAATTATGTAAATATTTTTGGAAAAAACTTACGTTAATCATTCATTAGCCTCCTTTGTATCTTAACCAAGACTTATGAGAACAAAGAAAATGCATGGATCTAAGTGACTGCACAAAGACCCTAATATCGAAATAGAAATCATTTAACATGAAAATGTCAATTTAATGAATGCATGCCCATGTTGTATACATCCACTCCTCTTTAAAATTTTATGATGGTTTATAAAGGTTTTTGGTACAATAATATTCTTTTGACCACAATAATTTAATGAAAATTATGATCAACATCACAAAGAGATGTATATGTTCGGTTATATAATCAAAAAGAAACACCTGCATAAGATGAGTAAAAGTAAAATCATAGGGACCAATATGATAAAATAATTAAACTGCAAAAGGAAAGAACACAAACCTTTTCAATAAGATCAAGAATATCTTGGTTATCTACGAACTCTATGTAACTCCAGTCGATCTCTTCTTTTGTATATTCTTCTTGTTCCATCTTGAAGACGTGCTGCCAGAAAAGTAATGTGTCGTCAGGACTTAATATTCTGATTTCTTGAATTTACCAACTTCGTGTTTCAATAACATTCCACAAATAGAACAAGATCATACAATATGTATGCTGACCTGATTGAAATGTTGCTGCAGTTTCTCATTAGTCAGGTTAATGCAAAATTGCTCAAAACTGCAAGAGAAGTATGAGAGCAAGAAACATAAACATCAAAAGGATATATAACATTGGGACTTAATGGGAAACTACAAAAAATCATCAGACACTAACTAACAGAAACAAGATTCTGAAGGTAGTTGACAACGTAAAAGGCTTGCAGAAATAGAAGAAAAAGTCAGTTTTTTCATTTGTTCTTAGAAAAATCAGTTAATATAAGACACTATAGTGATCACAAAGTAGAGCAATTATGTCCTTAAACTACCATAGTAGGGCTTCTTACAGTAGTCTGCATTATATTAATTTTCATAATGTAGAGAACTAAGCATACCAGCTAAGCACCTGTTTGTCTTGAAACTCTCAAAGCCATAAATATCAAGCAGTCCAATCAAGAGTTTAGAAGTAGAATCTTGTCCAATAGAATTGTTGATCTTATCAACTAACCTGACCCAGAAAAAAATCACAAGTTAGGAGACTTACACACAGTCTCTAGATCTCGTAATATAACAGTTTCCTATTACAAACCAGTCAAATAGTCTTGAATAGACAATTTTAGCCAAGGCATCTCTACTGACTGCTGCATCAGTCGCACTGAGGCTCTTTGTTATGGTCTCATCACGAGTAACCATAATACGTTTGCACAAGGAGTCTTCAAGACATTGTTCGTCACACCTAAATAGATTCATATAAACTTAAGTGAAATCAGGTGCAGAGAGGCTTATAATAAAAAAAATACTTACATCAAAAGCTCTGCAACTGTTTTAAGATGGAATAGCGATTGATCATCCTTGGGATGTGAAGCATCACCATCACTTCCCTTCCCAAACTCAATATTTCCCAGATGAAGAATTGCAGCGACAACTCGAAAAATCCCATCCTGCAAATGGAATGATTTCAAAAACCTGAAGAAGATTGTGCAATCGTAAGTACACTAAAATATTTACATACCTGCTCCTCGGGGCTGATTCCAACTATATCCATTGCCCTCCTTGTAGTAAGATACTCTTTGGAATCATCAACACCATCCAATTCATAGCAATTAGACTGGTTCAAATAACGGAAATCCCTTGGATTCCCCAGTTTGTATTTTTCAACATCCTGTTAGAAAGCACGAGAGATTGGTAGTCTAAAGAATGAAAAATAAGCTAAAATCAAAATAAAATGACAAAAATGTCGAACCACATCAGTGATGCCTAACAACGGGTGATTTTGCATATGTAAATTAGAGAATTTGGCTTTTTTAAGCACATGGCCTTTGTTGGTACATGAAAGATTCCTGCTAAAAACTGTTTAAGAGTAATTCAAAGAGCAAATAAAGCAAGAATAACTTTGATGTTGAAATATAATAATAGTTAATGATCTGATTAACAATATAATTAGACAGAACATGCAAACACCTTAAAACATTTTGCAGCACTGAATAGTAGCTGTGCTTCAGTTTTATAAGTCGGAGGGCTTGAGATGTGACCAATCCAGATAAGTGAAGAACAGTTGGCATGATACTAACAAGTCAAGATGGATCAGATGATATTTTCTATCCAGTAAAACTCTAGCATACGAGGTTAAGGACTTGTTATATCAACTTTCATATTATTTGAAAACCATTGATCTGGAAACCGTAATACCTTTGCTGGTGCAGCACAAACCATATAGAAACAGTGATAGTTTCTTTCAGGATCTGAAACTTGGCAAACTCGCGATCTTTCCAGCAAATAAGTTCTGATAGCAGCTCCAGATATTCTGCCCCTATTATTGAACTGAATCTCCACAAATTTTCCAAAGCGACTGTGATCAAAGAGCAATTGAAGCAAAAGTTGATTGAATAGATTAAAAATGGAATTCATAAAGGTACTTTGCAGTCAAATTTTGAATTGACCTTGAATTGTTATTTCTCACTGTCTTTGCATTACCAAAAGCTTCAAGAACCGGACTTGACTGCAACATAAAAAGAGTTGATGCAGGGAAGCAAAGCACTAAGAGAAGTAAAAGAGCTAGTATATTTTTCACTTTCTTTGATTGTCACAGATCACAATAAGAATCACATACAGAGTTTGACATTATTCTATTTGAATTCAAAATAATAAATCAAGACGCAGACCTCGAGTACTTGCTGCTCCACAGTCCGCTTCCCCTCAACCCCTACGCTGCCCCCCATGTATGCGAGATAAGTCATTAGACTCTTAGTGCTTTCAGTTTTACCAGCTCCACTCTCCCCACTAACCAAGATTGATTGACTTAAATCCTCTTTAATCATTTGCCTGCAATAGCATCAGAAGTGTGCTTGTTGGGAAAAAGTGTCGAAAGAATACCAGGCTTGTTGTCAACATTGAACAATAAAATATATATTGCCTGTAAGCATTGTCAGCGATAGCATAAGGGTGTGGGCTCAGCTCTCCAATCGCCATTCCTTTGTACTTCTCCATCATATTATCATTGTACAAATGGGGTAAGCGTTGAAAAGGATTCACAGCTATCAATATGTTACCTGTATAGGTCTACACAAAGCCACCTCTCTTTTAGTTTCCTGGTATGATATGAAAAATATTTATGAAACAGGCTAAAGTGAAATCTAACTATCTGATGCGTATTAAAGAATGATAACAGCATGCATCTGGCCAGATCGTTTAGTCACTTATGCCAGTAAAAATCAGAGGAAAAGTAGAGAATGACATGATAACAATGGTATAGTATATCAATGTCTGGGTCAAGAAGGAAGCTGCAGGAAGATATGCACAGTCATTTTTGTTTTTTTTGGAACCTCTAGAACGTCATATCCATGAGAAAAATACTTACATATATTTCATTAATACTATATCTGCATTTCATATTGTACAAAACACCCGGTTCATGCAGGTAAGAAAGCTTTGTCATATCATCCACTCCCTCTGGCGCAGCCTCAAGATCTTGGGGATAAACATTTGCAGCATTAGCTACAGCCTGAAAGATAATGCAGAAGTTGATTGTCTCAAAGCAATTAGCCACAGAACACTCTGTATGGGATATTTTTTTTATCAAAGAATATAATTAGGAATTTCTAACCAAATCCACTGGTGGATTCACAAAAAAACATTATCGAAGTTGATTGTGTCAGTATAATGCAGAAATTATTGGGAAACTAAGGCACCGACGTAAATGCCAATTAGTTTAGTGACAACATTTATCTATTTCTAAGAAAATAGATCTGCAGATGAGACGTTGGTGTTAATATTATAGCAATATGATATGATAAGAAGGAAGAAAGTTAAAAATGAAAATAGAAAATGGAGGAATAATATTTTTAGGAAGAAAAGGTGAGAGAAAGAGACTTTAAATCCGAGGAAGAGAATATATTTGGTTATTCAACTAGCCTCCCGTGTGCTTAAATTTAATTCTTTTGCTGACAACTGTACTTTGAGTTCCAGGAAAAAGAAAAAAGAAAGAAAAAAAAATTTCTTTGTATAGTTGCTTGCCCTGTTGAAAACAATATAATTTGAGTCCATTCTATGAGAAGCAAGCCTTATTTAAGGGAAATAAATTGAATCATATAGACAGCACATTTTCCTCGAATGTATTGAGTGCATACTATTACTACCCATGCCAAGGAATAAGAAGGCTGTGTACTTTTGATTAAATCGCAGAGCACATCTCAAGATATACTTACTGTCTTTCCTGATGTACAATTTACTTTAATCTCTTCACCATTTACTTCGACAACTACCCCATCTAGCCAGGCTTCATCTAGATCCTCCACCCATACATGAGATCCAACTGCTATATTGGTTGCAACAGTCTGTATGATAAGTGAGGTTGACATTAGTTAAAAACAAAGAAATTGATAAATAATAACGTGCAAATTGATAAACGTGTTCACGCATTAAACACAATGATTATTAGTGCTCGGCAGTAAGACCTCGTTCTGCAAATCAAACAATTTCAGAAGCTAGACATACATCTGGAAATATTAGTATTAATATATTGACTTACAATTGATTGCACGATAAAAGAAAATTACTAATGATCAAATCCCTAAGGACTCTTCTTGCTGTATTTCCTTGTAATATGTGATGATTTTCACTATAAAGCTTTGTTACAAAACCCAGTCTAACATGATGTTTGAATCTACTCATCTTCCAAATAAAATAATGTTAGGTACCAACAGTTAAATCTTTCTGTTTCACAAATTGCATGTTGCACACTCCTGACCAAAATTATTAAAACTAAACAAGTGTAGGGCGGAAAGGTTTCAAACTTGACTTTTACCTACTAAAATCTTAAAAGGCCATGTTGATCTACATTTGCTAATTAAGAGCGTTAAGTTTTTATGTTACAAGGGATAGGTCATAGCCAAAGAGCAAGAAGCCCTAAGCATGAAAAATCAGTAATTGTGCACAGGGGCTGCTTTACTATTACCAATAGTTCTGCTAGTAACAATCATTCAAACCTTCTCCTCAGGCTAACATAAGTGTAACAATACATAGTCCAATATAGTAAGAGTCCAAGTAATCTATAATCTTGTATAGAAGTACGACAATCTTAAATCAAACAACTAAAATCATCATCTGTGCCATCCATTTCACTGAATATTTCAATTCATTTTGCACATCTTTAAAGCCAGAATAACATCTCGACTCTGGGATGCTACTTTTAACAGCAGAAACAGCTTAGGCCTAATTAATCCTTCCAAATTGGAACAAAAGCTCTAAGAAGAGTTGGCCTCTGGCATCAGGCTCTGCAACACCATTACAGAGTAGAGACTTTTATTCTACATATAAACTAAGATTTCGACGTCTTATAACTTCTGGAGCATGTAGTCATAAATTGTGAAAACAAGCGATTTGAAGAATAACGTTACTCCTAAGAGCTGTTAAAACTTGGCTATGATGAATGCATGCACATTTTATCATGCTCTGTTTACAGTAAAAGAAGAGAGTTTCGAAAGGAAGGAAAAAGAAAACATTGGACGTAAAAGTATCTGCTGAAAAGAAAATTAAATTCTACTGAAAAACTTAAAAGTACCATTAGCAGAAATAACAAAAAAATTCAAGTAAGAATAATATTTGAGCCAAATTGAAGGCTCAAGCTCCCAAATACTCCAAGCTCTAACCCTTAATTGATACACAGATTTTATGCAACAAAAAAATCGAACAAATAACAAAAGCGGAAAACGAAATACATACCATTTCTGAAATTTAAAGCAGTCAGACCCCGAAAATTTTCTGTTCAAAATCCCAATGCCGGAAACCCCATCACAAATTTCTTCGAGCAATCCACGGTTATATATATATAATCGCAATGCTCTTTTCTGTGATAATCAACCTGTGATCATAACATATTCCCCATATTATATTGAGCTTTATAGGGCTTTACCAACAAAAGAGGGCGATTTATTTAGGTGTCAATCGAGCTCTTGTTCTCTCAGCGTTACACATATATTTATATATATGTGCCTCTGTGTGTGTGACTACGTATAATGCATTACATGCAGATTGATAGAGAGGAAGAAGAAGGAAACAAAAATCTCAGTAGTTGTGCAACTAATTGTTCCTATGTGATTTCTCCCCTTTTTTTCTTCGTTTCTCTCTCCCCTCTCTCAATCTCTCTCCCCCAATTTCTTTCATTTCTGTTAACGTAACCACAACCAGCTGAATACGTGAAACGGTGACATCGAACTTATTTTGACATGCCAATACTGCCCCTGACTGAATTATGCTTATTATTATTATTATTATTATTATTATTATTATTATTGCAGATTTTAATTTAATAATTCATGGTTTGCAGAAATGCCATAGGCTATATGCATAAGAATTGTTGTGTACAGGGGCGGAAGCAGAAATTTTTGGAGTAAGGGCTCCACTATATATTTCCTTCATGTGCCATCAAGTGTTAAATGTCCTATTTTTGTTTTTTTTGTCCATCAATCAATAAATGTTGTATTTTATTATGAATAAGTAACTTTTTTGAAAAAAAAAACTAACCACATGTTGATAAAATAAGAAAATAAAGTATTATAATTTGAAATAAAATTTATTTCTACTCACATAAACACTAATGACTGCGAGAGTAGTATGCCCACTTTTATGTCAGTCTTACATTTACAACCCAAACAAGTTCCATTTAATAATACTCCAAGTAATAATATTATAATATTATTATTTTATTCTGATTGGCAAGTATCTTCGTCTTCTCTAGACATCAGAAACCAACTATGGTTGTTTTCTCTGCAACTGGAGAAATTTCAACTCGGCCCTTTTTATCCTCCAATTTCTATCCATTTAATCTTCTATAGCACTAACTTGGTAAGGGCTGAACTCAATTTTCTAAAATTTCAAACATTTTGTTTATAGAAAAAAATATTAAAATAGGCATTGGGTAAGGGCTTAAGCCCCACCCTCTCTATGAGTGTGTCCGCCCCTGGTTGTGTATCATAAACTCTTTTAAACATGTAATCAAATTAATAAGGAGTACTACTACTACTACTTCCCCTGTTTCATTATAGTAGAGTCATTTTGGTACGTTACATAATAGTGGAGTTATTTTCATTTTCAGTAAAAGTCAACAATTTTTCTCATTTACTTTTCCCCACTCTTACTTTCTTCTCTCTACTTTTTTTTCTTTCTCATACTTTATTATCTTTTTATTTAATACATTATACACATGGAGTATTTCTTAATCTCCGTGAGGAAAAGAAATGTATTCACTACTATGGAACGGAGAGAGTACTTTTTATTGTAAGTGTCACTGTGTCGTTGATAAACTATTTGTGCGTCACACATATTGTTAGCTAGTTCAAAATTCAAATGAATGTTTAACTTCAAAGAACATTTAAAAAAAATTAACAAATATACAATATACTCCCTCCGTCCCAGTCTAAGTAAGATGTATTCCTTTTTATACGTCCCAACCTAAATGAGACAGTTTTTTTTTTTTGGCAACAATCAACTCACTCCTCTTGTCTCCTACTTTATCCTCTTATCTCTCTTACTTTATTCTCTCTTTCTCTTTCTTACTTTATCCCCTCTCTTATTTTTTTCTCTTTCTCTTTCTTACTTTCATCTCTCTATTACTTTATCATTAATAATTTAATTCACTAAACACCACTACCTAAATTCTTGTGTCAAAATAGAAACGTCTCGCTTAGGCCGGGACGGAGGGAGTAGTAGATGGAAAATGCGACATTTCAGTATAAGTCAATATGAATAATATTACAAATATATAGTTGAATGGATTCAATTGGTGCTGCAAAAATAGTAATGTAATATCATGATACTCGTAAATTGTAGGAGTATAAAAGTTCCATGCGTTTTTCATGAATTCTACGTTACGTTTTCATAATTGTCCATGAGTATTGAGTAGTGTCACGAGTGTGAACTGTGAAGTAGGAGTATGACTTTATTTATTACTACTATTTTGAGAAATTTTACTATACTATGAATTTGGTTTTGATTGTACCTTACATTATTTCATTGGCTGAAAATTTATATTAGGACAAATTATTAATTCTCACTAGGCACGAGAAACCGCAGCCTTAAGCTCATCTTGCTTAACTTATACACTTCAATTGAACCATATCTAGCATTTTTATCCACTTCATGTTTTATCATTTTTTAAGGTACCTTTGTATTTTATGATAAAAACTTCTACTTAAGAAATAGGAGTAATTAATATATTAGTATTGTGAAAATACCGCATACATAAAGATAAACAATACTCTCCCCATTACATCATCATAGTAGAGTTATTTTGTCATTTTAATATGTTTCATAGTAATGAAGTCATTTACCTTTTTAATAAAAATCATTCTCACTTACTTTACTCTCTCTTATTTTATTCTCCCTTCATCTCTCTACCTTTTTCCTTTCCTACTTTATTATTCTTTTACTTTACTCACTTAACACAATTTTTCTTAAATTGCATACCGAAAAAAAACGCCTCCACTGTTATGAAACGGATAGAGTATAAGTTATATGGGGCAAATGTTACTTATACATATCATAAGAATTTAATACAATTGTTGTTTAAATATTTAAGAACAAAATGCAATTAATAGTCTGAAAGGAAATTAAACATCTTCCGAAAATCATTTCAACTCCGGCCCAGCCCAGTCCAGCCCAAACCTACCACAGCCCACTTTGCAAATGAAGTTGGGACAATGTAGGCGTAATTAGTCGGGTGTAATTGAAAACAATGTAGTTTTAGACGTAAGTTGCCTTTGATACCAAAAGCCCATTCCCATATCCCCCAACTATAAAAAAAGTTTAGTAATCTATACACGTGCTTATCTATACATATATAAAAGGCGAGTTTTGGCCTTAGTTTAGAATATTTATGAATTTTTAGGTGTGAATTTGAATATTGATAAGTTTTGGACTAATTTGCGTATTTTCTAGATATAGCAGTTACCTAATGAATTAAGCAATAAGATTAATATGGCAATTACCTAATGAAAGCACTACACCATTTAGGCTACTTTGATGTATATAACCGATAATGATGCAAACTTAGAAGTGATTATTTTTTGGTCATTGATGAGAAAATAATGCAAAATTAAAGTACTTTAATGTTGTCACCATAACACAATCGGTTACATAATTTATTGGTGCATTTGATTTGAAATTTTAATAGAGAAAATGAAATAAATCTTAATTGGCCTCAATTAATTGATATTATTGTGGCATGAAATAAAACATAAAACAAGACTCTATAAATATCCATTCACAAAACAACTTCTTTCACCGAAATTCCAACAATCAAAAATAAGAAGAAAGGAAGGTTGGCAAGTGATCCAAACTAACAAGGAATGGGAATGCAAATTGTCGAATTTAATTTTGAAATTGGTGAGTATTTTGTGAAATTTTATAGTCATGAACTTTTGTTACTATTGTGATTTTCAATAGTGGACTTCTTGCATTATTTTTTTATCATGTACTATTGTGGTCAAACACAAAGTTACAATATAAGATCCGTGATTGGTTTTTGTTTGAAGTTCTTACCTACGAATGGAAGCAAACTGACTGGAAGAAAAAAATGACGCTGACGTACGACAATGGAAGTGCTAGAAAAGATTACCATAGAAGATGAAGGTTACTCATATAATGGAGGCGGAAAGAAAAAGTTGAGGGAGAAGATAATTGAAAACGTATTAGAGCATATATAAGAGAAGGTGGAGGGGAATTCTTTAACCTAATTAAATTTATTTTTTTCATTGATTAATGGTCTATTGTTGATTGATTCTTAAGTGATGGAATCATGGAACGCTAATTGAGATTAGCACGGAAAGTCTACAATAATTTATATTTTAATTTTCACTTTCAATAATATTAATATCATTTGGATAATTATACAGTACCAATCGGAAGATTTAGATTATTCCACTATCAAGATTAATCAAATATTGGATGTATATTAAAATATTTTTATATTATATGAAATTGGTATTTTTTTTTCAATCAGCTTACTATAATGGGGAATGCCTTTTTGGGAAATTAAGAGGAATTGATGAGATGTGTAATCAATCTAAACACAAATAGAGAGTATAATTTTTTACATTACTAAAATAATCAACAACAAAATTCACTTATGGAAAACTATTTTAAATTTTCGAAATTACCAAAATAATGATCATAATCATTTCTAGGATTGTTTCCTAATTAATGGAATTGATTGGTAATTAACGAGATTATTGATATGAATTGATAAGTGAGATTAATGTGGTAATTTTGTTAAAATGCTTTTTTTAAAATTTTATGAACAGTGGATTTAAGGCTTAACTTAAATAAATTGCATAATACATATAAGTATGTTTAATGTATTTTAATTTGCAAACTTTGTAATTTATTGAATAATAAATTATATATTTAATATATAAATTAATGATAAAATGTCAGTTAATGCAATTGGAAAAATATATTCCAAAGTAAATGGATGTAGAATATTGTTTGTTTATAATTTTATAAAATTATTTCACAAAATCAAATAAGTATGGAAAAAATAAAATGAGTAGTGCATCGCCGCACGGGTGTGATACTAGTTATTAGAAAAAAGAGAGTTCAAAAAGGATATACTCATACCCAAATGTTGCCTATAACATACTACTACAATAAATCTATATACATAAACTGCTAAACATACTTGTGAAACATATTCTTTTTTTTCTGGTAACAAAACAACAAATGCTTCATTTTAAGTTTTTGTGCATAGCAATATGTCTGAGCAGAAAATCACCTGAAAATTTCCCATAGTAAGCAATAACAGTGGCATCATATCATTCAAGAATTTCCAAATGCAGATTTTCACTTGTTACCAGTAATGGCGAAATGCGGTTTTCAAGCAGACAACTTCTTGCCTGCTGCTGCTGGTTGAAATCCTCCAACACCCTTATAGTTAGATCTCACTTTCTGAGATTCATGAAACAATAAAGGGGATCAGACGACATCAACACCAAGAACACGACGTTGAACTGCAGACACGGTGATTAAAAAGTCATTACCTCTAGCAAAGAGATGTAATAGAAATCCTCCATATGCTGCATCACAGCACTCCCATCTCTAATTCCACGGAAAATATTTATTTCTGTGTTTAGAATGTTCTCGATGAGCTCTTTCTCCCCTTTCATCTAGCAATAAGATCAAAATGGATGCAATAAATCGATCAAACTATTTCTCAGATATACGTGTATCAGTACTCTTTCCCAAGGTGGAAATGCTTTTTTCTAGATTATTCAAATTATTCTAAATATGTATTCGTTCAAATCTGAAAACTGAGAAAATGACTTTATGGGATGTATAAGTGGAAATATGAACATACGAATTCGCTGACAAGAACATCAGGCGTCGCTTCACCAATAATGTCAGCTTCATATCCAACCTCCAGAGCATCTAGATTCTCCTGCAACAAGAAATTACATGCAATTTTTGCAAAGAAAACATGAGAAATGGATTGAGTATATATGCCATAGTTGAAAGGATTACACGACCATCTACTTCAAGTAAAAGTAAAAGTAAAAGCGTAGTTCAGTTTTCTATTCCCATCAGATTGCTAAATCATAGTTGAAATTCAGGAGAAAATTGAGTGTGATAAAACAACTTTGAGGTTGAGGTTTCAAGGAAATTATAGAAAATTGTAAACATATAAGAATTTCTAAACGAATGAGCCACTCACCATGTCATCCTTCTGATTGCCGGCAGCCAGATAAACTGGGTGAGCTACATGGCAATATCCCATCAAACGAGGCACTGTCGGTATTATGTCCCTATGATTGACGACTCTCCAACTGTCCTTCACTTTCTGCAACAACCAAAATAAATTGGAGTTGAAATCTTAAACTTAAATCTATCTATATTTGATGGCAGCATGCCTGGTAACTGTTATCACTTTCAACTTCAATAGCTACATGTAGAATTTCCCCACTTCCCTTCATTTTTCTGATATTGATTGAATAAATATAAGCATCATATATGTTTTTTGTTCTTCGACATCATACTTGAACACATACCTGATTATATATTTCAGCAAATCTTCTGTTTCCAACTCGAGGAGATCCAAAGTTGTACATAGTCACAGCAATAGCTCCACACCTAGTGCCAGAGTAATTCACATGGGAAATTTAATTATATTTAAGTGCTAAATATAGATTCATAGGAAGCAAAGTGATAATTAGTTGAATAACAACTGACTGTGCTAATTGACTTGATGCCAATTCAAGGGCTAGAAGGGTAGCTAAAGCGCCCCCCAAGCTATGTCCTGTCACATATATATGCCATGCGGGAAGTAACTCAACAGAATCATCATCCCTGCAATAGAACAAATTTAATTTAGCATATTTAGATAAGAAACAAGCAAATATCCATTTAAATGACTTCTTCAATTGCAAACTCAATAGGGGAATCCTCCTTAATTATGTAAAATCCTCCAACCGGAAAAAATATAAACAAAAGTGAAGTCTAGCAAAGCGATTCATTACCTGTGACCTGTAGCTTGTTTAATGAGTGTGACAAGCCTAGTTCTAACAGAATCATATGCGCTGAGAAAACCACTATGCACCTGAAGTGAATTTAACAACACAAGTCAATATTCACGATCTGGATAAGCAGTTACAAAATCTGAATTAGAAACATAAAGTGTACCTGAACCTCGTTCGTGGAACCACCACCTATCCTTTCAGGATTTAGTCTGTACGAGAACAATACAATGCAACATTTAACAGGTTAAGTCAGAAAACATATGATATGAACTTCCCCAAATATTAGCATGATAATACAGGGGAAAATAGAATCGGTGGAACAAAAGCGAAGCAGATGAATATTATGTAACATAGTTGTGTTACCCTGTAGGTACGAGCATCAAATCTGTCACTACATCCTTCCACCTGGTCTGAAAAGATCGAGTGTTAGCATGCTAGCCATGAAAGTTCAAATAAGTTGTCCGTAATCACAGAAATCCTAGAACCTACTTGTTCTGTTCCCCTGAAAGCTACGACGAGTCTTCTCCTTTCGAGATCACGCCAAATAGCCACCTGCATCCTAAGAGGGAGCAAAATAACTAAAAGAACTATTTTCTATCATTAAACAGTGCAATCAAATGGAATCTTAACCATCTAGATCATGGAATCTCTATCCAAAATATGGTTCTGGGACTCGCCTGAGTGTCTGATTCTGCATTATCCAAGAAGCAAATCTTTTCAAACTCGGATTTTATAAATGTTGGATGGCCCAATGCATTTGCAAGCAGAGCCCAGGCCTCCATGGCACTCTCAGCTGTTGAGAAAAGTTTCCTCATCTCCTCAGCTTCTTCCTCAGTCATTGTTAATCCATCTTGATTACTTATTAATCTTTTGCTTTCTTCGTCTCCAGGCACTTCTTCCACTTCGACTGGAGTATCCTCTTTCTTTCCAATTAGGCCTGATTCATTGCTTAATTTAGAAACTGCTGCATTTACAACCATCAAAGCACCCAATATGGAGTCGGTTTGTCGCAATATATCCTGTGTAATTTTCTTAATGTCGGCTAGTGATGATGTCTGCTGAGTGCCACTGGAATCTGACCCATCCTTTGCATCAGCGTCAACTACCTCCTGACTATTCGGAGTGGCAAGCCCCGACTCAACATAACTTGCCTCTGCTTTTTCACGTAATAACAAACCAAAATTCTTTAATAAGTCAATTTCGTCCCACTTCATTTTCTCTGGGGCAGGAAGACCGAGTTTTTGAACAACATTATGATTCACAGTATCAGCTAACGTTTTCCAAAACTGTTTGTCAGTCCATGAATCCTCCACAGTTTGGCTTTCTTCTGTAGAGTTCTTCACATTGTTCACTGCATCATCATCTGATAGGATCCCATCATTGCTGTCCTTGTTTGTAGAGCCCTCATTATTCTCTAGCTCCGACTGCTTTTCCTTGACATCAGGGTCGGGGTCACTAGTAACTTGGGTCTCGGAAAGCCGGTCCTTTTGAAGGTACGAATCGTTAAGAGACTTTAACTGCCCGAAAGCAAACTGTACAAAGTCACGTGCTTGAACTGTTTCTGACCCAACAAACATCTTGAGTGCAGGATCCAAACCGTGCTTCTCTAGAAATTCAGTGACAAGAGGAATCTTCCACCATTTCTTTTCATCATCTATTTTTCCAAAACTCTTGTACTTTACCTGAAACAAATAAGCAGGAAAGTTAAATGTAAATGCATTAAAAACACAACAAGGAGATTTCAGCCATCGATTTAAAGCGTTTCAGCTACAGCATTTATTCATGAAGCCCAAAGCAACACCATTTTGTACCAGATGCTGAAAATTTCACATTTCAGTAACACTACAAATCGAAAATTACCTTTACTTTCCTTGACCACTCAAATTAGATTATCCTATATTAATAATAATATAAACACTGTTATTCACAGTTAAATTCTTTTCTCATTTGAAAACCCTAAAAGTGTTATTTTGCAAACCCCACCCATAACAAAAGTTCCACTTCAAATTGTGGAAGCTTAAAGGGTTCAGTCTTGTACTTTTATACTACATAAAGGAGAAGTCAAAGACGAATCAGTTTAACTTATTAAAGAGCTTCTTCCCTAGCTCAGTACAAGAATATTTATGAACTCTGATGTCTAATTTTCTAAATAACAGAAACAGTTAAAAAGCTTGTTCAGAAGCCACACTACTACATTTGCAACAGAAGTACCAATCCAATCAGATAAAGTCCTGATATCTAATGTTTAATCAGTCAACTTACCTCCAGTTCTATCTTCCCACCACCTCCCATCCCTTCCAAGTCAAGAAGCACTTCATGTGAATTTCCTAACAAAAGAGGAGTTTCTTATAAGATACTCAGCTCCTAATATTACAGATTTATTTGTTGCAAATACTACAAAATGAGCATAGTTTGCAAAATGAGTGTTATAACTCGTATTATGTTCTCTTTCCGCTGATCAGTAGTTTTTTTATCCTAATAAAAATTGCAGTTATTATGCCAAAGCAGAGTTTAGGCTTGACGAAAATTATCATACTAGATATTGTTGTTGTTATGTAGTGATGAGATTGTACCATCACAAAGGATTTCCAAATTGATACAGGAATTCCCCATGCGTTTGTGTGGAGTCACAAGGTTTGCGTCCCAAGCCGCAACCTGGATATGAAGATGAAGGAAAATAAGGAACAGAGTTTACCAAATAAATTCACAAGAAGAAATCAAGTGAATGCTTTAATTCTGACTGCGAAATCTGGAATAGACTTAATAGCTTGAGAACTTGAACAGAAATTAAAGATGCTTGATGATACATAAAATAAAAGTTCTACTTACTACTGAATGAAACATTTTTCCACCAGCCCCATGACCAAAACATTTTCAGGAAATTATCCATAATTTTATTACTAATAGTTCCACCTGAAGTAAAAATTCAATTTTTTTGCATTTATAAAAATTCAGTTTTTTTGCATTTATACCCGATTCTCTTCTGAGTGAAGGACTCGAGAAGCTAATGCATACAACATCAGTGCATAAATTCAAGAAACAGATTTGATTATGATCTGGAGACATTTTGGGTTGTCAAATAACGCATAATATTCCTGCATAGTACTTAGTCATATTTGAAGTGTTCGTGCGTGTGCTAACATTCTCATAGATTTGCCGAATATTTTAATAAAGAGTAGGAAGAAAAAACTACGATGAGCTTGGAGTACAGAGTCAATAGCAACCTGAAGATCATGCATGGGCGGTTGCTTGATATTCAAAGCAAATTCCTCATTCCATTTGGGTTCTTTCGTCCTGATAAATTTATCAGTTGAGAGATGTCCAGAGTGGACTAAGTTAATTATTAAACAAAATAAAAAATTATTCCACACAATCACTGTAGCAAGTTTCCCAGAAAATATATTGCACTGTTATAAAATATATTGGGCTCGCCATAGCAGAAGTTGAAAATAATTTCTTTCTTATATCACTGTTTTTGAAATGTGCATGCTCAAGAATTTCAGCTTTTTGAATCCATAGATAGACGAACATATGAGTAACTTACCCCCATTTGACATTGCTTTTGACTATCTGACAGTCCAATTGCATGATTACATATGGATCACTAGTTCCCTGAGCATACAAAAACAACAAACGTGAGCTAAAATCAAGTAAAAGATTCATGATTAGATTTGTAATATGACGAGTCACGTTACAGCGTAAAGAATGATCACTTAAGGTCAGGGGAGATGGAAATATAAGTAATTGGATTGGTCCACTTTCTGACATAAAAAGAATTGTAGACATTACCCTACCCAAGGGTCCATGGCAGGGAAGTTGAAACCTTTCTTTAGCTTTACAAATAACTGGCCATCATAAATTTCACGTACAAATGACCTGAAAGTGTCAGTTGAATCTTAGATTTTGATAGAAAGTTTTGAAGCATATGAAGGAAAGAGAAAAGGCTACGAATGCTGGAATAGATATGATTTTAGAAAAACATGGATGCATCTAACCACATAATTTTAGCAAGTATTCTGGCAAAAGTGACTGGACAATGAGCATTAATCTTCTCATTCATCTCCTATTGGACAAAATTTATAACTATGAGTTTATATGTTTGTCACCATACCAATCCATAAGTTTATAGGATGAGGAAATAACAAGAAATACGAAGGGAGAAATCACGTTTTTCCAAGTAAATTTCCTCATAAAAATCCAACCATAGGTAGGTCGGTAAGGTTTTAGCTGCATTTGTATAAGCAGAAAGTACATACTCAGATAGGAACACTGTCTGGCACTTGGCAGCATCCATCTCACGCCGGCCGGTTTTGTCCTGATGAAAAATGCGCAAGATAAAGAGCATATTTCAGACTAGTCGCTGGACAAGGATTTCATCATAGCATCTCAGGAGATTTAGATAGACAAAATTCCCATATCAAAAGCTCCAGAACAGTCTTGACTGGCTAAAAGCAATTGCATCATAAAATTTTTGAAAGTGATAAGTTTTTACAAGTGTATCTGCTCTTAAAAACACCATACATTACCATTTCCTAGTTAGAAATTCTGCCTCGAAATATTTGTAGATTGGACAAGGATACGTAGGGAGCATTTGCTATTGAGGATTCGTCTAGATAGATAAAAACAGTTTAGGAAAATCTATTGTTTACTAAGATGAAATAGAAATTTTGGATATCTAAGGCCATTGATAATTTCTATAGTTTGAGCCAATCATGGAGTACTTCTCTGGAAAAATCTTAGTGAAGGGTAAAAAAAAATACTCAAATTGAGTGTGTAATGACCAATCCTAATTTTAGTAAACTATTTCAATCAGATAATATGAACAGCAAACTACCATAATCAAATCAGAAGAGTATCTATGGAAATTCACACTTAATTTTCTTGAAGAATAGTACTTAAAAATATATTTTAACATCAAATTTCAGCTTAATCAACAACCCGCATCCCAAGAAAAAACGTTCTCTAAAAATTCCCGTTTCCCCGTTATAAAAAAACAAAATTGATGAAATAAAAGAAGAAAATGGATTTACAGGAGGTGTGATGTAAGCTTCAAACGCGAAACCAGCAAGAATGACAGCCAGATTGATGTCATATGGAGGCCTCTCATTCTCATTCTCAATCTCAATCTCAGCACTACTGCTGCTGCTGTTGCTGGTAGAACTTGCTAGAGAGGAAGTGATGATTCTTGAGCTAAAAGCCCCATCAAACCTCTTGGGTAAAAAGAGTTTCTTGGGCAAAAAAATCTTCTTGGAAAAGGAAAAGGAGTGGCGGTTCTTCAAGAGTATGAGCTTTGGGGAGTTGGAGAGCGACAAGTGGAAGTGCGATTGCAATGTAGCCATGGGTGGAAGATGAGAAAAATGTTGAAATTAAAAAAAAGATGTATTTATTCAGGTAGTGGTGAATTTGAAAAGTGGCGTGTGAGCACCTGATAAACGGTTGCATGAGAGACTTCCAGAAGGTGGGGGACGCCATCCCCTACCGCGCTAACCGATTCAGATTCTACTTCGTTTTGTAATAAAGAAAAGGAAAAAGAAAAAAAAGAGGACCACGCAAAAAAGAAAGAAGAAAAGCATACTAGTAAACCCCCACTACAAGTCTTGCAAAGAGGACGAGCAAAACATGAGGATCCAATAGCTGAAAGTAAAAGACAATAATGAAAAGAATACATTTAAATAGAACATGTCAAAGAAAAACACACATGATCCTTTCAAGATAAAAGGAGAAACGATAAGAATTTTTATTGTCCAATTCCTTACTTCACGTAGCTTTTTGAGAACTTCTCCATGTGAAAAAGGATATTCATGACACCAACCTCGTGCCTATGCCCCAAAATGCCAAAAGAGTTATTGTTTCTCGAAACCACAATTTGATTTCAATCATTGAAAAATTACCATATTTCGATTATTTCAAATTGACCACATGGTGATATTGATATAGAACATTGGCATAACTTCATATCAAACCTTTTGAATGGGATCCCACTACACGAGAGGAAACTTGCATTTGCTTGGTTTTGGGAGCAATAATAACACACATCCCACTGGGAGCAACAATAGCAACTTAAGTTGGTGGAGAACTTACTCTCGAAAAAGAGATAATCAAGGGTCTCACTTTCATTCTTGCAAAATGCGCATCTATCATCGTCAATCCCTCGAGCTCCAGACTTGAAATGCCCTTTCTTGGTATTGATTATTGGATGAAACAATAACCAAACAAATACTCATTCCGTTCCATTATAAGAGTCATGTTTTGTTATTTAGGTATGTCCCACAATAAGAGTCTTATTTCTCTTTTATCATAAACGGTATATAGACCCTACATTCCACCAACTTATTTCACTCACATTTTATTATAAAACTTATAAGTGAAACCTATATTCCATTAACTTATTCAACTCACTTTTCTTTACATTTCTTAAAACTCGTGCAATAACTCACTTATAACTTATAAAACTTATAAGTGAGACCCTTATGGACATGATAATTTAGTTCTATAATCTTGTGAATGCATCCATGAATGCTCAAGCATATAGTGTCATTTTGCGGAGGAATCAACCGGGCATCGGCATCGAGTGATGTTAATCGATGATTCATATTTGCAACATTCTTAACATGTGATGAATCACTCAATAATTCCATTGACGCGTTGTACCTCATGGAATTACCCAAATCAACCTTAGCTTGAAGAACCTTGATTGGAAAAGCATTTAGTTGCATCGAGCACTCAAACTGCCCTTGAACTTGTTCCTCCTCGCGCTTGTGATCCTGACTGGGTTTCGTCTCTTCTCAGCCTTTTCAACTCCACAAAAACCAGCAGAAGAATCAAGAATCTTCTCGGTGGAATAATCAAATACATCCTCAATGGAGCCATCCTCCTCGTCTATCACCTCAATCGGAGGTAATTCTTCTGTCCGAACCTCTTCCATGATCGGCATCTCTACGTCACTGGAAACAGAGATAGGTTCAGCGAAAATCTGAAATTGGGCATGCTGCGGCGGACGCGGCAAATGTTGGATTTCAGTAAACCCATTGGCAGGGGTTGAGATCGGGATAACAGCAGTGGGCAGCGGCGTGGCTGTCTGTGGACACCCGCAGGACGGTGAATGTTGCGGGGGTGTTGGCGGCCAGCCGGTTGAGGGCGGTGTTGGACTCAGCTGCGTGTGGGGATCGGTGTAATACTGCGGCTGACTATAGGGATCAGTGTCGGACAGCGGCAGACTATATGGATCGGTGTAGGTAAAGGGCGGCTGCAGGGCAGCAGCTGTAACCGGCCAGTAGGATGGCTGTTCGTGGTATGCGTGCTGCTGTCCGTCAATCTCATCCATACGCGACTCCAATCTCGCCATACCTGCCATCATATGTTCGAACATGACTTTAATTGGGTCCAGGGGCGACGACAGCACCGGGTCTGTTACCGCCGGTAGGGAACACATGGGTTCCGTACGACCTCCGAACGACTGACAATCCTGCTCTTGTGAAGCTAACTGCTGCGGTTGTGGGTTGTGTTGCCAATCCGGCGGATCGGGTGGTTGCTGCCAGGGTTGGGTGTTCGGGCGTGGGGGCTGGCTGTGCAGCGTCGGTTCCTCCCACAAGGGCACACCGAATTGGTACGTCTACTGCCATGGCTGGACGGCGCTGTGGAAGTTGTGTGGCTGCGCTAGCCAGTAGGGAAACTCCGCATCGGGCGGTGGTTGTATACAATGGTGGGCGGCGTAGTTGTAGGACATGACGACAGGAACTGGGGGGTGAGATCACAATGAAAGCACCAATTGTTAAGGGTGCACTCCCTTAACAAGATTTCGGCGACGACAAGAGGTCGACGGCGGAGGGATAAAAGTGGACGTCTCGGGCTTTCCCCGGGATCAGCTCCGAACTAGGGTTGCGAAACAATTAAAGAAGACGAAAAAGATAGGAAAAATATGTTATTTCATTGATTGAATAAAAAGAGAACAAAGGGTCCTATTTATAATACTAATTCTCTAATACCCTAACTTAGTGATCAAGAAAATAATCATAAGCATATATGGAAAGATATGAAAAATAATTGATAGACAAATTAATAGAGATATGGAGATATCTCGTATCAAGTAGTTGTGCCCATGGCAGGGCGATGTTTCTCCATGCCAATTGTCCGTCCTTTTTAGCAATGTCCTTCGTCTTTACTTGTTGATTGACCTATAAAACAAATTTATAAACCAGAAAAAAGGCGAGGTATCATAAGCTCAAACTGTCACATTGCTCGTGTTTTCTTTCAAGTTGCATCGATTTCTTTTAGAAACCAGAAAAAAGGTCTCCTACTAAAGCCTCTTCTCATACAAAGAGATTTCTTTTCCAATGCATATTTCATATCCACTCTCCTTCAACCCATTCTTCCTTGTTCGCGATAACCTCTTCTTTAAAAATATCACATACTCATGGACATTGATATAATATTATTGGAATGACTTTTGCACTTTTTTTAAGTATTACTTTTTAGCCAAAATACCCACAAACTATAAGAGTTATGTGTTTACATGAGAAAGAGAACAGTCATTTGGGCTGCACTTTCATTCATTTTTTTTATTCCCTAATAAAAAGTCGACAAAGTATGTAGCCAACAATTGTTTGTCACAGTACATACTTCAAGGGAAATGAATAAATAAAGTGATGGGCTTTTCTCTCATAAAAAAATATTTAAATAATCATTATAGTCTAAATGATATTTTGATTAAAAAAATACAGAAGTGCTTTCAACAATATTATATTAACATCTGGGATGTAGAATGATATTTTTAAAGAAAAATAACTACAAATAATATTAATGCAATGTCCTGAAACTAAAAATACAATTCTATTCTCTCTAATTTTATCCCAGAGTAAAAAACCATGAAAAATTAAAGTTAGAAAATAAACACCTATTTTCTATGTCCTAAATATTGCTTTACATGCTTCAATAAGGATGATGCTCCCTTAAATGATTTGATAAAAGCAATCATATAAATAGTTTGGATTTATTCGCTAATTTTTTAAAAACATTTTTGTTAGGTCTCATTAGTTTTTCAAATTAAATAAAACTTTAACATAGAAGTTCTTTTTTTACAATAAAAAAATTATAGATAATTTTTAATTGCTATGTGATGATATATATTCTGACCCACATTTCTTGTTCCAAATTCCAACCACACTTTGGAAATTTGGGATATTCTAAGGACCTTTATGGTTTTTTCATAGTACTATTATTTTAAAACTGAGCCAATTTTATAATTTAACTCAATAATGTCACAAACATGATTGTTGAATATCTATAGAATTGTATTCTTACAAACATATTTTAAACATTATAAGGCAATTAATTTCAGACTACTCGCAACGGTAATGGTTTAATTATTCATACAAAAATATCATTGTATAATTCATATTCGCAACGTAATTAATAGAAAGAAAGAAAGAAAATCTTAAACTTCAAAGACAAAATATTAAAATCAAAATAACAATTTTATTAATACCCAACCGTAGGAGGAATGGGTTCAAAACCTTATATACAAATACTTAACATCTCGGGAATTTACGATCTTCATGAACAAATTCCCAAGGCAAACCTAAACCAAAATAAATATTCACTAAAAAAAATATTACTACTACATTGTTTATTCTTGAAAATCTAGAAATTATTAGGCCTTATTCACTTCACTTCACTTCACTTCACTTCTTCTGCTCTCCCATGCCAAGGGTGTTCTTAACACCATCAATTGCTCCCTGAGCAATGTTGGCTGCAGACTCAGCAGTCTGCAAATATAATTAAAATAAATAAATAAATTTACAAAGAAAATGAAATGTCAAATGAGAAATTAATATAACCTGCTGAAGAAATGTAGCATTTTCCTCTTTGCTTTGTTGGGCCTGGCCTTGGGAGTGTCCAAGGGCATCGTGGGCCTTATCGTGGGCCCTGCTCGCTGTATCCTTGGCCGACTCCACAAAGTTCTCAGTTGCAGCCTGCCCCAACACAATTAAATTATTTATAAATTTATAACTACAATAAAATCGAATACTTTAAATATGATCATTTATAGAAAAAACGTGACGAATATTTATGATGTTAAATAAATACCTGAGCTTGGGCATGGTTCTGTCCGGCGTTGAATTGGCTCGACATGTTGAAAGAATTGGGGAGAATTAACTTTGTAGTGGAAGATTGTTAGAGGGAATGCTACTTTGAATTTGATGATTAATAATGTTGAGATTAATGGGCATTTATAGTGGTGCATTATGCTAATTGAAGTAGGAAAATTAGTGGTGTATATGTATTTTAATAATTGTTGGTGAAGAGTGAATTGATGTTCTAGACTTGTGCTTTGCCACTTCTTTTATTTACTATTTTACTTTCACTCACAACGCATCGATCTATATATTCTACACATGTGCTTAGCCACTTCTTTTATTTAATGTTTTCCTAATAATTACACGTATGTAGTTGCAATGTTTTTGGTTGCATAAACATGGAATACTAGTACTAAAACTACTGGAGTACATTTTTTATTTATTTTGATTAACTAGGAGCATTAAAAGTTCTCATACAAATCTATCATACGACAAAATTAATTAAGTAGGATCGTCGTAAATTTGATGTGCAGTTTAAACTTAAAGAATTTGCAGAAGTGAACCTTTTGAAGTCATATGAATTCAAAATTGTGTTGTTTAGAAGTTGATTTTTTAAACAATTGGAAATCTGAGCTTTATATGTATTTTTAAAGTATTTTTGGCATGTTTCTACTTTCTACATCAAATCGTTATAATCCTATTTAGGTACAAAGATATTTTCTTTACTTCTAATTTGGTATTTATTTATCGAAATGAAGGCATATAAAATTGAAAAAGAGGGCCATTTTATTTTAAGTTTATTTTTTTTCAATATTATAAATGAGGATAGAGGAGACTAGGTTGTTGTTAAATATGGTCTACGAGAATAACTAAATTATTTTTTACTTAATTTAATTCCTTAAAAATTACTACTTCAATAACTTTCTTAACACTTGAAAATCAAATATAGTCCATTGTTTATCAGGAGAGTAATATTATTGTGGAATATGATTACTGAGAATTTGATTCGTGATAAATTACTTATTTTATAAGTATTACTACTATTAAAATAATGTCAAGAAAAAACTCTTATGCTCATGAATTTATATTGGTTTTTTAAAATTCAGTTAAATAATAAGACCTGCTACAAAAAATATAATCCTTAATTTTTAAAAATGATAGTAAGATTTACTAGTTATTAATTGATGACATAATAATAATAGTACTAAATTATGATTCATAATTTAAAAATTACATTACTAAAATTAAGTTAATGCGTTATTAATTGATGACATAATAATAGTATTATTATAGTTTATATATATATATATATATATATATATATATATATATATATATATATATATATATATATATATATATATATATATAACTTTTTTTAAGGGGTGCGTTAAAACGCTAAATTTTCTTAAATTGCTAACTTGCTAACTCATCAATGTAGTGTATTAAAAATGTCAACACGAGCACATTAAAATGTCAACACATATTTGTGTTGACATTTTAATAAACTGTGTTGACATTTAAATATCAATGTCAACATAATGTATTAAAATATCAACTTAAGTTTATGTTAACATTTCAATATCATCGTGTTGACATTTTTAATACATTGCATTGATGAGTTAGCAACTTAAGAAAAGTTAGCAACGGATCACACCTCCTTTTTTTAATTGTATTAGAATCAAACTACATATATAAATAAAAACGAATAACACTAAACATGCGTCAAACGAGAGTGATGCTCACATAATGTATGTAGCATATCATTTCTCGTACTATGATGGGATACGAACTAAACAACTAAACAATAATTGCGAGCCCAATAGCAGTGACGGCCCATCAGCCCAAAACCCAAGAAAGAGTATCAGTTCGGCACAACCAAAGAGTTCGGTCACAGCCTATAGCTCGGTAAAAGCCGACCAATCGAGCTCAACTCTCAGATCGGCAAAAGCTGATCGGCAAAGTCAGTTCGGCACAACCAAAGAGTTCGGTCACAGCCTATAGCTCGGTAAAAGCCGACCAATCGAGCTCAACTCTCAGATCGGCAAAAGCTGATCGGCAAAGTTCAGCAGTTCGGTCTCAGTATTCGACCGAACAAGGAGATAGTGGACCCATGCAGGATCTCCACGACCTCCATTACACCCACGATCTATTTAGTGGTATTAAGCAGTTATCAACCCCCCTACCAGGGCTGCAAACCACGATCTTAGTTCGAATGTATAAATAGAACTTAGATCAGATAGACCAAGGTTAAGCTCTCTAGATCCTGAATCTCATATAGCAAATCAGTATTGTAATCTGTAAGTGTAATAATGGAGTGCTCATTTCAGTTGGAAGAAGAAGAGAAGAAGAAGGAAGCTCGGCTTTGAGCTCGGCTTTGAGTTCGGCTTTGAGCCGAGAAGACAGTTGGTCTTGAGCCGAGAAGCAAAGGAGTTCGGTTTGTGTACCGAGAAAGGAGTTCGGTTTGTGAACCGAGAAGGGAGCTCGGTTGTGAGCCGAAGAGAGTGCTCGGTTGTGAGCCGAAAAGAAAGTTCGGTCTTGAGTCAAGAATAGAGTTCGTCTTGAGCCGAGAAAGAAGAAGCAACAGTTCGGTCTTGAACCGAGAAGGAAGTTCGGCCTAGAGAAACTAGCCGTTGGAGCAGCAGTTAGTTAGCCGAGATGTAGCAGTTATTCTTCTTGCTTTCTTGATTCTTCTTGTAGTTAGTTAGTAGCAGTTGCTACTTGATTGTAGAGCTTTAAATAGCTCAAAACCATGTACGTAGTGAGTAGTGAAAATCAATAAAGAGTTTTCAAGTTTTCTCTCCAAGATTACCATCTTCGATACTCTAAGTGTGAGTGTGTGTTCTTCTGCATTGTGAGTTATCATACAACTGTTAGTGTGTGTGTGATTCACCTGAGTGTGTGAAAGTCTTGTGCGTATTGAATCCCAACAAGTGGCGCCGTCTGTGGGAAGAGGATATTGAAGCTGATTTGCAGAGGATCAAACGGTTTCAGAGATGGCAGCAAGGCTTGATGCAGAAAAGTTCACAGGCAAGAATGATTATAGCCTGTGGAAGATGAAGATGAAGGCGGTCTTGATTCAACAAGGCTTGGCCGCAGTTCTTGCAAATACTGAAGAGAAAGGAAAGGCTCCAATGCTTGATGATAAAGCTCAGGCAAAGATGGAGGAGATGCAGCTCAAGGCACATTCTGCAGTGATTCTGTGCCTTGGAGATAAGGTCTTGAGGGAAGTTCAAGAAGCCAAGACTGCGGTGGAGATCTTGAACAGGTTAGATGAAGTTTACCTGGCAAAATCTTTGGCTAACCGGCTGTATCTCAAGAAGAGGCTCTATGCCTATAGTTTTTCTGGTGAAAAATCTATCATAGAGCAGTTGGAGGAGTTCAATAAGATCATTGATGATCTGGGCTCTGTGGATGTTAAAATTTCAGATGAAGACAAGGCCATTCTTACATTGAATGCATTGCCTAGCTCGTATGACCAGTTGAGTGATGCAATTATCTATGGTAGAGATAAGCCTATCACCTATGCAGAAGTCTACTCGGCCTTGATGGCTAAGGAACTCCAAAAGACTACCAGCAGAGGCTCTGCAAGCTCCAATGTTCAAGCTGCAGAGGCCTTGAATGTGAAGAAGTTCAAAAAACAGAACTTCAAGAAAAAGTTTGAGGGCTCTAAACCCTCAAGTTCTGATGCTCAGAAGGAAACCAGAGCATGTTTTTGGTGCAAGAAACCAGGGCACTTGAAGAAGGACTGCCATGCCTGGAAGAGAAAACTAGCCTCTGAGGGCCACAACACTTCTGATTGTGTAGAGAGTACTGATCCCCCTGCTCAACTCATGAATGTCAGTGATAATGGGATCAGTCACAGGTGGATAATGGACTCAGGGTGCAGCTTCCATATGTGCCCCAACAAATCTTGGTTTCATGATCTTCAGGAAGCATCAGGGACTGTAGTTCTTGGAAATAACCATGTGTGTCAGATCAAAGGGATAGGGAAAGTGAAGCTAAGTTTGCAAGATGGCTCTATAAAGATCCTAACTGGGGTGAGGTATATTCCGGAAGTGAAAAGAAATCTCATCTCATTGGGAATGCTGGAGGAGAAAGGGTTCACCATATTGATGAGTCAGGGAAAGATGCTTGTGAAATCTGGGAATGCAGTGATGATGGAGGCTGACAGAGAGCACATTCTCTATTATCTGAAGGCTAAGGCTGTTGATGGAGAAAGCAATGCAGTGTCAGATGATTCCATAATGCTATGGCACAAGAGATTGGGCCATCCAGCAGAAGGAAGCTTGAAAGAACTCATCAAGAAGGGCCTGATCTCTGGAGATTTCAACAAGATGGACCCCTGTGAGCAGTGTATACTTGGAAAAGCAAAGAAGGCACCCTATCCTACAGGTATTCACTCTTCTACAGCCCCATTAGACTACATACATAGTGATCTCTGGGGCCCTTCACCTGTAAGCTCAATTGGTGGTGGGAAATACTACCTTGCTATTATTGATGACTACACTAGGAAACTGTGGGTGTACATACTGAAAGAAAAATCAGAGACATTCACAAAATTCAAGATATGGTGTAAAGAGGTGGAGCTAGAGAAGGGAAGGAGTGTTAAATGCCTAAGAACTGACAATGGCTTGGAATTCTTGTCTACTGAGTTTGATCTGTTTTGCAAAGAGAAGGGTATGAAGAGGCACCGCACTGTTCCTGGTAACCCCCAGCAAAATGGTGTTGTGGAGAGGATGAATAGGACTATCCTAGAGAGAGTAAGGTGCTTGTTACTCAGTTCTGGTCTGAGCAACAGATTTTGGGGAGAGGCTGTGTATACAGCAGCCTATCTCATCAATAAGTGTCCATCTACTGCCCTTAAGTCTGAGACTCCTGATTACATGTGGTATGGAGCCCATAGTGACTACTCAAAATACAAGGTGTTTGGGTGCGCAGCCTATGCTCATGCTAGGCAAAGTAAGCTTGAGGCTAGGGCTCTGAAATGCATATTGCTGGGGTATCAGAGGGGTGTTAAGGGGTATAGGCTCTGGTGCATTGAGCCTGGTAGGCAGAAGGTGGTGGTGAGTAGGGATGTTGTGTTCTTGGAGGATCAGATGCCATACTTAAAAAGGAAGCTGGACTCCAATGAAGTTGAGAGTGATTTCCTCAAGGTGGAGCCAGTGGGACTTTGCCAAGGAGCAGGTGGAGCCTCTGACTCAGAAAGTGAGTCTGAACCAGAGGATGATGGTGCTCTAGCTCGAGGTAGAAAAAATGATGAGCCTACAGCAGATTCTGCCAGAGAGTACCAGATAGCAAGAGATAGAGGCAGAAGAAATACAAGACCACCTGAAAGGTTTTCTGATGTGGTCTACTATGCACTTTGTGCTGCTGAGAGCATTGATATTGCAGATCCTCTCACATATAAAGAAGCCATGAAGAGTAAAGACAGAGAAAGGTGGATTGAAGCCATGAATGAGGAAATGGAATCTTTACTCAAGAACAAAACATGGATTTTGGTGGATAAATCCAGACTGACTACAGATGGAAAAGAAAGGAGGCTGATCAGTTGTAAGTGGTTGTTTAAGAAAAAGATTGAGACCACTGATAAAGATAGAATCAGATTCAAGGCAAGGCTGGTGGCTAGGGGCTTCACACAGCAAGAAGGAATTGATTTCAATGAAGTATTTGCTCCAGTTGTTAAGCACACTTCGATTAGGATCTTGTTGGCAGTTGTGAACCAGCTAGACTGGGAGCTACAACAGCTTGATGTGAAGACAGCCTTCCTCAATGGGGATCTAGAGGAGACTATCTTTATGGAACAGCCAGAGGGCTATGTGAAGACTGGAGAAGAAGGCAAGGTGTGCCTGTTACAGAAAAGTCTTTATGGACTTAAGCAAAGTCCTAGACAGTGGAATAAGAAGTTTGATGCACAGATGAAGAAGATTGGCTTCTCCAAGTCAGAATATGATGATTGTATTTACATCAAGAAGGCAGGCAGGACTCCCATTGCCTACCTATTACTCTATGTGGATGATATGCTACTTGCAGGCCCTTCTATGACAGAAATTCAGAAAGTTAAACAAGATCTGAAGTCGAGCTTTGAAATGAAGGATCTAGGAGAGTCAAGGAAGATCCTAGGCATACATATTCAGAGAGATAGAGGCTGCAAGAAGCTGTGGATGCTGCAAACTGATTATATTGACAAAGTTATGCAGAGATTCAGAATGGAGAATGCTAAACCTGCCTCAACACCCTTGTCCCAGAGTTTCAGATTATCAAAGGAACAAGCTCCTAAAACTAAGCAAGAGGCTGATGAGATGGAGGCTATCCCTTATGCTAGTGTTGTTGGGAGTATCATGTACACTATGATTTGTACAAGACCAGATCTTGCTCATGCTATCTCAGTGACTAGCAGATACATGGCAGACCCGGGGAAGGAGCATTGGAATGCTCTTAAATGGATATTGAGGTACATGAAGTCAACTAAGGACTGGGGGATTGTGTTCAATGGCTGGGAAGGTGGATCTGAGGAGGTTGTGCAGGGGTATTGTGATGCAGACTATGCTGCAAATCTGGACACCAGAAAGTCTCAAACAGGTTATTTGTTCACCATGTTTGGAACTGTGATCAGTTGGAAATCAGGTCTGCAGAGTGTAGTTGCTCTCTCAACTACAGAATCAGAGTATATAGCTCTCACTGCAGCTGTACAGGAGAGTTTTTGGATCCAGGGAGTGATTTCTGATTTTGGTTTTGACCAAGAAACAATGGTGATTCATTGTGACAGCAGCTCAGCTATATGCTTGGCTAAACATCCGGGTTTCCATGAAAGGAGCAAGCATATAGACATAAAGTTGCACTTTATTAGAGATGAGATTGAAAGGGGAAGGGTGAAGGTGGTTAAGATTAACACCTTGCACAATCCGGCAGATATGCTAACTAAATCTCTAAGTAGAGACAAGTTTGATCATTGCAAGAAGTTGATCAATGTTTGTGCGAGAACTGAGATGAGCCCTCAGGTGGAGAATTGTAATAATGGAGTGCTCATTTCAGTTGGAAGAAGAAGAGAAGAAGAAGGAAGCTCGGCTTTGAGCTCGGCTTTGAGTTCGGCTTTGAGCCGAGAAGACAGTTGGTCTTGAGCCGAGAAGCAAAGGAGTTCGGTTTGTGTACCGAGAAAGGAGTTCGGTTTGTGAACCGAGAAGGGAGCTCGGTTGTGAGCCGAAGAGAGTGCTCGGTTGTGAGCCGAAAAGAAAGTTCGGTCTTGAGTCAAGAATAGAGTTCGTCTTGAGCCGAGAAAGAAGAAGCAACAGTTCGGTCTTGAACCGAGAAGGAAGTTCGGCCTAGAGAAACTAGCCGTTGGAGCAGCAGTTAGTTAGCCGAGATGTAGCAGTTATTCTTCTTGCTTTCTTGATTCTTCTTGTAGTTAGTTAGTAGCAGTTGCTACTTGATTGTAGAGCTTTAAATAGCTCAAAACCATGTACGTAGTGAGTAGTGAAAATCAATAAAGAGTTTTCAAGTTTTCTCTCCAAGATTACCATCTTCGATACTCTAAGTGTGAGTGTGTGTTCTTCTGCATTGTGAGTTATCATACAACTGTGAGTGTGTGTGTGATTCACCTGAGTGTGTGAAAGTCTTGTGCGTATTGAATCCCAACAGTAAGCTAGATCAAGCAATACAAATTTGCCCTCTATTCTTCCCGTGGACGTAGATTTGCCTCAGTAAATCGAACCACGTAATTCTCAGTGTTGTGATCTTCATTTATTACTTGCATTTATTCCCATCAAAAATTCGCTAAATCATCACTGGCGCCGTCTGTGGGAAACAGAGAACCAAAACTGTGATAAAAGCGAGTTTTTGATCCTTTTCCACCAAAAAATGCGTACCAGATCACATAATACCCATACTTCCGTCCGTGATGAACGTGAGGAAGCTAGTCCAGCCCGTAGGTCTGGAAAACAGCCTCGGGAGAAGTCTGTCTCCAGTTCTCACGGTGAAAGAACAAACCACTCAAAAAGTCATCGCACCGAGCCTTCCCAGCAGCTCGATTTGAATGAGGCTGTCAAGTTGTTCTTGGCTGAGAAGCAGGATGAGTTCTTAACATTCCTGCAAAAGAGCCAGAAGCCGGAGAAGAAAACGGCGGATTCTCCCTCCCCCTCCAGACATGAAAGTCACTACCGCAGTAGTGCCGTATCTTCCAGGAGAAAGAATCCTCACCACCGATATGTTCCTTCTCCTCCTTGTTACCGAAATCACAGGAGAACTCCATCTCCACCATACCGTAGAGATGTCGGATTCGCTATGTATGGAGCGCTGAAGACTCCATTTTCGGATGATATCACCAGAACTCCGTTGCCACAGAATTACCGAACTCCGTCAGTGACTTATGACGGGTTAGTGGATCCTCATGATTTCCTGGGACGCTATCAGTATAATATGGCGAACCAAGGTCTCAATGAGGTTCATATGTGTAAGCTGTTTCCCGAGCTGCTCATCGGGAACGCAAGAAGGTGGTTTGATAGCCTCCCTCAAGGCAGCATTAGATCTTACAGAGATCTAATGGATGCTTTTCATAGGAGGTTCTTCCAGAAAGCTGAAACCCGAATCACTTCGGCTCAGCTGCTTTCTATACGTCAAGGTCGCGATGAAAAGATTAGCGACTTCATGACAAGATTCCACAAGGAATGCCTACAAGTAGATGATCTCAATGATCTACTTGTCATTTCGGCATTCCAAAATGGAATTCTGCCAGGAGCTCTCTACAGAAAGCTCGTTGAATGCAGTCCGCAAACAGCTCAAGAGATGTGGGACATTGCGGACCAGTTTTCTCGTGCTGATGAGGCAGACCGTCGAAAACGGTCTTTAGACAGCTCTTCCAGAGGAGACAAGAGGAAGCCCGATCATAGCGATCAGGGACATCCTCGCCGAACTCCTTTTGAAAGAATTCAAAGGGCACCGGTACAAGACAGATTGGGACCACGTCTCAATCCTGAGAAACCACCCGCTCAGTTCGTACCATTGAACAAGTCGAGAGCGGAAATTTTCGAACTGCATTCTGATATGTTCGAAAAACCAAAGCCGATGACGAAATCGGCCACGCGCCGAAGTCAGGATAAATATTGCTCCTTCCATCAAGACCACGGTCACGATACCGAGGAGTGCCGAAATTTGGCAGCAGATATTGATGTTCTTGTGAAAGCAGGGACGTTAAAAAAATACCAAAGCAAGCCGCCGAAAAAGAATAAGAAACAGAGAAGTGCGAACTGCGCTCCTCAGGATCCTAAAAGGCAACAGGATCCCGAAGACGATGACGAGCCACAATATGATGGAGTGATCCAGACTATTGACGCTCTCCCAGCCGGGAAGACTAAATCGTCTCTAAAATTAGAGCGCAGAGGCTTCAATCGAGAGGAGCCAACACATAAAAGGCTGAAGAAGGAGGAAGTAATTACATTTTCAGATGCAGATCCCGTCCCGGCCATTTCTCCTCATCAAGACGCTATTGTCATTCAAGCTGGAGTGGCAAACAAACTGATCCACAGAGTGTTTGTGGATACAGGAGCGTCGGTTAGCATTCTTTTTAAAGAATGTTTTGATAAACTGGAAGTGGATCCAGCTCGGCTCAGTCCGGCCCCAATTCCTCTGAAAAGTTTCGCCCAGGAGGACACCCGCCCTGAAGGTATTATCAGCCTTCCGATTACGGTAGGAAGAGCGCCTACCAGCTCCAGTACGGTGATCGAGTTTTTTGTGGTAAAAGCTCGATCCCCGTATAACATTATACTGGGAAGAGACTGGCTCAACACAGTTCGGGCCATTTGCTCTACTTATCACCTCACAATCAAGATCCCCACTAAAGGAGGGATAGCAGTCATCCGAGGTGATCAAAAGAGAGCAAAAGAATGTTTGCAGATTGCGCTTAAAAGTGCCGAACAATCAGATCGGCACCATCAAGCATAGCAATCACAGCAGCCGGAGTCAGAGGCAGGCGAAATGAACGAAGTCACACCGGAGCCGAACTCGATGAAAGTTCAGTTATACGAAGATGATCCATCCAGAACGGTCAAGATCGGTTTCGCGGGAACACCTCTACTCCGGGAAAAGACCATCCAGCTCCTCAAAGAGTACAAAGATGTCTTTGCGTGGTCTCCGTTGGACATGACTGGAGTGTCTCCCGAGGTAATTACACATCGGTTAAATATTGATCCTTCAGTCCGGCCTATAAAACAGAAGCAAAGACTCTTTGCGGCAGAAAGAAATCAAGTCATCCATGACGAAGTCCGCCAATTACTGAAAGCGGATGTATTATTTGAAGTAAAATATCCTTCTTGGGTGGCCAATCCTGTGATGATCAAGAAAAAAGAAGGAGGATGGCGGATGTGCATAGATTTTACGGATCTAAATAAGCACTGTCCTAAAGATTGCTACCCCCTTCCCAACATAGATAAAAAAGTAGAAGCTCTGATAGGCTTCGAAATTTTCTGTTTTCTTGATTTGTATAAAGGATACCACCAAGTTTTAATGGATGAGAATGATGCTTCAAAAACGGCTTTCATTACTGACTTCGGTATTTTTGCTTATAAAAAGATGCCATTTGGTTTAAAGAATGCCGGAGCCACATATCAAAGGATGGTAGATAAGCTATTTCGGCACCTGATCGGAAAAGAGGTTGAAGTATATGTTGACGACATAGTTGTTAAAAGCAGAAGCACTTCGGAGTACGAAAACAATCTCAAATCCACTCTCGACGTGCTCAAAAAAGCCAACCTCAAACTCAATCCCCAAAAATGTACCTTTTTGGTAGATTCGGGAAAATTTCTGGGTTGTTGGGTTTCAAAGGAAGGACTCAAGGCAAATCCCCTAAAGGTTCAAGTTGTTCAGAACATGGCAATGCCGAAGTCCATACATGATGTGCAAAGGCTAACTGGATGTCTAGCCGCACTGAATAGATTCCTTTCCCAAGCAGCCGAAAAGCAAATGCCGTTCTTCAATGTTTTGAAGAAGGCACCAAAGTTTGAGTGGGGAGCCGAACAGAAAAAGGCTTTTGACGAACTCAAAAGTTATTTAACCGAACTTCCTACTCTCTCTGCTCCAACAGATGCCGAAGTGATATTCTTATATTTAGCAGCATCAGATCAAACCATTAGCGCGGTGCTTGTACGAGAAGAAGGCCTAAAACAGCGTCCTATCTACTTTACAAGCCGAGCATTAAGAGGTCCCGAAACAAGGTATCAACCTCTGGAAAAAATTGCTCTGGCATTAGTAAATGCAGCAAGGAGACTGCGGCCATATTTCTATGCTCACAAAGTATGCGTCTTAACCGATCTTCCACTTCGGCAAGTCTTGACTAAGCCAGAAGCATCAGGCAGAATTGCCAAGTGGGCCATAGAGTTGGGAGAACATTCAATAGAATATCTACCTCGGAAAGCCATCAAGGGACAAGCCTTGGCAGATTTTCTTGTAGAGGCAAAGTTCGATCAGGCAATCCCTATTATTGCCGAACAGAAAAATCCTACCAATGACGAACTAACACAGCCCCAGAAACCCGAAGTAGAGCCGCCGGACTGTTGGATTGGATTCGTAGATGGAGCTTCGAATAAGACAGGAAGTGGAGCTGGTATTCTACTTATCGCTCCCGACGGACACGAAGTAACTTATTCACTTCGGTTCTTATTCCCAACCACTAATAACGAAGCCGAATACGAAGCCCTTCTTGCCGGACTTCAGTTAGCGCAACATCTACTTGTCAAATCTCTCAAAATTCATTGTGATTCACAAGTCATAGTGAATCACATGCTGGGTACAAGTGAAGCTCGTGATGAAAGGATGAAAAAATACTTGGACAAAGCGCAAAGTATTAGCCGAAATTTCTCTTATTTTCGGATAATCCGCATTCCCAGAGCGGGAAATAGCCGAGCAGATACTTTAAGTAAGTTGGCCTCATATCCGAGCTCAAAGGTGGAGGAATTACCGCACAGAAGCATTGATGAAGCTGAAGTACACTCAGTAACCAGTTCACCAAACTGGATGACGCCAATATTAAAGTATCTAGATCAAGGACAACTGCCCGAGGATAAGAGAGAAGCAAGGAAAATCACATGCCGAGCACGTCGGTATGAACTTGATGCGAAGCTTATTTCCTATTCTTTACCCCGGATTTCATGTTAATTATAACTCACCAAGTCGTGCTTTGAGTGTAGTTTCGGGTGTTAGAAGCTGGAAGTTCGTCGGAAATGCATATCTGAGATTCCAGAGAGTTCGCCCGGTCGGGCGTTTTGATGTTGCTAAACGCCCGATCGGGCGTTTCCATTTTGTGCATGCGGAGTCCAGAAAGTTCGCCCGGTCGGGCGTTCTGATTTCAACTAAACGCCCGGTCGGGCGTCTCCCGCGAAGCCATGCAGAAGCATATCGCCCGGTCGGGCGATTGGTCCTTCTAATTTCGCCCGGTCGGGCGTTCGGAGTCTCGAACAACTCCAGGCAGTTACTCGGCAGTTTAGGATAAAAAGAAGAAAAGAAAATGAGAAGAAGGACGACAGATAAAGAGAAAAATAGAGAGAAAGGAGGAGAGGAAGAAGAGAAGGAAGACATTCCGGCCATTATTCCGACCATCCATTCCCGAATCCCGACTCCACTCGACGAGAGCATCACACCTATGGTTTTATTTCTACATTCTACCATGTGTATAGGCTAGGCTCTCTTTGTTGCTCCGAGTTGTAATCTAGGCTTGTGTATTTGTTTTAACACCTTGAATCGTATGTTTGATACCAACAATGTGTTTGATAATTAAAATGCTACGTTTTTGGCTAATGATGTAGTGTTGTTAAATCTTAACTATTGTCTCTTTAACATAGCTTAGGATTGATCGTTTGTTGGTATGCTTTCGATTTAGAACTGTTCAGGGGATAAATTGATAGTGGATTAGGTAAGTGATTATAGTAGACGACATTTATTCCCGCGCATCCGCAGGAATTAAATGTCGTTGAAAGTTGGTTCATGGAACAAGTGTTCAGCTGACTGTGAACTATACGTCGTAGACATGTTCAGTGCACGCGATTAGGTTGATAATTATAATCCCGTCGTATGTTTCGTTGTAAATGGTGTAAAACAACGCAAGCTTAGTGAGCAACTTGGAGTGACTTGTCTTTCTCGTATTAAAAATCTCGTTTCAGTAGTTTAAGTTAGTTAACCATCTCAAAATCAAAACAAAATATTTTTATGCTTTGTGTAGTCTTATTAAGCGTAAGCAATCTCGCCTCCCTGTGGATCGACACTTGAAATACTACTACGATACTGTATTCTTGCAGTAGTGTAGTATTATTAGAGTTAAAATAATTAAACTTGATAATCTTTATGCTTTGATTAAGAACTCTAAAATATCGCATCAAGTTTTGGCGCCGTTGCCGGGGAGGCAATAGCTTGTTTATGCTTAAGTGTTCTAGTTTTTATTTCGTTTTGTTTGATTTTTCTTTTTGAGTTTTTTAGGTACATTGTTCGTGTTCTACGGTGTGATAGCCATCTACCACGTCCGGACTTGAAGACGAAGGAGTGTATTATTTTAGGTAATTTTTAGCTAACTCTTAGTTTAGTTTCTAGGTAGTTTAGTTTTTCACTTAAGCACACACTTTTTATAGTACTTACCCCGAAGTTGTCGAGAGGTCTCGCTTTCGGTAATTAGGAAATATATTGTGCTTGTGCTTGGTGTATTTTCTGTTGTGTAGATAAAAAAAAAAAAAAAAGAAAGTCGTGAATGCACACGAGATCTCAGGGTACACCGCCTTTCGGATTACTCTGTTATCAAAGAAGGAAAGGGTCAGGAAGTTCAGCCGGGTTTGAAATTCAACAGGATTCGCCGAGTCCAATCAGAGATAACCCATTGTTTGAGAATAGTGACAGTGATCTGGAAGCTGAGTCGATGGCCGACAATAATAACAACAACGCTGTCCCACCACCCGTTGTGAGGTTTGGCGACACTCTTAGATCGGGAATTGAGTACCCCGGAGAGTTTGCTTATGCGAACAACAACATCAACATTCCACCTCACTACATTAGTTTGGTGAATGGGGGGAATCTTTTCCATGGACGGGATGATGAAGACCCGATGAGCCACCTCAATGCCTTCTACGAGTTGACGAACTCTCACAGACCCCCGAATGTGGAACACAATCTGATCAAGAGGGTCTTATTCCCATTCTCTCTGAGGGAGAAAGCAAGAGCTTGGTATGACTCTATACCGGGCTACAACATTGAAACATTCCAAGAGTTGAAGACGTTGTTCCTCTTAGAATATAATTCCCCGATGAAGATCGAGAAATTGAGAGAAGAGATCACTTCTTTCCAACAAAAGTATGATGAGTCCTTTGCAGAAGCTTGGAAGAGATTCACAGACCTGATAAGGAAATGCCCGAGCCATGGTCTAGCTCCGGGGCATGACCTTTTGAAATTCTACAAGGGACTCAACAATGAAGGCACGGGACTAGTTACTGCAGGCTCTAATGGAAACCTGGATGACTTAACGCATGAGGAGGTGAGAGCCTTATTCCAAAGGTTGGCTAACAATCAACGGAACTGGCACAACCCAAGGAGAGCAGCGGAGAAAGGAGGAGACACATTCGGTGCTACAAAGGATGCAGAGAGAGTATCTGCAATTGAAGCTCAATTGGCAGATATAAGCACCCAGATGTCGTCGATGACAAAGGCAGTGAAATCGCTGCAACTGACTCCTCAACCCAAAGCAGTGGCAGTGATGAGATGTGGATTGTGTCAAGGAGGGCATCATACTGATCAATGTTCTAGTCTTCAAGGACCACCAATCGAGGATGTGAACTACATTGGCAACAATTGCCAAGGGTTTAACCAAGGCAACCAATACAGCAATCAGCAGAATTGGAGGCCTCAGCAATCGAACTGGAATCAAAGTGGCCCTAGCAACAACTCGGGGAACCAATGGAGGACAAACACTCAACCCCCGGGTTATGAGAAGAAGCCATCAGTCGAGGATCAATTGGGACAGATTCTCTCGTTTATGACTAAGAGTCAAAGGGAGAATGAGAATTTCAAAGAGAAGACGGTGGAAAAGTTTGGTCAGATGGAAGCTACAATGAGGAACCTCGAGACTCAAATCGGGCAGCTAGCTACATCATCACATACAAGAATCCCGAATACCATCCCAAGCAATACGGTGCCTAATCCTAAGGGCTATGAGCAGTGCAAGGCAGTTAAGCTAAGAAGTGGTCGCGAGTTAGGTTCGACACCATTAATTGACGGCCAAGGTACTTCCGGCATCTCACACGCGGGGGCGGATGAGATGTTAGGCTTGCATTCCTCGCACGCACGGGCGGACGAGGTATGTAAGGGAGGTCCCAAGTTGGTGCAGGGTGCCCAACATGGTCAAGTTCAGGCTGCATCTGGCAGCAAGAAGTATGGTGAAGAATCCGATTCAAGTGGAAAAATTCGAGTAGAGAAGGATATCTGCAAAAAGATCCCGCTAAGTCCGGCAATGGACCCGAAGTGTCCATTTAATTTTCCAGATTTTATCCCCCCGCCTCCTTTCCCAATCGAGAAGAAGAAGACAAAGAAAATAACTCAAGAGAAAGGACTCGATTGGATGATGAGTATCATTAGGAAAGTCAGAGTAGATGTGTCCTTAGTGGATTTGTTCCTACACTTTCCTAAATTCTCCAAGTTTTTTAAGGACCTTATCGCAAAAAATGAGAAGATACAAGAGGATGGTGTGGTGAGATTGAGCGCATTTTGCTCACAATTGGTGAAGGGGAAGATACCTGCGAAGAGACGAGACCCTGGGAGTTGTGTGATCCCATGTGAGATGGGAGATAAAAAGTTCCCAAAGTGCCTACTTGATCAAGGCTCGGGAATATCATTGATGGCTCTGAAGACGGCGAGGTCAATCGGTCTACAAGCGAGGATTGAGTCAATCGATATTGAGCTACAATTGGCGGATCACTCAATTGTGAAGCCACTAGGGATCATCAAGGATGTCTTGGTGAAGGTGGACAAGTTTGTACTCCCGGTCGACTTTATTGTCCTAGAGATGGAAGAAGACAAGGACATGCCTATCCTCTTTGGTAGGCCATTCTTAGCGACCGGGGATGTTGTGATTAAGACCAAGACAAACACGGTGGTGTTTCGAGTAGATGGTGAAGAGCTGGTGATCGAGCAAGAGAAGGCGGAGAAGCGCCTATGGGAGCTTGGATAGAGGTAGACAAGGATGAAGAAGGTCGAGCCAACGACTATAAACAAAGGCGCTGATTGGGAGGCAACCCAAGTTTTTATGTTTTTATTTTTGGTTTCATATGTTGGAGGTTTTGTTTGCTCAATTCTTTCCTCTAACATTTTTTTTGAATTGAGTGTTTCTTTTTTGTAGTTTTTGTTCTTTTTGTAGGAGCATCATGGAGAGCGGATTGGAGCTTAGGAGGAAGCACACCTGCAAAGGATTTTTACACCCACCCTCCCACCCGAATGCACTATGGACGTCATCTCAAGTTTGGGGGAGTTTTCTTTCCCTTTACTTTATTTGTCTTCTTTGCTTGCATTGAGGACAATGATGCATTCAAGTTTGGGGGGATTGTGAATGATTTGTGATGTATATTTTTGGGTGTATTGTATGATAATGATGTTTTGAATCAATGTATTTGACGGGTGCATGCTTTATCTTCGGCTTTCTGGTTGGGAAATCTTGCTTAATTTACTTGAACTTTGAAGCCTAGGATGAATAGAATGGGTGCATGGATCTTTGTGAAAAAGCATGTCGTGATAACATCCGATTTCTTAAGTTGAGGAGAGTATGAAAATCGCATGACTTGTGGAAATTATTTTGGATTGATTTGCTTTATCGAGTGAAGTGCTTGCGTTCGTTTGTGTTAACGATTTGGGAGGACAAGGCACTAGGATGAACTCCATGGCCAAATGATCACATGCCTAGTCCATCAAATGATCCCCTAGAAGCCACCTTGAGCTTAATTTCTTATTCTTTGTGTAAACACTTAGCCAAACACTTAGCCACTGAAATAAGCCTAATTTTAGCCTCATCGATAGACCTTGCTACTATTTGGGTGCTAAATACAAGTTGAGCTTTGTGGTTTGAGTTTGAGTGTGGGTGGTGAATTGTAAAGAGTAGACATTTCTAGACTTGATAGAAGGTGAAAAGAATGAAGTTCTTAGAAAAAAAAAAACAAGAAAAAGAAAAAGACGACCTCCAAATTCACAAAAGTCGAGGTCTTTACAAAAAAAAATAAAATAAAAAAATAAGTTGATGAAATAAAGATAGAGCTTCTATGTTTGTTTGTGTAATCTCGTCGGGAATAGATCTCAAGTTTGGGGGAGTGTGGGTTTGGTTGTAATTTTTCGTTGGTTAATCTTTGGAAGGAAGTTGTAGGAGGGAAGATTTTGGCACTCAAATGTGTAGCCTTTGAGCTCACTATCCATACTTATCCTACCTCGTCCCTAGCCCCATTACAACCTTGAAATAAGACCTTGGACCTAATCGTTGATGCTTGTGGATGTGTGTAAATAGCTTGGTAGAGTTAAAGAAGTTCGGTTTGAAATCTGCGAGTCTATGAGATTAGTAGTGCTTGATGAGTCGATGATGACGGTTTGAGTTGTTTGATCGTATGCTCGGACTTACTTTGAAGTGCATCTTGACTTGAAAATCTAGGGGGATGAGTGATTGTTCTTGAGAGTGGGAAATCTCGATTGGAAATGTTGGGGGTTTAGATTTTGTCACTCACGTCCCTACATGATTCTTTGTGATGAAAATTTCTCTGCGGGTGGACTTGCGTTGAGTTTTTGTGCTAAAAATGTACCTTGCTCGGGGCGAGCAAGAGCTTAAGTTTGGGGGTATTTGATGCGAAGCTTATTTCCTATTCTTTACCCCGGATTTCATGTTAATTATAACTCACCAAGTCGTGCTTTGAGTGTAGTTTCGGGTGTTAGAAGCTGGAAGTTCGTCGGAAATGCATATCTGAGATTCCAGAGAGTTCGCCCGGTCGGGCGTTTTGATGTTGCTAAACGCCCGATCGGGCGTTTCCATTTTGTGCATGCGGAGTCCAGAAAGTTCGCCCGGTCGGGCGTTCTGATTTCAACTAAACGCCCGGTCGGGCGTCTCCCGCGAAGCCATGCAGAAGCATATCGCCCGGTCGGGCGATTGGTCCTTCTAATTTCGCCCGGTCGGGCGTTCGGAGTCTCGAACAACTCCAGGCAGTTACTCGGCAGTTTAGGATAAAAAGAAGAAAAGAAAATGAGAAGAAGGACGACAGATAAAGAGAAAAATAGAGAGAAAGGAGGAGAGGAAGAAGAGAAGGAAGGCATTCCGGCCATTATTCCGACCATCCATTCCCGAATCCCGACTCCACTCGACGAGAGCATCACACCTATGGTTTTATTTCTACATTCTACCATGTGTATAGGCTAGGCTCTCTTTGTTGCTCCGAGTTGTAATCTAGGCTTGTGTATTTGTTTTAACACCTTGAATCGTATGTTTGATACCAACAATGTGTTTGATAATTAAAATGCTACGTTTTTGGCTAATGATGTAGTGTTGTTAAATCTTAACTATTGTCTCTTTAACATAGCTTAGGATTGATCGTTTGTTGGTATGCTTTCGATTTAGAACTGTTCAGGGGATAAATTGATAGTGGATTAGGTAAGTGATTATAGTAGACGACATTTATTCCCGCGCATCCGCAGGAATTAAATGTCGTTGAAAGTTGGTTCATGGAACAAGTGTTCAGCTGACTGTGAACTATACGTCGTAGACATGTTCAGTGCACGCGATTAGGTTGATAATTATAATCCCGTCGTATGTTTCGTTGTAAATGGTGTAAAACAACGCAAGCTTAGTGAGCAACTTGGAGTGACTTGTCTTTCTCGTATTAAAAATCTCGTTTCAGTAGTTTAAGTTAGTTAACCATCTCAAAATCAAAACAAAATATTTTTATGCTTTGTGTAGTCTTATTAAGCGTAAGCAATCTCGCCTCCCTGTGGATCGACACTTGAAATACTACTACGATACTGTATTCTTGCAGTAGTGTAGTATTATTAGAGTTAAAATAATTAAACTTGATAATCTTTATGCTTTGATTAAGAACTCTAAAATATCGCATCAGAACTTCATGAAGGAGTCCTATATAGAAAGTCCTACCTTCAACCGTTGTTGCGATGTGTAGGACCAGAAGAGACGGATTACATCCTTAGAGAAGTTCATGAAGGATCTTGCGGTAGCCACATCGGAGCTAGAGCATTAGCTAAAAAAGTTCTGAGATGGGGATATTATTGGCCAACTTTGGTACAAGAAGCAGTACAGCTAGTTAAGAAATGTACGAAATGCCAAATCCATGCAAATATCCCAAGGACGCCGCAGACTGATCTATGTGCTATGCAAAGCCCTTGGCCTTTTATGCAATGGGGCATAGACATAGTAGGACCACTACCACAAGCTCCCCGGCAAATGAAATTCTTGATCGTTGCCGTGGATTACTTCACAAAGTGGGTGGAGGCTGAACCATTAGCTACGATAACAAGCTCAAAGGCATTAGATTTTGTCTGGAAGAACATAGTTTGCCGATTTGGCATACCCCATATCCTCATTTCAGATAATGGGACTCAGTTTACTGACAAAACATTCAAGAATTGGTGCCAAGAGTTGAATATTCAACAGCGGTTCACTTCAGTCTCTCACCCACAAGCAAACGGACAAACGGAAGTAACAAACCGTACTTTGGTGAAAGGATTAAAAGCTCGGTTAGAACAAGCCAAAGGACAATGGGTAGAAAATCTTCCTCAAGTCCTATGGTCTTACCGAACTACACCAAAAACCTCCAACGGTGAAACTCCGTACAGTCTAGTGTACGGCACTGAAGCCGTAATTCCGGTTGAGATCGGCATACCCAGCCCCCGAACCCTTAATTTCTCAACAGAACTGAATGACGACGGGCTGAGAGCCGAACTAGATCTTGCCGAAGAAAGAAGAGAATTGGCCTTCATAAAAGAAGCCAAGTACAAGGAGCAAGTAACCCGGTATTATAACCAAAGGGTGAAAAAGCTGCAGTTTCAAGTGGGAGATCTCGTATTGAGAAACAATGAAGTAAGCCGAGCAGAAAAGCTGGGCAAACTTGAACCCACATGGGAAGGTCCGTATCGGGTGTCAGAAGTCCTGGGAAAAGGGTCTTATAAATTAACCCACATGTCAGGAGAACAAGTACCCCGAACATGGCATATTTCCAACCTCAAGAAGTTCTATTTGTAAGAGACAAGGTCCGGTCAGTCTTGTGTCTAGTTCGGTCCTAGGGTTATGTGCTTTCTTATTTTTATTGTTCTTGTGTCTAGTTCGGTCCTAGGGTTATGTGCATTTTGTCTCTTACAAATGTTACTGAGGTATATTGTTCCTTAAAGGCTGATCCCCTTCTTTTAGATCATGTATTAAAGACAATTGTGAGTCCAAGCTTCTAAGGAAGATACAAGATTCCACAATTCAGCTTAAGAAACAAGCAATTCGTCTGAAACGAACTGCAATAAGCCGAAAACCACTCCGGTTAACTAGGGAAAGTCCAATCCAAGCGATAAAACTCGCCAAATAAGGACACTAACTAAGTCCGGTCAAAGAAGAGTTTACTTCATAAGACCGAGGACGAGTACAGGGAAAGTCCAATCCAAGCGATAAAACTCGCCAAATAAGGACACTAACTCAGTCCGGTCAAAGAAGAGTTTACTTCATAAGACCGAGGACGAGTACAATAAATGAAATAAAAAATCGCTGAACTGTAAATACGCAGTGATAGAAGCGAAATGAAAAAATTTCATTTACTAAGTCTTGTTGGGCATACAATTCCGCTGCCCTACGAGAATGCGTTACACCATTACAAAGGACTATTCTACTGTCTACGATTGCTAAAGTTGAGCCACCTATCCGAAAAATCCTCATGATGCTGAGTTCGGGCGTTCCGAGCAGTTGAAGAATAAGTAGGTGGACGAGATGCTCTGATCGACCTACCGCCTCTTCCCTGAGTCCGGGAAGTTCTAGCACCTCGGCGGCGAAGAGTCTCTTCACGAAGCATTTGCTGATCTTGCTCACTCATATTCACAACTCCTCTACGAACTTCAGGGCGTTCTTGTCTTGACGTTTCCGGTTGCTCCTGAGTCCGTTGCTGATTTGGAGTAGAAATTTGAGTAAGTGGATTAGAGGTTTGAGTTGGAGTGTGAGCATCTGTTAGCGGGAAACGGCTAAGGAATCTCTCGATTGAGGGACGCCGGGAAAGAATGATGTCGTACAGAGAAGCCAAGCGCCGCAATGATTTCACAACTTGTTGGCAAGCCGAGCTCTCCAGCACATTGTTCTTCCGGAGTACATGAAGCTCCTCCCACAGTTCATCAACTTGATTCTGAACTTCAGATATAGTCATTCCCCCGCGCCCGCAGATGAAATCTTCATATGCAGTCCTCTCAGCGATGACAGTATTCAGCTCGGCCTCCAGATCTTTCTTTATGGACTCTAAGTCCTTATTGTTGGACTCCAGCTCCACTAAACGAGCCAAGAGTTCATCATACTTCATCTGGTCATCTATAGCTTTTTTCTCAGCTTCATTTAAAGCCAAAGAGTATAGCCGCTTCCAGTGAAGTACCTCCAGCTCCTTAGAGTTAAGAATACGAAGCAGCTATGTCAGTTCGGCATTTCAGTTTACCGAGCAGGCAGTAAACCACAATAGGAGTAAAAGAGATTAAGAAAAGCTATAAGGAAGACACGAGTGTAGAAAGAAGAATTTTTTTTCGTTCACAAGAAAAAATTTACACAAGGAGGGCTTCAAGGCCATTTTACAAATAGAAAGAAGGAAACTAAACTAAGAGAAGGGAGACGAAATCATACTCCGCCAGTTTCGTCTCCGGCTTCCCTGTGGGTTTCAGCTTCTTTCTCCTTGTCGACCTCGGTCTCAGCCTCGGCCTCCCTCCTCCCTCCCTCCTGCTCGGCGCCCCCATCGCCGATCTGCTGCACCTCTTGCTCGGCGTGCCCGTCGCCGGTCTGCTGATCCTCCTGCTCGGTCTCCTTGCCGGCCTCATTTTCCTGCTCACCCTCTTCTTTGAAAATTGAAGCGGGTGAAACAGGCCCCAAGGAGGCAAAGATGGCCTCCATGTTCTCGTCACGGTCAGCACGGCAATTACGGACTCGTTCAGCAGAAAGCAGGACCGATGAAGACGCAAGCTCCTCAAGGAGCGGCAGACTCTGGAGACGCGCTGCAATCTCTCGGCCATACAGCGGCAAGACGACTTCGGGTTCCTGCTCAGCATTATCGGTCATCAATTTCAGCAGATCACCGATAAGGGCCGAAAATTGATTGCTCAAAAAGAGTTTCTCCGTGTAAACACGGAGAGCCTCCCCCTGAGCCACCACGGCAGCCGCCTCCCTCTGTTTCGACCGCTCTCTCTGGATGACGAGCTGGTCTTTGGCACGCTGGGCTTCATCCTGAGCCGAGATCATAGCGGCCCTTGCCCTCTCAAAGTCTGCCCGAGCCTGTTCGGCCTGGTGACGAGCAGCATTCAAATTCCTCTGCATCTCATCATAGTCGCTGGATGCTTTAGAGAGTTCAACTGTGACGAGTTTGCAGAGCATATTGTTCCTCTGAAAATGGAAAAAGGAAAAAGTCAACAGAGGGGCCACAAAAAAATATAGGAAAGAAGCAAAGCCAGAAAATCAAGAAGAAAATTCACCTCTACAAAGTCCTTTGGCCATAAAAAGGGCTCAGAGATATGTTCCGAAGTGGCCGTAACCACTCCTGATCCATAACCCCCTGGACAATGTCTCTCTCTGGCGCTTTCGGGGGTTTCTGAGTCTTCGCCGTCCCCCTTGCCGAGGTCGATCCCGGCTTTTTTGGATCCGAAGACTGACTCGAAGAGGTCTTCTGCCTCTTCGGATTCTTCTCGGCATCAGACGCCGAGCTGGTGTTTTTCTGTTTCTCCGGCTCCTTTGATTCGGAGGATTTGCGACCAAGCCTGCTTAGCATGTTCACTGCCAAAAAGCAAGAAAACAAAGTCAGTTTTCGCCGCTAAAGCAGTAAAGCATAAAAAAGAAATCCTCACCCTCAGTCTCTTCGTCCGAAGACGAGGAGTCGAACACGAAGTCACCCTTGACGAGCTCAGATTCCAAATACTGTTTCCTAATCATGGGAATCTTATTGAGCCCGCCCTCGAGCTCGTCCAACGGTTCTACCCGAGGATGAGGAATTACGGACTTCGGCCCTCTCCAGGAAAAGTCCGGAGCCGCTGTCCTATTGTAAAAAAAGAAGCGATTTTTCCACATCGGCCATTTGGTTTTACAGAAGGCTCTAAAGGGCTGTAAAGGGATCAAGTAAAACCAGGATCCCTTTCTCTTAAACTGAAAGAAATTAAGGATTGCCCTCAGAGACAGATCCTTTTCTAGTCTACGCAGCTCGGCAGCAAAGGCCGATAAGTGCCTCCAAGAATTTGGAGTCACCTGACCTAAAGGAAGTTGGAAAAAATCAAGAAGCTCTACAAAGGCGGGGGGAAGAGGGAAACGAAGCCCGCATTCTAAGCAGGCTTCGTAAACGGTGGCATAACCCTCCGGCGGCGAGTTAGCCCTATGAGTGTCGTCGGGAATCACCACTAACCCCCCAGGAAGAAAATATTTTCCGTGTAAGGATATCACAGTATCCTTACTCAAAATGCTGTGAAAATATTCTACCGTCTTCTCCCCGGACTTTTTCCGGCCAGAAGATCCCTTACCCCCCTTCCTACCACTACCTGATTCAGAAACAGTTTCAGAAGAAGAAGACATGATTCTTACTCTTTGATGGTCGAAAGTCTCTGAAGAAATTCTTGAAGAAGCGGAAGAAAATTTTACGAAAAAGAGAGAGAATGCAGAAGAAATAATCGCAAAAGTGTTCCAATGATGAAGAAAGGAAATATTTTTCAAATTCGTCACACCGTTTCAAATCCCACTTTTTCTGGATTCTCTGGCCGGATTTGCTGTCACATTTAATGCAGACACGTGCAGAGCACGTCCCCTGACGTCAGCCTCCCCCTTACACTTATCCGAAATGCCGAAGTGATTCACTTCGCTTTTCGGGGGGGGGGTGGTGATGGGATACGAACTAAACAACTAAACAATAATTGCGAGCCCAATAGCAGTGACGGCCCATCAGCCCAAAACCCAAGAAAGAGTATCAGTTCGGCACAACCAAAGAGTTCGGTCACAGCCTATAGCTCGGTAAAGCCGACCAATCGAGCTCAACTCTCAGATCGGCAAAAGCTGATCGGCAAAGTCAGTTCGGCACAACCAAAGAGTTCGGTCACAGCCTATAGCTCGGTAAAAGCCGACCAATCGAGCTCAACTCTCAGATCGGCAAAAGCTGATCGGCAAAGTTCAGCAGTTCGGTCTCAGTATTCGACCGAACAAGGAGATAGTGGACCCATGCAGGATCTCCACGACCTCCATTACACCCACGATCTATTTAGTGGTATTAAGCAGTTATCAACCCCCCTACCAGGGCTGCAAACCACGATCTTAGTTCGAATGTATAAATAGAACTTAGATCAGATAGACCAAGGTTAAGCTCTCTAGATCCTGAATCTCATATAGCAAATCAGTATTGTAATCTGTAAGCTAGATCAAGCAATACAAATTTGCCCTCTATTCTTCCCGTGGACGTAGATTTGCCTCAGTAAATCGAACCACGTAATTCTCAGTGTTGTGATCTTCATTTATTACTTGCATTTATTCCCATCAAAAATTCGCTAAATCATCATACTACATAAGAATTAGTATGAAACTAGGAAAAAGTATCTATGGAATAAAAATCTTGTCGCACTACTACTTTTTTTTGTTTATAGGATGCTTGTTAATTTATTATTTTATTTGTTAGACAAAATTTTCAATAAATACATAAATTTCAAAATCATAAATTAATTTACTTACACATAGACAAAATTTTATCAGACAAACAGGACCATAGAGTTAACTTTCCTTTATCAACTTTGGTTTTAAACAAGCACGTCACATATCAAACAAAACTCAAATTGGATTTATGTAATACCTAAATTGGTAGAGCTATCAACGCATAAAATCAATTCACATCAAAAGATTGAATCCAATCACACTAGAAACAAATAAGATCATCTATATTAAATGTTGTTCTACGTCTTATTCTTATCATGGAGTTGCAGTCACGTATATTGTTTGTAAATATATACTATTACCCACTAAATTACTAACAAAAGTTTAAGAAAAAATGAAATAGTTACCACAACAATTGTTCCTTATTTTTAATACTTTAATTAATCAGGTGGCACTGGATATAAGAAAAAGGAGCACAGTGGAACTAATTTGTATAGTGAAAACAAGACACATACTGAGACCGATGATATATAAAATTAGCCACTTTGTGTAAACAAATTAAAAGCTAATATCTTAAAATAATCATTTTCATATTTTAAAAAATAGACATAAAATAAAAAAGATAAAAATAAAATAGCCAATTTTTTTTTATCATGAATTGCTCTATTTATAACAAAATCACAGTTAGTATTTTTTAAAAATCGTAAATAGGGCATGAAACTAGTTGTTTTTTTAATCTTAGAATCCTATCTTAACTCAGTTAAATGATTAAAATTAATTACTGATGAATATTTTTTAACAGTGGTTGGTTTATTGCCATCCCTCAATAAAAAAATCCTCTACTTTAGAGTTGTCAAATTAATTATGTAACTGGTGTCACGCTTCAGTAAACATAGATAGGACATCATAGATTCATAAAACTCTTATATACACCATAAGAAATTTCAAAAATCTCAAAATTATTTAAGTCTGGAGACATTATTACAACATATATATAAACGCAATATTAATTAAGTTGGACACTAACGAGTTAATTCGTTTATTTTATGTCATTATCTTATCACGTTAAGATAAAAAGAAAATATTCGCAATTATTCTGGATACCACCGAATATTCGAGAAATATCTCCCATGATTTTTAGTTTTTAGTTATTCGAAAATGTCCCATCTAAAAATGAGTTATCACAAAATGTATTTGCTCTTTATATTTACTTTTTAAATTTAAATTGATTGGCTCAAAAGAGTTGAACTTGAGACACAAAATAAAGTGCGTGCATATGAACCACAGAGTTTCAGCAGTGTCATGTGAATCAGAAACAAAAGCAATAAAATAATGGTCCATACCATATCATGCATGACAATCTTCATTTAATTTGTTTCTACATAATTTTCAGTTGAGAAAATTAATATAAAGAACTTTTTTTTCTCTATTTTCCAATTTTGATTTTTATAGCCTCGATTACATTCCACCAACTAATATCTTGTTAGGACATGTTTCAACGTATCCTCATTCAAGCTTTAGTTTAAATAATGATCACTTCTTTATAATAACCAAATAAACTAGGCACTTTTACAATTTATTACTTGTACAAAGTTTTTCAGTTTTGAAATTCACCTTGTTTTACATACATACAATTGCTAATATACAATACACATCTGCGAAGCCTTTTAGTAGTGAACTAGTCATATTTTGCTTATAATTCACAGGCACAGCCACTAAACTTGACCATAATTCACAACTAACTGAATTTCTTAGTCCTGAACTAATTACCTTAAGCTAACATGACTGTTTTTATTCATATTTATCCTTTTAAATTTAACCAATAAATACGCTATAACTATAAACATACTCAATTTTTAGTAGTATTTGAACTGAAAATTGGTTAAAATGCAGTTTGTTACGTAATTGATAATTCATGTCAAATCACGTGGAATTTGTGTTATGTGCACTCATCAAACACTTCGAAAAATCAACACTCACGTGGAATTTGATGTTTTTAACAACTGTCCAATTTGATTAGTAATTTGGATGGGTGTCACCTTTTTAATTTCGATTTAGATTAACTTATCACAGCCGTAAACAGGCTTTTAGGGATGTATCAACTTGCACAATACTGATAAATAATTGTTCAGGATTAACAAATCGAAAAGACTACCTTTGGAACCCGTCACCCGACCAGGCGAAAGAGCATTGGCCGACGCTTGCCAGTGTTGTTTTTGACGTTTTTTTTTATATAATAAGAGAGAAAATCTCAAACCGCTCTAAGATTGGTGAGCAAAGAAGGATTGAGATCCCCTGCTGTGCATTCACCAAAGAAGGATTGAGATCCCCTGCTGTGCAAAATGCCACAGCAGGGGGTGCTGTGGTGATCCACACCATTCATTTTGGGAATGAAAAATAATAATACAAGTATGGGAATTTAATTTGTGGTGTGGATCACCACAGCACTCCCTGTTGTGGCATTTTGCACAGCAGGGGATCTCAATCCGAGCAAAGAAAATTAAATTCCCAATACAAGAAAATTAAACACCTCAGACCAATACAAGCAAGCTAAACAAGAGGCAACAGAGAGAGGAGTAAGAAGTGTATCCTCCAAGCAAAACAGGAAAGCTAGAAACAACATGTTCATCAACAAAAATCACCAAGTAAAAACTGACCAGGAAGTTAGGCGAGCTACATTGCACCTTTATGTCTCAGAGTTGCTTCTGCAATTATGCTCCGTTCGTCTAGTAGCTTTAAGGAAGTCATCATACATTTGACCTGGTGAAAAGGGAAATTTTAGGCACTAACCTTTAGTCCATGCTCCTAGCATTCAAAGAATTGAGTCTCTTCTCAATTTTCAATTCGATTCCATGTTTTGAAAGATTACTTTATTTCTGAATTACCAAATAGACCATGAGATCACATAGAATAAGAAACTTCAAATTTTCGAGTCAAATTTCATGAATGATGCATCCATCAATGTAAGGAAGCAAGACATCGAATCTTTAGAAAGACAATGCGATAGACCATTTCAGGTTCCTCGCCACATCATGATTAATGCATAAACCTCATCTTCAACTCCGATTCCTCAACTCCGGGGAATCCCGTGGATCGCAGTTGATGAACTCATCCAACTCGAATGATTTTGAAAGGAATAAAATTAATCAAGAAACTCAATATAGTACTCAACATCATAAGATTGAAAGGAATAAAATTAATCAAGAAACTCAATATAGTACTCCACATCATAAGATTAAAAGAAGATATAATCATAATTCATAAGACAGTTGTGTACATATTTACAATAACACAATTCATCATGGTTGTGACCAAAATAATAAAAGGCATATCTGTATTAAAATTCTCAAAAGTTTATACGCATCATACTGCCACATCAGATGCATCCGAAAGGTGTTGATCGGAAACTATGGTGGTCAGGAGTTACTCTCTACATACTACCCAACACACTCAGCCCTAATGCATCAACGCCACCGCCGCCTCCTGCACCAGCGGCTGCGTCACATGAACAAAATGCTCCGCCTCCCGCTCCACCTGCTCCCAGCACTTGTTCGTGTCCTTCCCTTCGCCCATCTTCTTCACAAACGCCACAAAACGCCTCCAGTTATCCGGCTGGAACAGCTCCGGGTTCATCCTCAGATACGTGAAAGCGCACATCTCCCGATCACCCGAGCTGCCGTCCAAGTTCAGGGCCGAAGCCTGCAGGATCTGCTCATGGGCTGTGTCATCATACCTAGGCAGGGCGTTCTCACCAGCCAGTGGAACTTCTGCCTGCTGGGTGGCGAGGGCAACCTGCCTCACCAGCTTCTCAGGAGCACACAGCGCGTCCTGGGGCTGCTCGTGGTCCCGCATCTCGATGCAGGTGAAGTTGAAGATGGCGCCATGGCGGGCCAGCATCTGGGCGATCGGGAGGTAGCCATCGCGGAAGCGGGTGTTGTAGTAACCAGCAGTGAGCTCAGGAGCATGGGACCGGGTGCCATAGTGCCAGTGGATTCCGGCGACCTTGACAGAGATCTTAACACCCTTGTTCTCGAATATGTTCGTGGCCGACTGCAAGATCCTCTCGCCGTGGGCGATCAGCAATTCAGAATACCAAGTGAGGAAGAATTCCCCATACTCGCTGTTCCAGCCACCACCTTCCTTCTTGAAGAAATTGGTATCTTCCGGCCAGTTGTTGTACTCCCCAGCATCAGTTGGGCCGGTGTGGCCCCACTCGGGCTTCCCAAAGGCCTCTGCAGCAGCTTTCAAGCTGCTCAACATGTACTGCAAAAAGGCCAAACCATATAAACATCACACACAATCTAAGCTGGCAGGTAAAGCAAGATAAAATGAAAGATATGCAATGTACCTTATCATAGCATTGGAAAGCTCCAATCCCGGGGAATCTCCACGTCCCGTTGGCCTCAGGGTATGAGGGATAGCGAAGCTCACCAGCTGGACCCATTCCGACTTGGATTTCCTGAATCACATTAAGAAACTTTCAGTATCAAAAATCCTCACAAACGTAGCAAGAAATTTGAAAAAAATGGATTTCTTCCAAGAACATACCACAATGGTATCACCTAAGAGATGATCGAAGGTGTCACGGAAGGATCGCATGAAATCGGAATAGCATTGGACGGGAGTTCTTCCCTTGAGACAAGGAATAGTGTCGCAACCTAGAGACAAATACTCGTAATTACGCCGACCCCATTGATCCGTGTACGCTAGGTCCGGATCCTTGTCAATCTCCTCAACAACCCATTTCGGAAGTGGAATGCTGAAACAGATGAACAAATTCATTCATCGTTTTCATTTTCTATGACTCTAGTTGTTGTTTAATGTTTAACACACTGAAGCAGCATTTGTAACTGTAAATTGGATACAGATGCAATTTCAGTTCAGGATATATGCATAAAATATGCAATAAATAGATATTGATCTTTTTATAATATGACTATTCAACTTTCGACATCAGATCCTATGAATAAGATTAAGTCCTTTTTATGCTTGAACTTATCAACCGCCCACGTGAAAAGCGTCTGAACCAACGCAGTACCAGATTTTGATGCACCGTCAAAAATCATTAAAAAAATCAATAAATTCGCAAAATCATAATTTCAATACTCTTCAGTCTTTGTCAGGCAATCTCAAATTCAAAGAGTAAATTAATACGCAATCAACATTAACCACAACATAATTAAGCGCAATTAATCAATAAACTTAAATTAAATAATAAAAGAAACAGTAATTGAGATCGAGACGTCACTCACGTGCACGAATCGCCGACGTTACCGCCGCACTGGTGGAACGACATAACCGCCTGGACCTTGAGGCCGTGCTTCTTCGCCATCTCGAGAAGCTCCACATATCCCGCCCAATTATACTCGCCGGGTTTCTCTCCCTCCACTAACCCCCACCACACATCCACCATGATCCCCTCAACACCGGCGCTCTTCAGCGCCTGCAGACTCGCGTTCATCGCCTTCTTCCGATTCAGGGTGTGGTTCCACGTCACGCTGTCGAGCGGCATCATCACGAACACTGGCACACCTTTCCGATCCTTAGCCTGAGCGCCACCGCCGGCAACATACTCCCGATCGTCCTCCACCTCCGTGGCCGGAGACATCAGCGCCTGAGCCGCGACGGACAGGTCCGGCCGCACACATCGCGGACTGAGCGGCGGCGACGGGGAGATGCGGTCGGAATCCACCGCGGATACGCGCAGGTTAGATGCGGCGGGGGATCTCCACACCGCAGTGACGGTAGCAGAGGAAGGCGCTTCAATGGCTGCGCCAGCGGAATCCGCCGCCAAAGGCGCGCCCGAAATCGCTCCAATCTGGTGAGGCAAACTCATTGCCATTTATGAATTGGAATAATTAACAGAGATTTGGATTGAAACCGATGATCACTACAGAGAAATTTAGATTTAGTTTTAGTTTTAGTTTTGAGGTGTAGAGAGAAATGGTGATTAGGGATTTGTATTTATAGAGTGAGGAGGGAGAAAGGGGGTGTTGAAAAAGAGGCGTTTGAAAAGATAAGATATTCAGAAATGGAGGACAGCGCAGGACGTGACACGTGGAAACGGACTCGTGGCGGTATTTGGGCGGGGAAAAGGCGACGGCTGCGATCTGCGGAGGTTCACGTGAGGGGGACGGTGGGATTTGATTTCCCGGTGTGGGCAAGGGTCGGCCAATAGGAAAGCGCAACGTGGACGAGTGGGGATAAATTAAGGTCGGTTTGGCACTTTGCGTAAATGCCTTTATCATTTTCACAGCTAAGATGGAAGCCAGTATTACTGAGTTTTCTTTAATTCAAATTTAAATTTATTTTTATGGATTATACTACTTGTAGTTGTTTAGACCATCAGTAGTGGGGTGCCCTAAGGCGCGACACGTCAGCATTTTTATCCTCCTCCTTCTCCATCTGCAATGGGGCGCCCTAAGGCGCGCTCTATGACGCGCCACATCATCATTTTGTTGTTTTATTTAATTAATTTAACTGTTTTCAAATAACACGTAATGAGTAAAAAAAACGACTAAATAACAAGCGGCGAAGTTTTAAAAAAAAAAATTACACCATTCAACTAAAAAAAGAAAAAAACTAAGTCGGGCCAATTCCCAACTTCCTACGCAACTCATCGAGTAATGCACGAAGATACTCGGCTTGTTCGGGGTCGGTGCACTTCTTGAGGGCCTTGTGCGTCTGCAACTTCGTCCTTGCCATCGACGCTGTAGCTAACGACGCAAACGCGGTGGCCGTATGCGTCGGGAGCTCATCCGGGTCCGGAACAGGGGCGGCAGTGGTCGACGATGACGTCGCGGTCGCCTTCCCCTTGGCCTTCGCAGCCTTGATGCCGGGAGGACACCGGTGTGCCGGAACTCCCTTCATCCACGTACGTCCGGTTGAGGTCAACCGGGTTAGTGCCGCTGCCGCCGCTCGTGTAGTCACCAGCTTCGGTGACCTTCGTCCTCTTCGGCGCACCAGTGTGCAGAATTCCACCTTGGAACTTCTGCTTCTCCCTCAAGAGCGCCCAGATGGCCTCGTGCTTGAACTAGCCGAACATCGACCGTTACGACAACATCGCTTTAGAGCGCACGTCGTGCACGCTCTCGCCGCTCCCTTGTGACCGCGCGCACTTCTCGAACTCCGCCGAGTACAAGTTCACTTGCTTCTTGATTTGATCCTAGTGCTTGCGGAGTTGCTCACTCTTGCGCTTGTACGCGGTCGGCGGCTTGACTGAATTGTAGAGGTCCGCGATGCGCTCTCAGTACGCGGTCTGTCTCTGGTTGTTGGCGAATATCGGATCTTCCGATATATCTACCCAACACCGGGCCAAAGTGAGAGTTTCGTCGTCGGTGTAGTTCGTACGGCCGAGGGCGTACTCATCGCAGTCACCGGGAGGCGGCAACTTCTGCGCCCGCTGCCGGTTCCGCTTCGCCTTCCCCTTGGCGGCACCGCTCGCTGCGGGGGCGGGATCGGCAGATGCGGTTGGGCGGTGCGGCAACGGCTCTATATCAGACAACCCATACGATTCCGTACTGAAATCGGGATCGTAATGGGTGTTGTCACCGAACGAACGATAATCGCCGGGTTCTGTACCCGGCCAATGCGCATCTCCGCTAAACGTAGGGCTATTGGGGCTTGAATCCATTTCGTAGTAATTATGTAAATGTAAGTTTCGAAGATGAAATCGTGTGAAATGAAATGTTACAAATGAACGCTATTTATAAAAAAACGAAACCGCGTGTCATCGTCCGCGTGCCATCGTCCGCGACGTCCGCAATGGAGCGGACGATGGCGCGGACGATGGCCATCGTCCGCGGTTTAAGTCGCGCCCGAAGCATAGGCCGCGACTATAGTCCGCGGCCTATGCCACACACCCACAGTGGGGGTGGACGATGAATGGCGCGGACGATGCGCGCCATCGGGCGTGCCATCATCTGCCCATTGCGGATGGCCTTATATTGATTGTTTTCTTTTACCTGATTATAAAATCAAGTGCACTGTGTGGGCGTGCCATCGTCCGCGGCCTATGCCACACACCCACAGTGGGGGTGGACGATGAATGGCGCGGACGATGCGCGCCATCGGGCGTGCCATCGTCTGCCCATTGCGGATGGCCTTATATTGATTGTTTTCTTTTACCTGATTATAAAATCAAGTGCACTGTGTGGGTAACCTTCAATATTCAGTGATTAGCTGCTAGGTAAATCGAGTTTCTGAATCTGGTAGTAAATAAATATGTATAAAAAAGATTCTAGTATTATTGAAAATATAATTAGTAACGGGTTAGTGATTAGTAAGACCTTATTTGATATGAAAAATAACATTATTTTTGGGGCGAGATTGCTATAAAGTAAGAAACGATTAACAGTTCCTTCTTAAAGCAAGTGTGATTATTTTAAAACATACAGTACATTTTAGTTTTTGATTCTTAAAGCAAAAGACACTCAAAAAATGTGAATTATTTAACATTATATTTTCATTTACGTTTTCTAAAATTGGCAAGGAAATGTGTGATTTAAATGAGAGAGAGAGAGAGAGAGATGTGGCTAGTCTTCTACTGATTTTATGTCGAACACAATAAGCAAGGCTGCTTTGAAGATGAAATTGTTGAATAATAATGAGCAGAACAATTCTTTTTTTTTTCTTTTTCCCTTTATGACGTGGAAAACTAATACTTAAAATCATGAAAAACTGTTAATGAGAGAGATAGAAAGAGAAAATATTTCATATATAATCAAATTACAATTCTTCAATGGGCTTTTATGATTTTCTTCTACAATTAATTAGAGAAAATAAATACTCCGTATACTTCAAGGACCAATTTGGAGGTAAATGACTTGTTAGCAAGAAGGGAAATTTGTTGAAGATTCTGTTGAGGGTTGAGAAACTAAATTTGCTTAGCAGGATTCAATTACCCAAGCCATGAGACTCTTGTCTTGTGGTGCCTCAGTTATGTCACCTAAGTTGGGTTTGTTGTAACCATTTTTGAGAGAAGTTCAGCCTAAAAGAGAGTAATAATGGGCTGCAAATTCCTTCTTGTTTCATAGCTCTATGTATGTATACTTCGCATCTTGGTATAATAAAACATGCACCACCCGTAGATGTAGATCGAACGACTTAAGTCGATGTCTTTGTTAAATGCTTCCATGTGTGTTTACAGTGACGAAAAATATACCATCGCTTTTACATACCAAATCTAACCTAGTAAGCCTAGTTCATGCAATGAATTTTGTTCAAAAGAATGAAGAAATCCTAAAAAATCTTATAAGCAAACATCATCTAGAGAATAGCTCGACCTTGTTTAAGTAGCAAGCAGATGCAGGATCTTGAAGGCAGCCGCAGAAACTATCTTCGTCTTTAGGAAATGAAACAGGTAGGGTCCGGTCTGGAATTATCCCAACCTTAAAATAGAACAACAACAATGAAAAAGAAGAAGTTCGTTCATGATCAGTTAATACTTCAGTAGAGAGAGAGAGAGAGAGAGAGAGAGAGAGAGAGAGCAACCTTATCAATGTCGATGTGGGCAGGTGTTTCGTAACGGGCAACAGTTATAGCCAAGCCAGAACCATCAGAGAGCTCAAAAACTGACTGAATTTTACTGTACAGAAGTGATGGTACAATTTGTCAGTATTGCAATAAGATTTTGTGAATCGAGAATAAGAAGAGGATGCGCAGGATGTTACCCTTTTCCATATGTAGGTTCTCCAATGAGGACGGCGCGCTTGTTGTCCTTGAGAGCACCAGCTAGAATTTCACTTGCACTCGCAGTTCCTTTGTTGACCTACAAAGACATTTTGTCAAAACAAGGACCTAAAAATGATAAGGAGTAGATCATTAATACAAATATGAAAGTTTGGCTGCCAGAATATTTGGGAGAGCTTTAGTTACAAAAAAATGTTCAAAGATCATATACTTGTTTGCATCGTTTTAAAGGCGGGTTCAAAATGGGAAATTGTGTCAAAGGTTGTGATTTAAATGGGAACTATCCCTTATATCCAACTATTTTACCTAATTCCAAAAGGTAATGTTTAACATCATGATTATTTAAAATATTATGAACTGATTACCTATAAAGGGATTTACAATATGCTAAACAATGATAGGACAAAAGTAACGCGAAATGAATAAACTCAACTTACCAGCACAACTAGGGGTTCTGAGGCTGCTGTCGCATTGCTTCCATCTGTCTCGTATATATCTCTAACTCCTTGACTGTCACAGATGTATACGATCACACCTTTGTCCAACCTAATCAGACAAATACCAAGTAAGACGTTACCGAATCTCCAATGATTAAATAGGGATATTTAATGAGTTTTCAGCCTGCAGCTAAAGCAGAATAATGTTGTTGATAAAGCTGGAGGTCAGCTCGTTTTAGGAAATTAGTAAGTTAAGGATGAATCTCATACTCAGTTTCTTAATACTAGTAACTATTTGAGTTATCACCACCATTATTTCTGATGGCACGTTTAGTAGGCAGTGAGCTTCATTTTATAAATTTTTTTTAATAATATAAACATTATATTTAAAGATCGGCGAAGGTGGACTTGAAGGTCTCAGGCATTTACCACTCTACCGCTAGACCAACACACACACCACTGAGTTTCATTTTGCACATAAATGATTACAGTGCTTGAAAATTTATTTTGCTGTCTTTTTTTTCTAATAAATACACTTCAAGGCTGATAAAATTAACATATGCATTGTGAGATACAAGACAATCCCTTCACCACAGCAAGGAAACAATGAAAAAAGAAAGATTTTGACAACCAATCGCACAAAAAGGGGAACCTCACCAGATTTTAGCAATTTCTACTCCTTCAGGAAACAGGCCGCCACTGCAACATATTTTATGAATTCAGAAATGCGACCTAAGGAATATTTTGTAATCGAGAATGTTTAAAGCATGTGACCTATTATCACGGAGGTCCAGTATGAATGAATTTACATTGTTCCCCCTCATTGTTTCAATTGCTTCCCTTACAGCACCTAAAAAAGAACCAACCATGAGAGCTTAGGAAATCATAATAAAGTTGGCAAAAGAGACAGATATTCCAATTTAATATGCAGAGGCAATGATTAGTAAGCAAAACGAATAAAGAGAATATACAGAATGTCAGAATCAGAAGTCAAGGTATTGAGATTTAGATAAGCCCAGAGATTAAAGTACAAGAGGGCAAGCTAAATTCATGAGATAAAGGAAATCGTACCAGAAGCATTTTGGGTGAATGATGTAAGTTTTATATATCCAACCAGAGGACCATCCTCTCCCAAACCAGCAGGTCTGCATACTCGGGACTTCACTGGATTTAATAAAACTTTCTCTCGTCTGAAAGGCAGCAACTAGTGATAGTTACAGTTCGAAATTCAATACTGTGCAGGTGAATGTGCATTATCTTCAAACTTAAATGCAGCCTAGAAAAATATATTAATTCCCATGAACCGATTAGATTACTATAACAAAATCTATTCAAGTTGCAACAAGAAGCAATGGAATATTGAGGATATTTTTTTAAACAGAGATCAAATGCATACATTAACGATAGGTGCCTTGTCTCAGAACCATGGCGTACAGCTAACTCCACTTTACTTCCTTCTGGTCCCCTGTCAAACATTTATCATTTCCAGTTATATACAGTTACTGACTCAGTAAAACTTCACTTCCACACACCAATAGACTGGAACCCACACCCAATCCCATTCCCACAGACAAATTAACGTTAAATGCATGTAGTAATACCACCATTGGGACATAAATTAAATTTACAAATGTTGTGGAGTTTGCTAGTTCACTTTCTTCTCAGTCAGCCAAACAGCACACACTTGAATAGCAGATTTAGATACTCAAACCAGTCAGGTACTTTATACTTTAACTTATCATAGTTACCTTAAATGGTTAAATCTAGTTAGGGCCTACGAATTCCAGGGATGGAATTCTTGACATCTTGAACATAATTAATTGCTAAGTTAAGGAACATCTATATTTTTTTTCTCCTGCTCTGTGAAGTTTTGGAAATTTAATTAATTGCTAAACATTCAGAAGTGAAAAAGAATCATCCCAGTGAAATGAATGGCTGATCAATAATTTCTAAAATGATGAAAAATGAAGAAGAAAGAACCAAGATAAAAAGGCATTGACTAAGAGTTCTTTTCTTTTTCCTCCTGGATGTGCTTTTTTTTTTCTTAAATCTGGACAAAAGAAGTGCTTGCATGCTTCAAAAGGGATATTTTACTTTTATAATTTACAAAGCTAACAAAAGGCCTAGTATTATGCCATCAATTGCAGGGGTGAATTAGAAGCAACTTACTGCAAGCGCTCAGCAGCGTCATATATTTCCATGCTTTCTGTACTAGTATCATCTATTGCAAGAATAAAATCCCCCGATAAAACTCCAGCCTTGAAAGCAGGACCTCCTGGAGCAGCTGAAATAACCACCAGTCCAGAATCCGATGTATCTTTCTTAGGGTACCCTATAGATAGACCAACTCCAGTAAGAGTACTCCGTGTTCCTGACTGCCTTCAAAGGATTATGAACATGTTCTCAAAGCTCAGAAATTAAATTAAATAGCATAATTCTAGAAAGCTCTATCAAGATCAATGAAGATAGATGAGCTGTTGCAAAAAGATGAGAGCGAGAAGCCTGTACCCGCAGACTCTTAAACTTTTTAGGCTCCAAGAACCTAGTAAAAGGGTCATCTAGAGTAGCGACCATCTTCCTTATAGCAGCATCTACAGTTCAACAATGAAGAAGAGATACAGTTAAAGGTGAAAGTTAGCCAATAAGCATACGACCAAACTGAAATAATGTAATAATCACATAAATACGAGATGCCATATGACATTTGACAGATATATGATTTTGCATGTTTGCTAATGGCAGAGCCAACCAATATCATTTTGCATGAAATAATGTAATTATCACATGATTATGAGATTGCATGATTTTGCATGAAAAGAATCCAAAAATGTTTTAGGGTCATCTACAAAATATCTTTACAATAGAATGGTTTCACTAATCCTAAAACCACACAGTAGTCATAGTTAAGATGCATATTTTCTTGTTACAAAGTACTAACTAACAGGGTTAGCCTAGTTAACAATTTATGTATCTCTTATTTCTTTGCTCCCACAGATATAGAGAATCCATCTGGTAATAATGTTCTCAATCATTTTCTATCTATTCATTGGTTGCGAAACAGAAATTACAATTACAAATCATAGACACTTACAAGTCTCTTCTCTTGTGTTCATAGGTTCAGTGCGCAGTGCGTTTTCTCTATACCTAAACCAACTCTGCCCATTGAAAGTCTTATCGACATAAGCACGGTCTACTGCTCTCCATGCTTCCAAAAATAGAAGATTTTCTTCAGTAAGGGCCCCTATATTACATAAAACCAAGCATTAGACCATAAAACATCAGAAGAGGTAAATCCAAAGAATTATAATATCAACGGGAACCCATTTGCTTAACCCCAAACTTACATGACGGAGTTTTGGTGACTGTGACACCTAATGTCATGAAAAGCATCACTCCAGCTATAAGATGGAGAGAAAACGAAGGAATGACATTGTTAGGGGTTTCTACGCGTTTCACTTCTTTCTGTAGGCTGATGGAAATTTTCCTGAGCCTGGGAATGCATTCAGCCTTGAGGCCAAAGAAACTGCAATGTAGTGCAAGTCTCTTATTGGGCCACCAAAACGACCGGGGGAAATTCTTGAATGCGTTGTTTTGATCAGGAGACTGAGATGAGAAACAAATTGTAGAATTTTGCTCTTTACTCTTCAAATACCAGCTTCCACTATTCTTTACAGGATAATAGTTCAAGAGAAGCACCTGAATGCATCGATTTTGTATTTATTTATTTATTTCAAAACAAAGGAAGGTTGAAAAAAAAGGATACCAAATATGAAAGGTCATTGCTAAAGATGATCAATGCCAATCAACAAAATCTTTTCCCAGTCAATTAAATCATTAACAATGATCTTGAATAATAAAATGGACTTACAGAATCTCGAATTGCATCAAAATATAAGCTTCATTTCGATGCACAAATCTTTGAATGCACATTCCACAATCAACTCCACAATTATTAGTTTTGTCCTTGTAACATTTTCGTCCTCATTTGTAATTGAAAGTATTGAACAACTAAAGCAAGGGATAAGATTGAGTAACAAATCCTACTTAACAAAAAACGATATAATTTTCAAAGCCATTCAGAAATTAAGCTGAATCCAATTATAAAATAACTGAAATTTGAAGAAAACCGCACCTCGGAAGAGTAAGCAGTGGGATTTCTGCGAGAATAGCCGACGGCAAAAGATGGAGCGGCGGAGCTTCCCAAGATCACTTCCATTTGGAAATTCGGGAAGATTTTGCAGCCACAATTTGTATGCGAAATTGATTGGTTATTATCAATGGCGGGATTATTCTTTTATTTTTTGGCCTTTTTTACTTTTCTTTTATTGAAAAATAGTCTGTGGCGTTGATTAGTTGGAGTATTAAATTTTCCCAATTTGGATAATGCATTTATCCCAACTTGAGTGGGTTTTCAATATGCCTTTGTATTTATTTTTTTAATATGACAATTAGGTTATCCATTTTGCTGATACTAAAAGAGTTCTGTTAATTTTTAAGAATAAAAGAGGAAAGAAAAAAGGTCTATTAGTTGATATATCAGTTAAGACTGATTTCACAATCAATGTTTGTGTTATATTACAGATTAGATTAAACTTTGAAATGTTGCAATCAAGATTATAGGTCCTTACAATGTATAGAAAATTAAACCTTTCTATTATTCAACAAGTGTTTGGTGCTAAGATTTGGACACTGTTTGAGAGTTTTGAAATCGGGTGTATATTGTGAGTTTTTCTCATCATGAAATTTTCAAAGGAACTTGAAATATATTGAGATGAGATCAAAATATCATCTATGAAAAATTACAAAAAAGAATTTCAAGTTGATATTGGGCTGGGGTGATTATTGGGCTATTGCTAAGCCCAAATTTTGAGTTGAAATATTACTGGACCTCTAGTGTATTATCTCAAATCTCAGTCAACAAATTTGTAGCCATTTATTGTGAATTATAGTGTGAAAAATAAAACATACTCCCCCCCTCCACTAGTAATTACAGTATCTTATTTTGTGCGTGTCTGTTCATTTATCAATAAACGAGTCATTTAGTTTTTATTTACTCTACTATTTTTTGTTAATACATCCTATATTCCACTAATTTGATTTTATCCATATGTTTTTGTTATAAAATTAATACTACTCGATATAAAGGTAGGATCAACCTTCCACTATCTTTTTCTATTCAATTTTAATTACATTTCTTAAAACACATGCATAGTCCCAACTATTGATGGATGGAGAAAGTATTACCTCGGTCTAGGAAAATAATCTTAATAATGGTGACATGTGTTTAAATACAAAACTAATACTCCCCCCTTCCCCAATAATTATTCATTTTGGTTTCGTCATGAGTTTTAAGATGTGTAAAGGAAAATGAGTTGAAAAAGTTTGTGGAATAGTGAGCCTACTTTTTTATTGAAGTAATATAACGTGAGTGAAATGAGTTAGTGGAATGCAAGGTCTACTTACTATTTATGGTAAAAAAAATGAAAGTGGATAATTAATGAGGGACAGACGAAAATGACAAAAGTGAACAATTAATGGAGACGGTGGGAGTAAATATTGCACAAAATAAATAATTAGGTGAAATGTTATTAGTAAAAAATTAAATATATCAACTAATCCCATTAAACCAAGAAGAAATAACTTTGTTCATCGTGAATTGTAGGAGTTCAAGACTCGAAAGTCATGTTAATTTGTGATTCGAGAAATGAATTATATGCATCCAAGGACCAAGACTTATAAATCTTCAGCTATCAATTCAGTGTTGGATACCAACAATGTTGAAAAACAATTCCACAAGATTAATGCCACATATCATATTATATTGTCGGTTAGTTAAATTACTTTAATACTAAAAAAATCCTTAATTTCCGTAGGATTTCGTCTTCAAATTTTCAACTTAGTACGAAGTTAGTGCCGCGGGAAAGAGACAATGGTTGTTTCATAAGAAAGTGTATTTATGATTGGATGATCAATAATCAAATTTGTTATTTTATGTTATTCAATACATTAATGGTGGATTATTTTAAATTTTTGGCGTTGATATATTGAATGACCATATAAATAATTGTTGGGCGTTATTTTAAAAATGCAAATCATTCAAATAATAAACTGATCGTATAAAATCTTTAATTAGTCCTCAACTTCCAAATTAATCTCAAATCATGAACTAGCCTATATTTGATCATATCTTAAATTTATTGTTGATAATTTTTTTTTTTTGTTTAACCACAAGTGTACCGAATCCGCCTTTCGGCGGAATCCGACTAATTCTACTCGACTGGGCTTGCGGATTAAGGCCGAAAGTATTTTTTTCGGATTATTGTTGATAATTTGATGTTATGCGAACTAATCACCAACTAGTGTAAAGAGAGAACTTCTAGAAAACCTTCACATAATCATATTAGTATTATAGTGGAAAGAAAATGATAATCTTAATATAACTTTTAAGGAATGCAAAATAATGATACATTGACTAGTACTATATTCCAAGTTGGGATGACTAGTCAAAAATATACAGAAAAGAAGAGTGCAATTATAGAGATTAGATGTTGACCAAAATGTACAAGTGTTAGGAGGATTGATGCAACGTAATTAATTTGTGCCCAATCATATTTGCTTTAAATAAAAGCATCTTCCAACATCAACTGGCTTTCATTTATTTCTGTGGAATTAATGTGGAAAAATTGCTGCATCTCATATTTCCCGGAAACTTCTTCTTCATCACACAACGCTACAACTTTGTTAATGCTATCTCATACCTCGAAGTATGTGCCCCCCCCCCCTCTCTCTTACCTTCTATATTCTTTGCATCTTCAGTTTTGTTTAGAAATATGTGAAGGTGAATATTGATGATTTGTAGTAAGGGTGTCCACCATGGGATAGCTGCGGCTATAGCCGCGGGCGGGGCGGAAGCGGGGCGGCCTATAGTGGGGAGAACGTCCGCCCCGAGGCGGACGAAATTTCCGGGGCGAACGGTCATCCGGCGTTTTCGGGGCGAGGACGCTCCGGTCCGGCCGGGGCGGGCGGAAGCGGGGCGGCCTATAGTGGGGGGCGGGGCAGAAGCGGGGCAGACGTTTCTTCATTTTTTTATAATTCAATTTAATTTACCTATAAATACACCTCATTTCACTCATTATTTTTACACCATTCCAATTATTCACTCATACTTTCTCTCACTAAAATTTTTGAATTCCATTTGTATTTAAAATGGATGATTTCTAGAACGACGCGTGGAATTTCTAGTACTTTAATACGACGAAAATGTAGTGTTTAATTTTAATTTCTTCACTTATACCCGTTTTCTTCTAATTACGTATAGTCCGAAAATTTAATTATAATTGAATTAACATAAATGAAAAAAAGATTGGGGCTATTGAAAGTGTCCACCATAGTGGCGGAAACAAAAAATTTAGGGCGGTGGACAATAAATTTGGGGGGTGGACAAAAAAGGGGACGGGGCTATTAGAGTTTCGGTCTTGTAGTGGACACTCTAATACTCCACCACTTTTTATATTTAGTTGTCCTCCAAATAATTGAACCTCGGCTATGCACACGTTGACTTCGTGAGAAATGAAATACATCAATGACTAAATAAGAATACATTCACAAATTCGTTCAATATAAATTTATTTTCACGTTGGATTGGATTTTGGCATTCTCTTAATCACGTAATTTGGTAATAGTATGATCGTAATCGCTAATCCTTTAGCTGAGTGTCATATCTACATTAGTAACAATGGTACATCACGTAATTTGGTAATAGTAGACGTTCAATTAAAGATTTGCAGGCAAAAATTAGTTTTCAATTTTCTCTATTTTATATTTTCATCTAAAAATCTAGAAGCCATTTTGTTTATAATATTTGTGAGATATTTTTAAGATGAAATTAAAATATTAAATGCCTTTTTACATTTGATATAAATATTTCTATTAAAACATGCAATATCAAATATTTACTTTAGTTTATGTAATATTGGTTTTCGATCTATGCAAAACTAAATTTAAATACAGAAACGAAGAACAAAATCATACGTAGGACATTTATAGGTCATTATAATAAAGGATGACCTAAAATGATCTTAACATGATATCAAATCCGAATTTTATAATATAACTTAAAACTGCTTAATAATGACCCTTTGTGTTTTTGATTAATTATTGATCATTATATCATTTAATCATAGACCAAGATTTAGACTGCATTTCTGAATCTAGATGTATATTTGTTTGGATAAGATTTACAACTATAGTACTAATGGTTTGGTTGAGCAGTCGATGACAGCAAAAAGTAAAAACTTGTACCACATTTTACTTTCCTAAATTATGAAATATAGTACTCCTTTATAAGTGAACTCGACGTGCAAATAAGATGCATTATTAGTGGGCTGATTATGATTACCGCACCACTATTTACAACGCCACAACTCAGACACAGGCCGTCATATTGAATCATTATCATTGGTTGATTTAATAAATACTTCATTTTAATTTGAATCAACTAAAATAAGATTATTGACAGCCATTATATACGCCTGGATATCGCATGTCGCATATGAAGAAAATTCAGAGATATGTGACAGTTATGATATACGAATACGACCCGATCTAGCATGTCGCATTCGAATATGAACATAATTATAATTGACACTTGATTAAGAAAACTATACAGTGCTTAAGGTCTTTTTGATTGAGGTTAAATCTTTTGCCCTATTATTAAATTTTCAATATTTCATGGAGTATCTCATTTCCGTGGGTAGGAAATGTTTTTAAATACTAGTACATATTTTCTCCTTTATTTAAATAAAATTTATGCAAATGAAACACCAAATATGGGCATGAAGATTTCATTTCCTATTGATGATGCAGTTCAATGTTTATGGATTAATTAGTTGTTAGCAATAAGTCAATAACCAACTTAAACTCCTATCAAAATTTTATATTGATTAAAGTGGAGTAATTGAAAGTGAATTTAGACGAGTTCATTGAATGTCAATTTAAAATTAGTTGCGTCCAAGTTAAATTTTTTCCCTTATATTGTTTTTACTTTATGAGAGTTTTTAGGTCAAATTCTTCAATCTTGATCTTATATAAAAAAAATTTATGAGCTCTTCTTCTTGGCCTGAACTAAACTTCATAGTTATATAAATAAAACCATTCTGATCAAACATCATATTCTATGTCCCATAAAAATAAAATCCAGATAAAAAGTTATATATATCCTTTTTATCGTGTACTAGTATTTGCCAACTATAGTTGACCTAACAATTGAAATTAAAGTAGTCAAATTCACTGTTTCTATCTTTTGTGATAGTTATAAAGTTAGTGGTGATTTCAGATTTAAATTTGTATAGGAAAATTTCTTCGAGGTATCCAAAAGTCTCATGCTACGTTGTTTTCATTAATTAGTAGTATCTTATATTTTTGAATTACAGTTCTTTGTTACATAAACATTGCAATATTTGAGTATTTCTTTTGCTTAAGTTTTCTTGCTCTGCCACCCATCTAAGAGTGGTATGACATAATAGACTAAAACGAAAATATTTTTTCATGATCAACGATACACATGATTGAATCATTTTTATCCATTAATATAGTTTTACTTTCAATCAAATAGTATTAATTAAATTAGCTAGCTCAATTTAGAGAAACGGTCTAGTGTGTTGAATATCTCAACCGAATATTAAGATAGCGAAAATAATGAAAGGTGTGAAAATTTGAGGTGGTAATTCTGCCTCCGCTAAATCATGATATAATTTGATCTTCATATTGTTATAGACTTATAGCATATAAGTAATATTATACATCGAAGTTTACACATGTAAACATCATATTGTTTCAAGATTATTATCAAGCTTCATTATGCTAGTCATTATATAGTTGGATTTTACTCATTATAGTATTTCTTTTTGTCATGTTAATGACAAAATATATCAATCATAAAAAGTGTATAGCGTACTTATCATAGTAGTACAGTATACTCGTAATGATATAATATTCTCATCATAGCTACAATATTAATCGGTCTAAATCCACAACTTGCTCATTCAATATTATATTCACAAAATTAGAATTTTCTCATTCTAGATTGACAACAAAGTTGGTGAAAGTAAGGTAACATAACTACAAATTATGGAAAGACATATATATCCCGCTAATATATTGAATTTAATAATAATGGACTGCAACACATGAAAATAAGATTCATTAGATCTTCAAATCCTGCAATGCCTTAATATTTAGTAATTAAGTGTACTATTTATACTTTTAATTAATTTCTTAACTTTTTAATGATTTGGAGAAAGTTCTTACTCCGTATTTAAATTAGTCTACACATTTGATATTAATAAAAGTCTTCTATTATTATTTTTAAAAATATCTGTATAGAATTCTATTAACGTGGATAAATGAATTAGAAAAATATCAAAATAATAAACATCATTATTGACCGATCCAATTAATTTAGTACTAGTAATTTGTTTTTTCAAAAAGTGATGCTCCATCGAAATTGGATGGATCTTTAGTTGGGCTTGTAATCAATAAGCATCAATGTTTAGATCGGAAAATACAAGGAATTGATGGAGTAAGTGACTTCAAATATGACAAACATCATTAATGAAACTTTGAAAAAAATTTAGCAGCCATTCAAAGTGTGAGATGTCTTCTTGTGTTTGATGATAACTGGGTTCCCACTATCATTATTATTTTCTCTATTTAAAAAAGATTCTGCACATTGCTGAGAATAAGATATAAGAGTATATTCAATCGATATGGCCCGTGATTTCTGGAGATTCTCTATGCCCCATATATCAATAATTAGACTTATAAGTTTATATATGAATTTTATAATTTATTATATATACTCCATATCGATAACCATAGAGTATAGGGTAGTTTCAGATTAATTTTATCACGGGTGTGATTAATAAATCAAAAATAATCTTATAATGATATTGTTTCGAGATTATAATTTCTATTCATCTATATGAACATTCATAAGAATCTGATAATACCACCAATAAAATATAAATTGCGCAATCATGATAAGAGAATCAAAATTGCACGGCAGATGAACTGTATGCTTTTAATTCACTTGACAACTGTTATATAGTACTATAAAATATAAGAAAATTTAATTAATATCCCTACAACATGAACAAGAATATAGTTTAAATTCCTATTATAGTCCGTCTGCTATTAGAAATTTCGGTCACTATCACTACAAAGGGTAGGTAGACCCTATATTCCACTAAACTCGTTCTTTTCACATTTTATTGTAAAACTAATATATAAAAATATGTTAAATATTCAAATACTTTTTTCCATTCAATTTCCTTAATATTTAATTAGTGTCAAAATCAAATGAGATTTTTAATATCTAAATTGGAGTACTAATTAGTTGGAGACAAAAACCTAATTTGTCTTGCGATGCCTACATATGCTACTTATAGACGACAATTGACATGTGATTGCACATATACCAAGTCAATAAATGCAAATCATAAACAAAGAGTCTCAACCCATGCCTACATACGAACGAAACTGAAGCCATATATTTTTCACCAAAAGTCGAAGTTTTGATGTCACATTTCCTTTCTAATCTATAAGTCATATGCTCCAGATGATTAAAGACTTAATACGGTTTCGAATTCGTCAAAAAAAAAATCAACTTTATCATGCTTACACACTCAAATATAACCATTCAAAAATTCTCTTAAAATCTTTACATACCAAAATAAAATATCATAAATGCATATCACATAATGACATAAGAACAAGAGAGTTCCCCTCAACTAAAAAAAAAGAGATAAAAATAAATATAATTAAAAGTCTAAATTTGATTTGGAGATGGCTCAACTTTCCTCATAGGAATCCCATGTTTATGCGAGTCATCCTCATAGACATAAGCAAAACCACCATGCCGGGTCATATCCATACCCGCCAGCTCATCATCCTTTGAGATCCGAAGCAGCTTCAGCCTATGCAATATGTAGAAAAGCGGACCCATGGTGGCGCTGACCCACCCGACCACCACCAGAATCTGGATCACATGCGCCGCCAGCAGGCGCCCCCCGCCTCCCATAAACAGCCCGTACGGCCGTCCCGGCTTCCCCGGGTACACCTCGTTCACATACTTCTCCGAGGCGAACAGCGACGTGAATATCACCCCCCACGTCCCGCACCCCCCGTGCAGCTGCGCGGCCTCCAGAGGGTCGTCGAACTTGACCTTCTCCGCCAGCCTGTTGCACCCGATCAGCACCAGCGCCGCCACGAACCCGCACACCACCGCCGCCCACGGCTCCACCACCGAGCACCCCGCCGTGATCGCCGCGAACCCGCCCAACAGCCCGTTGCAGACGTCCGTCACGTTCCAGTGCCCGGAGAGGATCCTCTTCCCGAATAGAGTCGTCAGCGCCGCCGTGCAGCCGGCGAGAGTGGTGGTCACCGCCGTCCTCCCCACGGCGGACCACTGCCCGTAGTAGCTCTTTGCCACGTAAGGGACCAGGATTTTATTAAATGACCCGGGGTTGAAGCCGTACCACCCGAACCATAAGAGAAATGTCCCTAAAACCACTAGCGATGCGCTGTGGCCGCGGAGGGCTATAGCGCGGCCTGTGTGGTCAAAGCGGCCGATTCTGGGGCCTTCTATGAGGGCGCCCCAGAGGCCGGCGATGCCGCCGACCATGTGGACCACGCCCGACCCGGCAAAGTCGATGACGCCGGATCCGAATAATAAATTACCCGTATTAAAAGCGCTGGCCCAGCCGTCACCAGACCAGAACCAGTGCGATACGACGGGGTAGACGAACCCGGTGAGGAAGGAGGAGTAGATTAGGTAAGCGACGAACTGGGTGCGCTCTGCGATGGATCCGGAGGTGATGCCGGCGGCGGCGATGGCGAAGGCCCACTGGTAGAGGAAGTTGCTGTAGTCGAAGGAGGAGGTGGGGACGTCTTTGAGGCCGAAGAAGTGGCGGCCGATGAAGCCGTTGGAGGGGGAGCCGAAGGCGAAGGCGAAGCCGAAGAGGTAGTAGAAGAGGCCGCCGGCGGCGGCGTCGAGGACGTTGGTGAGCATGATGTTCATGGTGTTCTTGGCGCGGACGGAGCCGGCGCAGAGCATGGCGAAGCCGAGCTGCATGGAGAAGACTAGGTAGGCGGAGAAGAGGAGGTAGGTGGTGTCGATGGCGAATCCGGTGTCGGTGAAGCGGTCGGCGACGGCGTCGAACTGCCCGCAGATGTACTGGGCGGCGGCGGCGGCGTTCGTCGCGTTGTGGCCGAAGAGCGGCGCCAGCAGATCGGCGGAGCAGCTCATGGCTCTTTTATTTGTTTAGATGAAAAGAGAGGAGGAGAGATATTGTATATGCATATGAACAGAATTTGTGAGGTCAGGATATGTATATATAGAGATTTAGAGATAGATTTGATTATTGATTATGAAGGAGGCGTCGATTTTGACTTTTCTTTGTTAATGGGAATCGAGGGTAAATTTGTCATTTCATCTATTTTTTTAATTTAGATTTTTTATTAACTGGAAGATTTATTCCAATAAAAAATCTTAAATTCCGATGGTTAAGGGGCCATAGCCATCCCTTTGAATGATAGACTTTTCATTTGTGATATTATGTTTGATTTCATTGTCTGTTAGTATTAAGGTTCTTTTATAGCAAAGCAGTTGACATTGACTTACTACATGAATTGGATTTTCTTGAAAAGATTGCACAACTATATATGGAGTTCATAGGGGTTCACCGTTCACATACAAAGCATTTTCAAGTTTCAGGACAATAGGTTACACATTGGAATACAATACCAAATCTTGCCAAAATTCCAAAAATCATTATTCATATATTTCAGAATAACGTCTATACTCGTATGATGTTAATTATGCATAACATTGTCGCATGTGCAATCGACATAAATACTTATACTTTTAGTTATGTTTGTTTATGTGTTTCATTATGCACTTGCATATATTGTTTAGTTTGATCATTCTTAATTGTGTTTCTCAATTATGTACTCGTATGTTTCATTATTCTCTACTAGCTACATATATTCACTATAATTAATAATTGTCGTAAAATAAAAATGGTTTATCTAGCTAAAAGAATCCCATAAAATTTTCGATTGGTATGCCCCAGAGCCAGAACCTACAAAGTGAGTAGAATATTGAGAGCATCTCCAGTAAGACTGGACGTCAAATAGCCCTCACACTGCCTTCACACTGCCACATCATCAGCACTACAATTCTCCTGCCACATCAGCTTGCCACATCAACTGGACATCAAATAGCCCTCACATAGCCTTCACACTACCTATCCACATCACTAATAACAATTATATAATTTAATTTACAATCGTATCAACATACAGAATTTAATTTACGAGACAAATACGGGAAATTCGAATAATACTATTAAAATTTAAAAAGTACAATAATTTAAAAAAAAGTACAATAATTTAAAAAAAGTACAAAAATTTAAAAGTACAATTAAAAAGTACAATATTTCTATATGGAAACATAAAACATTCAAGGATGTCTCTATAAAAGAGAGACAACCTAGAATGATTTTTGTCCCACATCGAATGTGAAACATAAAACATTCAAGGATGTCTCTATAAAAGAGAGACTACCTAGAGTGGTTTTTGTCCCACATCGAATGTGGAACATAAAACATTCAAGGATGTCTCTATAAAAGAGAGACAACCTAGAATGATTTTTGTCCCACATGAAACATAAAACATTCAAGGATGTCTCTATAAAAGAGAGACTACCTAGAGTGGTTTTTGTCCCACATCGAATGTGGAACATAAAACATTCAAAGATGTCTCTATAAAAGAGAGACAACCTAGAATGATTTTTGTCCCACATCGAATGTGAAACATAAAACATTCAAGGATGTCTCTATAAAAGAGACACAACCTAGAATGGTTTCATAATTCGCAAGCCCATTAAATATATATGGGCTATTACGAATTTCTTGTATAAATTTATTTGTAAAAATTGTTTTTAAATATTAAAAACAATTTTCATAAATAAATAGTATTTTTTAAATTTTTTTTTAAATTCGAATTTTTAAAATTCGAATAAAAAAAAATTAAAAATTTGACGCCGGTTTGACGCCGATCCGGGGTCTACAATGGCGCCGTGAGGATCGGCGTCAGAACCGGCGTCATCGCGCGAATCGGCATGGCCGCGCCGATTTTGACGCCGATTTCACCGACGCCGGTCACAATGGTTCGGCGTCAGAACCGGCGTCGGTGAAAAATCGGCGTCGCGGTTTTGACGCCGGCATTGGAGATGCTCTGATAAAAGAAATAATTTTGATCTTAGCCTATCAAAAGTTTATAATCCAGAACCTACTTTGTAGCCACCTCACAAATACTCCATCCGGCCGCAAAAAAAATTCTCAATTTCTCATTTTAGTACAATGATTGCTTTTATTTGTACTTCGTCTGCAGAGCACATTACAAAAATATCTATAGAGATAGGAGTAGAGTACTACCTCATATCTCCCAGTTAAAAAAATCAAAGAAATAAACACAAAATTACAGTTGTTAATGTAAGAAATTTATCAGCAACACAGCCTCTTTCTTCCACTTAATTACACACAACCTATAATTCCATTCAGTTTCATAGTACTAATTTATACTCCCTACTATATTGACCTAAACCCAATCAAATAGGTTGGTGAGTACTGACTAGTGACATTTTTTTATGTGACAAATAAAACTCGAAACCAACTATATAACGGTAACTTGTATACAAATTATTAAGTATTTGATGGAGTACGTACTAAACAAGCCCAACAGCAGTAAAGCCCATCAGCCTAAAGCCCAAGAAAGAGTATCAGTTCGGCATGACTAAAGAGTTCAGTTCGGCACAACCAAAGGGTTCGGCCCCAGCCTACAGCTCGGTAAAAGCCAACCAATCAAACTCTGCTCTCAGGTCGGCATCAAGCTCTACTCTCAGATCGGCAAAAGCTGCTCGGCCATAATTCAGCAGTTCGGTCTCAGTATTCGACCGAACTAGGAGATAGTGGACTCATGCAGGATTTCCACCTCCACCACCCACGATCTATTTAGTGGTGTCAAGCAGTCATTAACTCATGCAGGATAGTGGACCCATGCAAGATCGCCACGATCTCCACGACATCCACTACCTAGTAAATGGCTGCATGCCACGATCTAGGTTCAATGTATAAATAGAACCTAGATCAGATAGATAGGTTACGTTCTAAGACTCTCTCTCTCACTCTCTAGAGATAAAATATCAAATAGCAAGTCTGTATTTGTAAGCTGTAGAAAACAGATCAAGCAATACAACTCTGCCCTCTTTTCTTCCCGTGGACGTAGATTTACCTCAGTAAATCGAACCACGTAAAATCTCTGTGTCGTGATCTGCATCTTCCTGCATTCATCGCCATCAAAAATTCGCCGATTCATCACTGGCGCCGTCTGTGGGAACCAGAGAACCAAATTTGTGATAAAGCGAATTTTTGACCCTTTTTCCACCCCAAAAAAATGCATACCAGATCACACACTACCCGTAATACCGTTCGTGATAACCGTGAGGAAGCTAGTCCAGCTCGCAGGTCTGAAAAACGGCCTCGGGAGACATCTACCTCCGGTTCTCACGAAGAAGGAACAAGCCACTCCAGGAGTTATCACACCGAGTCTTCCCAGCAGCCCGATTTAAATGAAGCTGTCAAGCTGTTCTTGGCCGAGAAGCAGGAGGAGTTCTTAACCTTCCTGCAGAAGAGCCAACAGCCGGAGAAGACAACGGCGGATTCTCCCTCCTCATCCAGACATGAAAGTCACTACCGCAGTAGTGACGTGTCTTCCAGGAGAAAGAATCCTCAACCCCGACATGTTCCTGTTCCTCCTCGGTACCGGAACCACAGGAGAACTCCATCTCCTCCGTACCGAAGAAATATCGGGTTCGCCATGTACGGAGCGTTAAAGACTCCGTTCTCGGACGATATCACCCGAACTCCTTTGCCGCGGAACTACCGGACACCGTCAATGACTTATGACGGGTTGGTGGATCCTCATGACTTCCTGGGACGCTATCAGTATAACATGGCAAACCAGGGTCTCAATGAGGTCCATATGTGCAAGCTGTTCCCCGAGCTGCTCATCGGGAACGCCAGAAGGTGGTTCGACAGCCTTCCTCAAGGCAGCATTAGATCCTACCAAGATCTAATGGATGCTTTCCACAGGAGGTTCTTTCAGAAAGCGGAAGCCCGGATCACTTCGGCTCAGCTGCTTTCTATACGTCAAGGTCACGACGAAAAGATCAGCGACTTTTTGACGAGATTCCACAAGGAATGCCTACAAGTAGATGATCTCAACGATCTACTTGTCATTTCGGCATTCCAAAATGGAATCCTGCCCGGAGCTCTCTACAGAAAGCTCGTGGAATGCAGTCCGCAAACAGCTCAAGAGATGTGGGACATTGCGGACCAGTACTCCCGGGCCGATGAGGCAGACCGTCGCAAACGGTCGTTAGACAGCTCATCGTCCCGAGGAGACAGAAGGAAGCCCGATCATAGCGATCAGGGACATCCTCGCCGGACTCCATTTGAAAGAATTCAAAGGGCTCCGGTGCAAGACAGATTGGGACCCCGTCTCAATCCCGAGAAGCCGCCCGCTCAGTTCGTACCGCTGAACAAGTCAAGAGCGGAAATTTTCGAACTGCATTCCGATATGTTCGAAAAGCCAAGGCGGACGACGAAATCGGCCGCGCGCCGACCTCAGGATCAATATTGCTCCTTCCATCAAGACTACGGTCACGATACCGAGGAGTGCCGACATTTGGCTGCAGGTATTGATGCCCTTGTGAAAGCAGGGACGTTAAAAAAATACCAAAGCAAGCAGCCGAAAAGGAACAAAAAGCAGGGAGGTGCGAACTGCGCTCCTCAGGATCCGAAAAGGCAACAGAATCCCGAAGACGATAACGAGCCGCAATATGATGGAGTAATCCTAACTATTGACGCTCTCCCTGCCAGGAAGACTAAATCGTCTCTGAAGTCATAGAGCAGAAAAAGGCTTTTGACGAGCTCAAAAGTTATTTAGCCGAGCTTCCAACTCTCTCTGCTCCAACAGATGCCGAAGTGATTTTCTTATACTTAGCGGCATCCGATCAAACCATCAGCGCGGTGCTTGTACGAGAAGAAGGCCTAAAGCAGTTTCCCATCTATTTTACAAGCCGAGCATTAAGAGGTCCAGAAACAAGGTATCAACCTCTGGAAAAAATTGCTCTGGCGTTAGTAAATGCAGCAAGGAGACTGCGGCCATACTTCTATGCTCACAAGGTATGCGTCTTAACCGATCTGCCTCTTCGGCAAGTTTTGACCAAGCCAGAAGCATCAGGCAGAATCGCCAAATGGGCCATAGAGCTGGGAGAACACTCAATCGAGTACCTACCTCGAAAAGCCATCAAGGGACAAGCCTTGGCAGATTTTCTTGCAGAGGCCAAGGTCGATCAAGCAATCCCTGTCATTGCCGAACAGAAAAATTCTACCAATGCCGAACTAGCACAGCCCTTGGAATCCGAAGAAAAGCCGCCGGACTGCTGGAGCGGATTCGTAGATGGAGCTTCGAATAAAACGGGAAGTGGAGCTGGTATTCTGCTTATCGCTCCCGATGGACACGAGGTAACCTATTCACTTCGGTTCTCATTCCCAACCACTAATAACGAAGCCGAATACGAAGCCCTCCTTGCCGGACTCCAGTTAGCGCAAAGTCTGCTCGTCAAATCTCTCAAAGTCCATTGTGATTCACAAGTCATAGTAAATCACATGTTGGGTACAAGTGAAGCTCGTGACGAGAGAATGAAGAAGTATTTGGACAAAGCGCAAAGCATCAGCCGAAGTTTCTCCTATTTTCGGATAATCCGCATTCCCAGAGCGGAAAATAGCCGAGCAGATACCTTAAGTAAGTTGGCCTCAGATCCGAGCTCAAAGGCGGAAGAATTAATGCATCGAAGCATTGATGAAGCCGAGGTACGTTCAGTATCCAGCTCGCCGAACTGGATGACGCCAATCTTGCAGTATCTGGATCAAGGACAATTGCCCGAGGATAAGAGAGAAGCTCGGAAGATCACGTGCCGAGCACTTCGGTACGAACTTCATGAAGGAGTCCTCTTTAGAAAGTCTTACCTCCAGCCGTTATTGCGGTGCGTAGGACCAGAAGAGACGGACTACATCCTCAGAGAAGTTCATGAAGGATCGTGCGGCAGCCACATCGGAGCTAGAGCTTTAGCTAAAAAAGTTCTAAGATGGGGATATTATTGGCCAACCTTGGTACAAGAAGCAGTGCAGCTCGTCAAGACCTGCCCGAAGTGCCAAATCCATGCAAATATCCCAAGGATGCCGCAGACCGATCTATCCACTATGCAGAGCCCTTGGCCTTTCATGCAATGGGGCATAGACATAGTGGGACCACTTCCTCAAGCTCCTCGGCAAATGAAATTCCTAATCGTTGCCGTAGACTACTTCACGAAGTGGGTGGAAGCTGAACCATTAGCTGCGATAACGAGCTCAAAGGCATTGGACTTCGTCTGGAAGAACATAGTGTGCCGATTTGGCATACCCCACATCCTCATCTCGGATAACGGGACTCAGTTCACCGACAAGACGTTCAAGAATTGGTGCCAAGAGCTGAATATTCAACAGCGGTTCACTTCGGTCTCTCATCCACAAGCAAACGGACAAACGGAGGTAACAAATCGTATCCTGGTGAAAGGGTTAAAAGCTCGGTTAGAACAAGCCAAAGGACAATGGGTAGAAAATCTCCCTCAAGTCCTATGGTCCTACCGAACTACACCCACAACCTCCAACGGTGAAACTCCGTACAGTCTGGTGTACGGCACTGAAGCCGTAATTCCGGTGGAGATCGGCGTACCCAGTCCCCGAACTCTAAATTTCTCCTCAGAAATGAATGACGACGGACTGAGAGCCGAGCTAGATCTTGCCGAAGAAAGAAGAGAATTGGCATGCATAAAAGCAGCCAAGTACAAGGAGCAAGTAGCCCGGTATTACAACCAAAGGGTGAAGAAGCTGCAATTTCAAGTGGGAGATCTCGTCTTGAGAAACAATGAAGTAAGCCGAGCAGAAAAGCTGGGCGAACTCGAACCCACATGGGAAGGTCCATATCGGGTGTCAGAAGTCCTCGGCAAAGGGTCTTACAAATTGACTCACGTGTCAGGAGCACAAGTACCCCGAACATGGTACGTTTCCAACCTCAAAAAGTTCCATTTGTAAGAGACAGTCCAGTCAGTCTTGAGTCCTGTTCGGTCAATGTGCTTTCTTTGGTTTGCTTGGTCTTTGTTTGTCTCTGTGCGTTTTGTCTGTGTGTTTTGTCTGTCTCTGTGCGTGTCGTCTCTTACAAATGTTACTGAGGTATCTTGTTCTTCGAAGGCTGATCCCCTTCTTAGAACATATACAAGCCAACGATTGTGAGTCAAAGCTTCTACAGAAGATACAAGACCACAATTCAGCTTAAACAAGCAGTTCGTCTGAAACGAGCTGCAACAAGCCAACGATTGTGAGTCAAAGCTTCTAAAGAGGATACAAGACCACAATTCAGCTTAAACAAGCAGTTCGTCTGAAACGAACTGCAATAAGCCAACGATTGTGAAGTCCAAGCTTCTAAAGAGGATACAAGACCACAATTCGGCTTAAAAATCAAGCACTTCGTCTGAAACGAACTGCAACGAAAGTCCGATTCTCGCGATAAAACTTGCCTGAATTAGGACAAGGGAAAGTCCGATCCACGCGATAAAACTCGCCGAATTAGGACAAGGGAAAGTCCGATCCCCAAATTAGGACAACGGAAAGTCCGATCCGAGCGATAAAACTCGCCAAATTAGGACCAAAGACGAGTCCGGTCAAAGATGTTTATTTCATCAGACCAAAAGACGAGTCCGGGCAAAGATGTTTATTTCATCAGACCAAAGACGAGTCCGGTCAAAGATGTTTATTTCATCAGACCAAAGACGAGTCCGGTCAAAGAAGAGTTCACTTCATCAGACCGAGGACAAACATCAACTTACCCCGTACCTTTATCCAGAATGCCGAAGTGATTCACTTCACTTTCCGGGGGGGGGGGGGGTAGTGATGGAGTACGTACTAAACAAGCCCAACAGCAGTAAAGCCCATCAGCCTAAAGCCCAAGAAAGAGTATCAGTTCGGCATGACTAAAGAGTTCAGTTCGGCACAACCAAAGGGTTCGGCCCCAGCCTACAGCTCGGTAAAAGCCAACCAATCAAACTCTGCTCTCAGGTCGGCATCAAGCTCTACTCTCAGATCGGCAAAAGCTGCTCGGCCATAATTCAGCAGTTCGGTCTCAGTATTCGACCGAACTAGGAGATAGTGGACTCATGCAGGATTTCCACCTCCACCACCCACGATCTATTTAGTGGTGTCAAGCAGTCATTAACTCATGCAGGATAGTGGACCCATGCAAGATCGCCACGATCTCCACGACATCCACTACCTAGTAAATGGCTGCATGCCACGATCTAGGTTCAATGTATAAATAGAACCTAGATCAGATAGATAGGTTACGTTCTAAGACTCTCTCTCTCACTCTCTAGAGATAAAATATCAAATAGCAAGTCTGTATTTGTAAGCTGTAGAAAACAGATCAAGCAATACAACTCTGCCCTCTTTTCTTCCCGTGGACGTAGATTTACCTCAGTAAATCGAACCACGTAAAATCTCTGTGTCGTGATCTGCATCTTCCTGCATTCATCGCCATCAAAAATTCGCCGATTCATCAGTATTTATGTATCACTTTTTTTAATAAGAAACTTTGATGTCTTCTAGAACTGTAGTCTATGGTGCTAAAATGTTTTTGATAGCATAATCTTATATACTACTCCTATGAAGGCATCAAACTTTTCTCAATTTGCAAGAGTTACGTGTGTATGTTTCGTTTTGTTCGGATATTTAGCCTAACGTATCAAGAAAAACACAATCTTGCACTACAAATATAATCTTATCCACCTATATCTAAGTAACCAAAATATTTGACACATTTGCAATTTCAGAATTCTGGAATTCATATATAAATATACATTGCTTAGTTATACGGAGTGTTAAAAAAAACTATAAATATATTACCAAAACAGAAAAAACTATAAATAACTTAAATATCACTAGTTGTATTACTAAAGTAAAAAGAATTGCTATGTCATCTGATTCATTCGATTTTGAATTTCTTTGTCACGCTGCATAATTGGTCACTATTTTTGCATCACTATAAATATACATTTCTTTGTCACGCTGCATAATAGGCTAATATTTAATAAATGTCCATCTTATTTATAAAATTACAGATTAATTCCTTCGCCGTGAAGTTTACAATTATATCCTATCATGCAGATATATAAAACATTTTTGGTAACAAGCTCAAGACCATCTTATATCACCATTATATAGAAATGTCATGTGCAACATCACAAATATACAATACAAATTCATACATAAAAGTTTGCATCATTGGAGACAAGCTCAAGATCATAAGGTGTTACCAGGATATGCTCAAGAGAATGCATCTCCCACCATTTGCCTTTCTTTACAAACTCCTTTCCTCCTACTCATTGAACCTTGATAAAAAATAGTAAGATAAAATTAGAGCTCATAAAGAATTTTTTTAGCTAAAAAGGGAAAAATAAAAAAAGAAAACAAATCATAGATAAATAAGGGGAAGTATCCTTCAGAAGACAGAAGCAACAATACAAGTAAAAAACCAAGCATTCTGAAACAATATGTGACAGCAGTTATTTGAATGGTAGGAAAAATGTGAAACTATACCTGCAGAATTGAACAGACTGTTTGTATCACTGTAAGAATGAGCAACACGGTAGCAGCGGCAAGGGACAAGAAGGACCAAGGGTTGCTGAAATAATTCTTTCTCAGCATCACTTTTGATCTAAACCACCTGGCTTTCCACTGGTGAAGCCAATCCTTACGGTACTCGTTCAAATCAATACAGAGCTCAGCAAAATAGAAGTCGTTTGCTTCAGTCACAACTACCTTGTGAAGATTGTTAAACAGGTTGGCTACTTGTTGGCTGTCCCCTAACTTATTGTCGATAATGTCATGATACACAAGTAGATCAACATCACCCGGTGTGTCTATGAAGCTATCCATGAGTATGACGTAACTTGTAATATATTTGGAAAAGTACCCGAAATGGCCTAGCTGCTCAAAGGCTACAAGATTCCGGAAGAATGTCTCAGTTAATTCATCAACTCTCAATTTGGGGATCGTCAGCTCACCTCCTCGTTCACACAGAACCTCAAACAAGCAACCTCCATTTCCATCTCCTGGTAGAAAAAAGGAAACCTCAAGCAAACAATCTGCTTTCCCACCACGGAACCTGACTCCAGCTTCTTGTAACTCTGTTGCAGTGCGAGTATATTCAAACTTTCTAGCTGGAGCTGTTTTTTTTCTCGGCTTTTCTGTATCACGAGAACGCACTGGTGGAGCATGAAGAGAACGCACTGGTGGAGCATGAAGAGACAAAAGAAACTCAACAAAATGCCTAGCATTGTAACACCGTGCTGTCAATGCAACCTTGTGCGTATTACCAACATTCTTGAAGAAACTGAGAGCAAGATCATAGATGGTGAGCACGGTGCCCTCGTTCAAGAACGAAAGATCCACAAAATCCATCAGGCTCTTCATTATTCTTATAGGTAGCTGATTTTCTATCAACATCATATCATGCAACAAATTATTGTGCATCCACTGATTTTCAAATATTGTCTCGCTTTTCTCTCTCAGCTGTGAAAAATAGTTTTGTAGGAAAAGTTCAACGATGAATATCCCGTCCAAGAGAATCACTTCTGTAAGTTGCTTAACAGTAAGGTCAATTTGACCCTCATAACACCCACGAACAAAACTTTCTTCCTTTGCTGCAAATTTGACTAAGGTATGCATCCCAATTCCAAATCGGCTCAAGAAACTATTCATGAATTTCAATTTGGAAACTTCCATACCTTGAAGTTGGGGTTGATTATGATGAAGTGGACCAATTGACACTAATCGAGGAGTGTAGGCTCCTTCATTTGCTTTCCGTAGCTTCTCAGAAACTCTATAGATACATGCTGCATACGAGTATGAAGGATCTACTGACAACTTCTCTAGTTTTTGATCAAATGAAGATATTAAGATTTCAATCATATGAGCTTTTGATTCTTTATTGTCAACATTGACCCCAGCCTGATCAGATTTCATCTCTTGGTTTTGGGGACTGTTAGAACTGTAGAAACGACAACAACTGCCATCAAAATCACATGTATAGACTTAGCCGCTCCAAAGTATCTCAAATACAAACTTCTTTATTTCATTAGCTATCCAAAAATTAATCATAGATAAATTGTTATTGGGATCTCTATAACAATGTCCTAATTAGACTTAAGCATATAACTGAAGCTGACAATATGATTTACACATATATGAAATATACAAATTCTACATAAATGTAACTGGCAATCCCAACATTAATGAAAATAGATGATGAACTCTACATATCTCAATATAAGGAAGTGTAACATTTTTGTAAGGTCAAATATTGGTAATTTTGTAAGAAAATCAGATGCAGTCAGCTTCATATAGTGGATAAAAGGATCAATCAAGACCAATTCCACCCTCTCAACTTTGGGTTCAACATAAATCTAACACTAAGACTCAAATTGAAAACTAGGAAAAATCTATAAGCAGAAAGCAAAATAAAAAAGCAGCAAGTCATGAATTTCAATTTTCTTCCTGCTCCAAGGACTCGAATTTCTGTTAAGTGCAGCCCAAATTCTTCCATTTGGTGTTCAAATTCAGTTAATGAGGAAATAATTAGGGCTCACCTCATGCTGTCATAGACGAGAAGCAGGAGCTGAATAGTTAGTTAGCTCTGGCAAAGGAAAACCTGAAATTTTCTTCGGGCGTTGACTATGGAAGTTGCTCTCTCAAGTCTCACCTCTGTCCTCACTCTTTACTACTACTAGTCTACTAATACTAGTGCTATAAAATTTTATTTAATGTGTTGTGAAAAAAGAGTAGAAATTATTACCAAAAAAGAAAAAAAGAAAAAAGCAATGTTTTAAAAACCGGACCGGCTGGTGAATCGGTGAGGCTACTAGTTCACAGTTCAACCGGTCCGACCGGTTCAATTACTAGTCGAACCGTTTTACCTTGCAAATATAAAATTAAATATACTCTTACAAAATATATTAAATTTAGTGAGTAATATATTATAATTAATAGTGACATATAACAAAAACATATATTAAACATTTTAAGTAAATTAAATATTAAGAGTATTTAAAATAGGAGAATGGTCAAATTTAAATAATTATTAAATACATAAATTTGTAATTAGTGTAACCAAAAAAAGTATATATTTTACATATATAAATAGATAAAATTCATATTATCTCAAAAACATTTGTGTGGTGAAATAATATTATAGACAATATATAAAACTAAAATGAATTTTTAGTTAATTTGGATAAATATATACTATAATAGTATTATTAGTTAATACATAAAATTAAACTTGAATTATTAGTAAGTTTGGAGTAATATTTAGTAAATATGGAGTAATAAACTATATTAATATTATATATAATATTAAATCTTAGGCAAAATTATTTTTTCATATATATATATATATATAGGGTCTTGTTAGGTTGAGATTTTTTAGCTTAATTGAGAATTAAGATGCATTTTCAGCCACTCATTTTGAAATGTCAACTGCAAGTAGATTATGTCAACTAAGGGGTATTATCGTCATTTCATTTCAATAGCCAGAATATCAAATGTCAACAACTCGTATTAAAATGTCAACAACTAAAAAAAATTTAATTTTTTTAATTTTTTTAATTTTTTTTTAAGTTTTTTAAATTTTCGCGCGATGTCAACTACTGAGACATTATGTCAACTACGATGTGTAGTCTGCACATCAAATGTCAATAGCTCTGCACATCAAATGTCAACAGCTTATAATTGACATTATATATGTGTAGTTGACATGAATTGTATATGTAGTTGACATTATATGTGTGTAGTTGACATGAATTGTATATGTAGTTGACATTACATGTGTGTAGTTGACATGAATTGTATATGTAGTTGACAAAAAATAAAAAAAAATAAAATAAATAAAATAAATAAGAAAATAAAAAATCGAAAAAAAAATAATTTTTTTTAAAAAAATAAAAAAAATATTTATTAAATAAAATATATGATGAAATTACAAATATGCCCTTTCACAATTAATTAATGTAAAAATATTTTCCATGTGGCAAATTCTGGACCACTCATTTAATAAAAATGAGTGGCTTATAATGCATCTCAATTCTCAATTAGGCTAAAAAATCTCAATTGATCACAACCCTATATATATATATATATATATATATATATATATATATATATTATACTAATAAAAATAAAATTTAGTGGCTGATAATTAAAATTAAACATATCACAACTAACAATCATTTAAAAGTATAAAACTAAACACAAATTATTAATTTGTGTGGACAAAAAATTATAGATTTAATGTATAACAATAATTAATCTTCACAATATTTCATTCAAGATCATGTGGTGGAGTGGCAGAAATGTTGAGGTCTAGGGTTCAATCCCCTCTAGTCTCGCATTTTAAACATAAAAATCGGTTCCCGGTTCAAGGCGGCCTAACATACAAACTGTTTTTGGGGGCAAACCGTACTGGACCAGGTGTTCAATCCCCTGTAGTCTCGCATTTTAAACATAAAAACCAGTTCCCGGTTCAACCAGTCTGACCGGCCGGTTCTGACGGTTCAAGGCGGCCTAACATACAAACGGTTTTTGGGGCCGAACCGTACCGGACCAGGTGCCGGTTCGCGGTCCGGTTGGTTCGCGGTCCGGCCGGTCCGGTCTGGTTTTTAAAACACTGGAAAAAAGAGTAGAAATCCAATACTATGAGTTTATAATTTTTTTCCCCAAATATCCAATTGTAACTTTATACTAAATTTAAAATCATCGTTTATGTACTACCATACATATTATTGGAGCAATATGGTTTATAATTAAGAGTATAATAAAAGTTGCATATAGAGTATAAATTAAATTTTAAAATATTAAGTATATTCAAATGAATATAGATTTTCATAACCAGGTCTTCACTTTTTTGCACAACTTCGGTCCGGGACTGGACTGGATCCTCTGCAGAGGGGAGGAAACACAGCACCATGCGGTGCCTTGAAACGACGCCGTTGCCTGTTTCTTGCTGCTTTTTCATCATTTTTGTACATTTATTCTAGTACTAGTTTATGGCTTAGGAATTCCTTATAATTAGAATTAAAAATACAACGCCGCCTTCTTTTTTTATTTGTTTCTTTTCTTCCATTTTTTATATTTCTATTTCTTTAATATTAAATTTGTAAAATAGTTATTTTATTATATGTGTTTCTTCTTTTTTAGATGTATATTAATTAGCGATTCTTAATAACTGGACCCATGATTATATATGTTTATAATATTTATTTGATATCCTCCAAAGTGATATAACTAAAGTGTTTAGTGAAAAATATAACTATTTATTTAAGCAATTAATTGATGAACGACCAATTATTTCAGTCTTAATTCCATAATTATTATTTTTATTAAAACTCGGTTTAGTTTATTTTTTTATATTGAAAAAATACTGCTCCACTATGCAGATTGGAGTATTATTAACCCGCTTTTGTTTCTTTGTTACAAACATATAAAAAAATAACTAATTTACAAATTTAATATCAAAGAAATAGTAATATAAAAAAGGAAGAAAAGAAACAAATAAAAAAAGAGGAAGGCAGATGTTGCTGCAATAAATGTACAAAAATATGAAAAAGCAGCAAGAAATAGGCAACGGCGTCGTTTGGTGCTGTGTTTCCTCTCTCATTTGCTGAGACTTATCCAATTACAGTGTTTCATTCCCAAATATCTTCTCAGTATTCTTCTCCCAATCCAATCTATCTCCACTGTTGAACTTGAATGTAAGTTATATATTAATGGCTGCTCCTTTTCAACTCTCCTTCTCCTCCTCCTCCTTCCTCCCCTCCCCTCTCCCCACCACCGCTAAAACCACAGCCGCCGCCGCTCCACCACTCCGCAGATTCCATGTCCTGTGCTCCGCCGCACCATCCACATCGGATTTGCCCAAGAAGAAGCACTGGAAGGCCGGTGAATATCCTGCTCAGATACAAACCTCCACCACGCAGCTTCCCAAAAGGAGAAGCCCTATCAAAAACATCAAGAAGAAACTGGATAACAAGAACAATGCCAAAGCGTGGGTTAACACCGTCACCGAATCTCTCTCCGAAGCCATTGACAAAAAACAGTGGCTACGAGCGCTTCAGGTCGTTCTCAACTTAACAAAGTATTTTCTATTTTGCAACAATTCATCAAACCCACTTAATTATGCTGGTTTCCCGATCAATTAGGTGTTTGAGATGTTAAAGGCGCAACCTTTTTACCATCCAAAGGAAGGGACATATATGAAGCTCATTGTTCTACTCGGTAGATGCGGGCAACCTGGTCAAGCATGCCAACTGTTTGATGAAATGCTTCAAGAAGGTTTGGAGCCAACTGCTCAGCTATACACTGCGTTGCTTGGTGCCTGTTGCCGCAGCAATTTGATTGATAAGGCATTTTTCTTTCTGGAACAAATGAAGGCCATACCTCATTGCCAGCCTGATGTCTACACCTACAGTATACTGATCAAGGCCTGTGTTGATGCTACCCGTTTCGATCTGCTCGAGTCTCTTTATGATGAAATGTCTGAAAGGTGGATTACTCCTAACACTGTCACTCAAAATATAGTTCTTAGTGGTTATGGCAAGGCAGGAAGATATGAAGATATGGAGAAGGTTCTTACGAGGATGCTCGAAAGTGAGACGAGCATACCTGATGTGTGGACTATGAATACCATCATTAGCTTGTTAGGGAATGATGGCCAGATTGAGATGATGGAGAGGTGGTATGAGAAGTTCCGCGACTTTGGAATAGAGCCAGAAACGCGCACTTTCAACATTTTGATTGGCGCTTATGGGAAGAAGAGGATGTATGACAAGATGTCGTCCGTGATGGAGCACATGCGCAGGCTTTCATTTCCTTGGACAACCTCAACCTATAACAACGTGATTGAGGCATTTTCTGACGTTGGTGATGCAAAGCACATGGAGTACACATTTGATCAAATGCGTACTGAAGGGATTAGGGCGGACATCAAGACCTTCTGCTGTCTCATCCGAGGGTATGCCAATGCCGGCCTCTTTCATAAGGTTATCAGCAGTGTTCAGTTGGCGGGGAGATTGGAGATACCTGAGAATACCTCTTTCTTCAATGCAGTGTTGCATGCTTGCACCAAGGCACAGGATTTGATGGAGATGGAGAGAGTTTTTAAGAGAATGAAGGATAAGTTATGCCGACCAGATTCGACGACTTACTCTATAATGATGGATGCTTATAGAAAGGAGGGTATGAGTGACAAGGTCTATGATTTGGAGCAAGAAATGCAGGGGATGATTGCAAAGACTTCGAGCGAAGATGATATCGGTGATATTGAAGATACTAGCCCTGATGTTAATCTAGTGTTGTCTGTTTGAGTACTTGCCTGATAAATTTCTGGTGTCACCTATAAGCTGTTATCAGTTGGAAAGCTCATTTTAGAAGGATGCGAAGACACATTTCCGAATTGGAAATTCAAGAAGAGTGAGGCAGCCTTACTTGATGACAACATCTCTAATTTCAACCACACAAGCCAGGGTAAACTCAAGTCAAGATTTTGTTTGCTGCGATGCCTCTTCCTTCTGGCGACGAAAGAATTGGTTTATAGAGCGAGTTTAATTCAACAGAACCTAATATTCTCATGGAGATGTTGAGGGGGATGTTTGCTATGGGGTAAGAAGAGAATTGGTAGCTTATGTTCTCATCTTCTGATGTGGTTTCTGCTGTTTTCATTTCAGTGCCATCTTTTCTTTCATTTCAGCTTGAAATAGGTTTATTGTGATTAAGTCATTGCTAAAAGATACAGTCAGACGACCAGTATAAATTTTGTGGGTTGAGAAATGTTTAGAGCCTTTTATTTAGTTGAAAATAACCTTTATTACACCTTTAGTTACTCGTGTATGTGTTTTGGTAATTCATGGATAGTAAAAATTTGATGAAGACTCCATTAAATTATGTACAGTAAAATAAATATCAACTTGGATGCAATAAATATTTAAATTAGACAGAACAAAGGGTAGTTGGTTTAAATAAATAGCAATCATCGCTGTCATCGACTGATTGGCAAGTTTATTTTGATTTAATGTTTATGAGTGAAAAAAAATTAATAAATTACTACTTTTGTAGCGTGGAAGAAGGATTCAATTAGACTTTAATCTTAAGCAGTGGTGGTATTTGAGTAATTATTCTGGAGAGAGTATGGTAGTTGAAAATTAAGATGGCGTTGAACATTGTATCCATAGCAATCTAGAGACAGAATGATGGCGGATGCAACGATTATTGTGGCTAAGCTCCAGGAGCTACGGCTAAACCACATCCAACTAATCAAAGACGATATAGAGAAGGATCTTCTCGATATCGAGGATTTGGAGAGGTGTTTTGCCGCCTTTGTGATGGACACAGAGAAGAAGCGGACAGCAAAATATTTGCGTACATTGATCTTCCAAGGTGAAATTACTGATACCGCCATCTTCTCAGGCTTCAAATCTTTGCAAGTCCTTATTCTTGCCTGTGATAAACTTACGAAGTTGTCGAGTTCCATTAGTGAGCTGATATATTTGAGGAATCTTAATATTTCAAGAACACGAATTGAAAGCTTGCCAGATCAGATTTCTGAACTCCACTGCTTACAAACATTGCATGCTTTGACAAGATCTCTAAAGGAACTGCCAAGTACGTTTAATGACTTGATTAGTTTACAGCATCTTTATATTCAGAGTGATGTAAAGTTGCCTTCCGAGATTGGGAGATTAACTAATCTTCAAGCACTCAAGTTTAGGGTGGGTGAGCAGAAAGGATATAGGATTGAAGAAGAGCTGGGGAGTTTGAACAATCTCAAACGACTATCCATTGAGAATCTGGAAAAAGTAACTGATGGCGAAGACGCAAAGAAAGCCAAATAATTATCTGAGAAGCAAAACTTAATATCATTGGAGTTAGAATGGGGTGAAAATGGACAAGGTGAAAGAACTAATGAGCTTCCTAAAGAAAACAAAGAAAGAAAGGATGAGGCTGTGTTGGAAGCCCTCGAACTTCAACCAGATCTAGAGAGGTTAAAGATTGCGGGATTCAAAGGCAAAAGATTTCCATCATGGACTCAGTTGATGAAGAGTTTTTGATAAGGCTTGACAGTTTGACTGAGATCACACTAAGTAGCTGCCAAGAATGTGAAGAAATCCCCTCAGTTGGCCACTTGCCTAATCTCAAAACTCTTAGTTTAAGGAGATTGAGCAATGTGAGGTTGATAAATTCTTCATTCTACGGGACTGGGAATGACATCAGAGTCATCTTTCCAGCACTTGAAAGTATCTTACTGTTAAATATGGCTGAGCTGAGCGAGTGGACACAGATAGAATTTGCCAATGAAGTGAAGGTATTTCCTCGCCTTCAATCCTTGAAGATGTACCACTGTTACAAATTGGGATGTCTCCCAAACTGGTTATTCTGTAACACTCATTGTCTCTCGGAGTTGGATATAAGGCATTGCCCCAAGTTGAGAGAGTTACCAGATGGTCTACACACCCTCAATTCTTTGGAGCAGATTACTATAAGAGGCTGTCGAAATCTGAAGTCCATAGCGACTTCAAGTAGTGGGAGGAGCTTTACTTCCCTCCGCAGTTTGGAGATTTGTGACTGTCAAGAGCTGATAACAGTGGTGGAGCCATCAGCCCCTTCGCTCAAGAAAGTGTCTTTGGTGGAACTAACGAGCCTTCAGAATCTACCTAGGTTTCTTGATTGCTTGGCAGCATCACCTCTGCTCGAACAACTAAGCATTGTTGGTGTCCCTAAATCCATGTCCACTTCTAGTGTCAAGAGCTGGCCTTTTCACATATTGCGAAAATTGGAGATCGATGTTAGTAGGGAGTGGTCAAAAGAGACTAGTATCGCCATTCGATTGGCAGTTGATGGCACATTGCCAAACTACCGATCTTCACTTGGTGTGCTAACATTGACAGGGATAGAAACCTCAATTGGAAATCTCACTGCTCTTTATAGTTTAGAGTTGGGGAATTTCGGAGGAGAAAAGTGAATCATTATAAATTTTAAGTCCAAGATATAAGTCTTTTCTACTTTAATAGGATCTTCATTCTACATCTGAATTCTTCTCACATGATCTGCTTTTTTTGTAGTGTAGATAAATGGAACGCCAAAACAATTTCTGCCAATTGAATTGATATTGGTTTATTGAGATAATTTTTCAGTGATGTTCTGTGAATCTTCTTTTTTTTTTGGCAGTGCATGAAACTTTTTTCAGTGATTGGAATTTTATTTTCTCATTAAAACATACTCCTACTTGAAACACAAGTTATTATCGGTCAAAGCCGAGAGGTACATAAGCACCATAAAACATCACATAGAATACTTAACACCTTCGTCACAATAAAACAAAGTTGAACATAAGAACATTTTTTGGGAATAAAAGTAGAAAGACCAAAAAACATACTATACTACTTAGAATTTAAGTAACAGAAGTCCTACCTGAAAGGTAGTTAATTCGTTATTTATAAAATAGAATCCCAACCCATTTGCTTAAATCTTAACTTGTAGTATTTCCTTCCTGTCTCAAAAATAGCGTGCATGATAAATCAATGAATTAAACTTATTTAAAACTCCAGCTTCCTCTATCTCATTGTTTAATCACAGAATTAAACTCCAGCCCAAACTTTAGAATTTATCCATTCCAATTTTACACCAGTTGGCCCAAAAATTTATACCGCCTAAGTCAGTAGTTCATCCCAAGCAGGTTGACAGATTTAGACAGCATTTTGACTGTGTCGATGATGCCGACAAATATGAGGTAAAAAACTAGTACTATCCACATTTATCTTAGCTCTTATTACGCACCATTCGGCATTCATATATGAATTGAGTTAGTATAACTTTAAATTTAATTACACTACGGTTTTAATTTTATGCTACCAAAGCGGAGGCATCCTACTTCAATCATATAAAACCATCTCTCGGTTGGAATAAGCTAGAAATGAAACACCACTCGGGAATATTTATATTAGTTATACTAACATAAAATCTTAGCTATTAGATTATGAAATAATGTCCAAGTGATTATATTCTGAATTTTAAAAATTATTAAATAAACTTAAAGGGTATTAATGTCAATTCTTATACATGGAAGTTAAAACTAAACACTTTCTCTCTACTCAAAATCATCTTAAAACTTTAAATTTACGTAACTTTTTCGATTTAAATTATTTTTTCATAAAAAATATATCAAGTAAAGGAAATTTTATAAAGATTCTAACGATATCTCAATTGCATATATTTCGATGATGATTGGATGATAAAATTTTACAATTTTAATTTCAATTTTCGTACATGTTGATAATCAGATTTTATATCAATAAATGCATCAAATTTTTTTTAATATAATACATGTACAATATCAATAAAATTGTGTTGATACTTTTGGTTACTAGTGTTGAAATCACATGTCATTGTGTTGATATTTGCATTATAATATGTTGATATAAAAAAAATTGTGAAAATTACAACGTGTTATAATAGATTGACTATTTTACCATTAGAGTTTGGGATTGGAAGAGTGAAACCTCGAGTTTTCCCAGAAATTTTGAAATTTAAGAAGAGTAAGAATAAATGCTGCATAGTGGAGGATATAATTAATCGGTTTGTTTTAAGATTAAAGATTTGATATATAATAAATCGCCCATAAATTGTAATGAATTCCTCCTTACATGGATTGACCGAATTTTCCATGATGGACAAATTTACCCTTGTAATAAGTACTATACAATATTATTAATAGTGTAATGCTATTTATATAGAAGAAATCTAGGTCATCAAACTCAAGAGCAAGTTAATCAATCATATTAAAAGCATATTATCATTCAAAGGGTGGAAGGACTATGGTTCTTCTATATATTGATATACTGTAGAAATAGATAGGGGTGAATCAGTACGATATACCATACCGAGAACGCAATATCGCATATCGTACTGAAAACTGAGATATGATAAAATATTATATTGATATCATACCGAATTTTCGGTATACCGCATTTAAATTCGGTATGGTTAATTTTTTATACTGTTACCTTAGCATAATTGTGGTATACCAAAAATTTGGTATGGTTAATTTTTTATACAGTTGCCTTACCGTTATTACGGTATACCACACTTTTACTAAAGTACAATATACCATAATACCCACAACAAAATTTTTATCCATACTCGATTACTTGGTGTTAGATTTATGATGAACCCAAAGTTGATAGGGTGGAATTGGGCTTGATTGCTCCTTTTATCCCTTATGAAGCTGAATGCATCTGATTTTCTTACAAAATTATCAATATTTGACCTTACAAAAATGTTACACTTCCTCGTATTCTAATATGTAGAGTTCATCATCTATTTCCAATAATGTTGGGATTGCCAGCTTCATTTATGTATAATTCGTATATTTTATAATATGTGTAAATCATATTGTCAGCTTTAGTTATAAAGTCTAATAAAGATATTGTTATAGAGATCCCAATTACAATTATGATTAATTTTTGGATAGCTAATGAAATAAAGAAGTTTGTATTTGAGATACTTTGGAGCTGCATGTTGGAATAAAATTAAACTTGATTTTTGTAGTAGATATGATAAATATCTATTATGAAGAACTCTCTAGATATTAGTAGATATTAAAATATCTAACATTTTAAGAGAATTCTCTATATTATAGATATTATGTAAGAATTCTCTAGAATTAGTAGGTATTAAAATATTTAGATATTTTAGTAGAATTCCCTAGAATGTTAAAAAAATATCTAGATTTTTATGAGAAAAAATGTAGATGTAAAATATTATAGAATCTAGTAGAGAATTTTAGAATATTAAATGCATGCCTATAACTATAAATATTGCATAGTTGTACCATTTTCCACAAGTTGAGAACTCGAGAAGTTTGAGAAATAAAAGTGTTTCTTTGTGTTCCCACATTACCAACATCTCCTAAATCATTTCCCACATAACCCATTCCCCTCTCAAATATTTCTACCAATCTAAATTACTCCTCCAACAAATACCTTATATTCCAACACTGCTAAGTCTATACATGTGATTTTGATGGCCGTTGTTGTCGTCTCTATAGTTCTAACAGTTCCCAAAATATGGGAATGAAATCTGATCAGGCTGGGGTCAATGTTGACAATAAAGAATCAAAAGCTCATATGATTCAAATCTTAATATCTTCATTTGATAAAAAACTAGAGAAGTTGTATGTAGATATGAAGGAGCCTACACTCCTCGATTAGTGTCAATTGGTCCACTTCATTATAATCAACTCCAACTTCAAGGCATGGAAGTTTCCAAAGTGAAACTCATGCATAATTTCATGAGCAGATTTGGGATTGGAGGTGCATTCCTTAGTCAAATGCAAAGGAAGAAAGCTCTTAACTATATTTGCCACTTTCAGTTGAGAGCTCCAAACACTGGAAACATGCACGTGCTATTTGAAGGAATTGGGCATTCGGGGGAAACTAGCTTATTTTCCTCAAACCATCGAGAGATCCACTCCTCTCATAAAAAACAAGCCTAGTTTCCCACGAATGCCCAATTTTCTTCAAATTGCACGTGCAAGTTTCAACTGAGATATATCCGAGTGTTTGAAACTCTGAACTGCATTTGCCACTTTCAGTTGACTTGGGCAAGGTAGCAGGGGCGTTTGTCTTGAAATGCCTCAACTGTTTCATCTTCCATATATTTGCTTCAACTTTAAGCGCTTCAAGCGCTCGGTTATATCTTAGTGGAAACTTGCACGTACAGTTTGACGGAATTGGCATTCGTGAAAACTAAGCTTATTTTCCTCAAACCATCGATAGATCCACTCATCTCATGAAAAAAGGCCTAGTTTCCCACGAATGCCCAATTTCTTCAAATTGCACGTGCAAGTTTACACTTAGATATATCCGAGTGTTTGAAGCTCTGAATTGTCTTTGCCACTTTCAGTTGACTTGGGCAAGATAGCAGATGCATTTGTCTTGAAATGCCTCAACTGTTTCATCTTCCAAATATCTGCTTCAACTTTAAGCGTAGGACATGCATGAGGTTTCAACTACAAGACTAAGACTTTGTATGTTGCTAAGTTGCTTCAACTTTGAAGGATGAACTGACAGCATGGACGAAGGCAATGTATCTCAAATGAATCATATTGTATATGTCATTGTTAATCTTGGAGAACTTGAAGAGGGAGAACATTGAAAACTTGTAGCGATTTGAGCAATCCAAAGAATTGTTTTTCGGACATCCGACATTTGGAAAAACAAATAAATGAGCGGATATAAGAAGCATAAGGTATTAACTTAAAAACCAAATGCATTGAAAATCATAAGGTATTAACTTATCATTAATTTCCTTTGCTTTGATTAATCAGTATTTGTGTATGCAACGCCAGATAATATCGTGATAGTGTCCAAGAAGACATTTCATAAGATTCATTTTATTTGATCGTCACAGGCATCAAACCTATTTGTTTGAATTAGTAGTATGTATCTTTTACATACTATGTTGATTATATAGTTGGTTCTTTTTAAATTTTTAACTCCTCTTTTGCCTTCCCACTTGTCTTCAGCTGTTGCTATTTCAGTTGTCTATGTAGTAAGAAATGGCAAAAGTGCATGCACAAGCGGAGGCGTTGCTAGAGTAGGTGAAGAGTCTAATGTACAATTTCAACAAAGAACAATATAGTTTATGTATTTATTATGAATTTAAATAAAGTGTAAAACAATAATTTTATTTAATATAATTTCATTTTTGAATTTGTTTTGCTCTAAGTATTATAATAATTAAAAATAAATTAATTCAAATAAAATTATTAAAAATTCAATATTGCAAATGGACTGATATTTCGGAGCACACCATTTTCAGCTTGCACACGCAAAACTGCTCGCAAGTTTGCGAAGAGGCTTATAACGAGCATGATTTGTGCTAGCTAAGTGCTAGCAAATAGGTCATTGGTGAGCGAAAAAGCCCTTTTTTCCAAGCAAATTGGTGCTCGCAAATGAGCGTTTATTTTGTAGTGCGATATTGAAATCCTAAGATTAATATTTGGTCTTAGTAATGCAATAAAATATGGTCCAATTTTGATCACAATCCATGTGAAGGAAACAATGATCATAATTCATACATGTTATTAATTGGAAAACTCAAAGTAAAAAAAAAACAAAAAGAAGAAATTACACAAACAAACATGCATAGTATTCAAACAAGGTGGTTATCAATATTGTAGCTTTTAGGCATCAGGATTGGCATGGAGGTAAGCCTCAATGGCCTTGAACATAGCACTGGCCGACTCTTTCCCTTCCTTGATCTTCTCCTCACTAATCACAGCATCACCCTTTGTGTTGTAGATGCTTCTCTTCTTGCAAATGCTTCCTCCATCTTCAGTCGGGACGATCTTGACATGATAAGTAATGGATTCAATAGCTTCTCCAAGAACATCGCCCTCAACTATGCTGTAACTGTGGGTCAAGTTCTCCTTGTCGATGGCATCCACACGGTGCTTCACGCTCTTGTACTGACTCCCTTCCCCAAAATGGATAAGCTTGATGGTCCCAACGCCACCATCCCCTTCCAAGATCTCGACGTTCTTGATGGCCTGAGGCATGATCTTGGGGACGAGGGTGTCGACATCAAGCACCGCGGCCTTAAAAAGCTTTGCGGCTGAGATGGAGGAAGGGATCTCGGTATCGTAAGTGATGGCACCCATGATTAGTTGAAGTAAAATGATATGTGTAATGGTTGTAAATATGGCTTAATTAGATGGGAGAATGAGAGAAGCTCAGTTGCATATTTATAGCATATAATAGAAGGTTCTCATTTTTATTTGTGTGGGAAGCAGCCAGCCCAATTCGTTGAACAGAAAGGTCAACTCTTCACATGCTAACAATAGAGTTCAAAATAATTTTAAAAAATTAAAAATAAAAAAAAAACTAAAAATAAAATAACAATAGAGTTCCATAGTATTTTATTAGATTTCTTAATATTAACCACCACCACCACCACCACCACCACCACCGACACCGACTATATTTTTTTGTATTTGGTACAGATTCCCTACATTAAAAAATATACAACTTGTCTGTATTTTCGTATGTATCATGTGTGAAAGTCGTATTTACCTTACTAAATGTGAAGGCCATGACTTCGCATTGTCAAGTTACTCATACAATGATTATTGGTCAACTTCATCTAGAATTTCATCAACTTTATTGTTTCTTTAAACGATTCATTTCATCCAATTGCGTTTGTTATCATAGTTTTTAGGCCCATATATCAACTTTTTAAATTTCAATGTTTTCGAACCGTCCTTTCCATACTTTGTTTCAAAATTTAATATATGCTTCTTCCATTACCTTATAATTACCGAATATGAAAACACACGAGTTTAATGTGAAATTGATAAAGTAAAATAGAGATACAAAAATTATCGCAAAAAAAAAAAAATTAATTTTAGGAGACAGACCAAAATAACAAAAATAGACTAATTTTTGGAGACATAGAGAGTATTTAGTTTCTACCTTGTATGACATATTATAAGCTATTTTACTTTTAGTTTTTAACTTTTTATACGTGTTCACCAACTTTTTTTTCAAACAATCTCTAGTTCTTTAATTTAAATTACTAATTCGATTGAATTTACAAGGGAAAGAAAACAAAAAAAATCATGATGATTGGTTAAATTCTGATCCATCGCGTAATTTTCAAACTGACCAATTATATTATAACTTTGATATTTTTCTCAATTGTCCCATAGCAAAAAATTTCATCATGTTACGTTTCTAAATTTATAAACGTAATGTATACATATGTAAAAATTAAAGACATAATTGACTAATTGGGTCATTTAAATAGCGAATTTTTGTTTACGTGATATTTTTCGTTTCCAAAAGCATACATAATTTCTCGCAAATCATTGACTATGAGACAATTAAAAAAATGTCAACGTTATGATATAATGTGCGATTTTTTAAAGTTTTGGGATCGACCAAAATTTGACCAAATTTCGTGGTTTTCTTTTGGCCATTTACCCAAGCCCTTTGTCATTTTTTGTTGATTACTTACATGTTTTGTTTATGATATGTATACAGATTATTATTTCCTATGCATTCTTAATTTACATTACCCTAAATAATCTATTCCACATTAATTTTCCCTTTCATCATCTTTTTGCTTCTTTGTACTGCTCATATGTTGTGAAACGGTTCAATAAGTAGAATTGTAGAAATTACGAATACAACAAAAATGCATGTTATTGGAAATGCAAAGTCGAAGAAACAAAGAAACAAAATCACACAAAACAATAGTTTTCAAGCATGTGTATAATTGGAGGTTTTAGGCATCAGGATTGGCAAGGAGGTAAGCCTCAATGGCCTTGAACATAGCCATGGCCTTCTCTTTCCCTTCCTTAATCTTCTCCTCACTAATCTCAGCATCACCCTTTGTGTTGTAGATGCTTCTGTTCTTACAAATGCTTCCTCCATCTTCAGTTGGGACGATCTTCACATGATATGTAACGGATTCAATCACTCCTCCAAGAACATAGCCCTCGATTATGCTGTAACTGTGGGTCAAGTTCTCCTTGTCGATAGCATCCACACGGTGCTTGACGCTCTTGTACTGACTCCCTTCGCCAAAATGGATAAGCTTGATGGTCCCAACGCCACCATCCCCTTCCAAGATCTCGACGTTCTTGATTGCCTGAGGCATGATCTTGGGGACGAGGGTGTCAACATCGAGCACCACGGCCTTAAAAATCCTTGCGGCCGAGATGGAGGAAGGGATCTCAATATCGTAAGTGATGGCACCCATGATTAGATGAAGTAAAATGAGAAAAATGTAGTTGTAATTAAGTAGGAAGATTTGTGTAATATGGTTGTAAATGTGGCTAAGTGATATGGGAAAATGTGAGATCGGAGCTCCCTATTTATAGCATAGAATCGAAGGTTCACTTCTTAACTGTATAAAATGTGGGCTTGTGTGTGTAGCCAAAATTGTTGATAACAAAGTCTACTCTTCTTTCTGGTGGAGAGTGGTAGGTGCATGGCGTTCCAATATTGACTAGTCTTCGCAAGTTACACTAGAATATTTCACCAATAAATTTCCATGATTTATCCCCCATAGAAATAGACTAATTGTGAAGACATGAATTTTAATGCGTAATTAATACCCATAAATAATAAAGTAAAAGAGCATAGAAGAAAAAGTTATCATGAATATGAACTATTTGTATGAGACACAAGAAAATTCGATTTATTTATATGAGATGGAAGGAGTATTTTCAACCTTCATATAAATATAGTACTCCATAAATTATAATTTAATCATTAATAACACTTAAAATTTACATATTTCTTTTGATAAATAACCACATTTTCAGTTAAGGAACTATAAAAATGTTTATGTTGAAAAGTGAACACATTAGAGCATTTCTAATGGTAATAGGCCAGGTAAGTCATAGGCTAGCCACAAACTCCTCCAGCCACATCATCAGGACTAAAACTCCTCCTGCCACATCATCAGGACAAGCAACTGGACAAGCAATAGGCTAGCAATAAGCTAGCCACAATAAACAAAATTATAAAAAATAAATAATTAACAATCACACAAAATACGGAATTAAATTTACGACACAGATACGCGAAAATTCAATAATAATATTTAAATTAAAAAAAGTACATTAATTAAAAAAAATTACATTAATTAAAAAAAAATCTAACGACGTGCAGTCCTTCACGGCCACAACTCTTCAATTAAATCCTTTTGGAGTCGAATATGAGCATCCACTTGGCGCATGTCGGCATGTGCCTTGAGGCGGCCGACTTCATCGTGAGGTACCCCCCTTCGTACATTGGGGGCGGCCACACCGTGGCTTGGGCCGACTTCATTAGCATCGTCATTGGCCCAACTAGTCAGTTGTACACCTTCATCTTCGACAATCATGTTGTGCAGGATAATACAGGCATACATTATATCAGCAATGCAGTCGACATGTCACAAACGCGTTGGACCCCTAATTGCCGCCCATCGAGACTGGAGCACACCAAATGCGCGCTCCACGTCCTTACGCGCCGACTCCTGCCGTTCCGCAAAGTAGGTATTCCTCTCATCTGATGCACATCTGATCGTCTTCACAAAGACGGGCCACCTAGGGTATATCTCATCCGCCAAGTAGTAGCCCATATCATGCTGGTTCCCGTTGGCGATAAAACTGATGGCCGGACCGACGCCCTGGCACTGCTCGTTGAAAAGGGGCGACGAGTTGAGGACGTTGAGGTCGTTGTTCGACCCGGCTACCCCAAAATATGCATGCCAAATCCACAGCTGGTAATCAGCTACGGTCTCAGGATCATCGTGGGATTCTTTCCCTTGTAGTCGGTCGTGTAGAACCCTTTCCAAGCAGCGGGACAATTCTTCCACTCTCAATGCATACAATCTATGCTGCCCAACATCCCGAGGAACCCATGCTTCTCCCCGTGCATCTGCATCAGATCCTGGCACTCTTCAAGGGCAGGGCTTTGAAGATACTGATCAAAGAATATTTCAATGACGCCCTGACAGAAATACTTCAGACAATCCAAGGCAGTCGTCTCACCGATGTGGAGGTACTCGTCCCACATGTCTGCCGCGCCTTCGTAGGCCAACTGCCAGCCGCATCGTACCTGAACCGGAAACACAAATATCGACGCTCCAAATCATCAACGATACGCATAAACACTGCCCTACACATCCTAAAACGCCGCCTGAAAAGAGGCGCCCCAAACCGCGGCTCCTCCGCAAAGTAGTCTTCATATAGCCGCTGATATGCAGCTACGTGATCCCGATCAATCACTGCTCGTCGGTGGACAACGGGTGGAGGTCGAGGTACCGCCGGCTGCAAGGCCCTTTGTATCAACCGGTTTATCTAGCGGGACGTATATGCCTCCAACTATTCGTTCATTTGCCGTTCGTACTCCTCGGCATCCCCACCACTACCACCTGCGTTACTCATTTCACGTTGTTGCTCTTGTACAGAAATTAAGATTGAGAGAAAACTCGTTAAAACAAGTGGTGCGAATAAAAATGACGCGTAAATCGCGTATATATAGTGTTTCAAAAAATTTAAAAAAAAATAAAATTGAGCTGGCCGATCGCTCGCCGATCAGGAGCCTGCAATGGCGGCCAGCCGACCGGCGAGCGGATCGGCCAGCACCTGAAAATCGGCGTCGGATCGCCGATGTTTTCGCCGAAATGGCGCTCGCCGGTTCCAATGGTTCGGCGAGCGGACCGGCCAGCGTCGGGAATCGGCTAGCCTGTCCGCTCGCCGCCATCGGAGGTTATCTTAACTAGCGTTTGATTTTTGGGAACGACTACGACCCCACGCACGCGAAAATTATGTTCCAAAGTTGGAAGTTTGAAGTAGTAATTCTCAATTTTTTGATCATCAACTCAAAGATGGCATATGCAGCCGTTCATTTATGAACCATTCATTTCCTTGAAAGAGTTTCTCGAAGAATTCCCCGATGAGACGCCAAGCAATTTGTACGATCGTATCAAGCAAGCTGCGCGTGAAGCAGAACACCTTATTGTATCTATCATATCGGAGGAAAATCAACCTCAGCGCTGTGCTCCTTTAACAGGAAAATCCAAATTAAAACGCCAAGTGAAAATGATAATGGAGCAAACTAATTCAATCAGTATTGAGGTGAGGAACATGAAGCATAATAAAGCTGCCACAATCAAAGATGCAGTGCAAACTGGTGCTTCTTCTACTGCAGCAGGTTTGCCATCTATCGACTCTATGGTTGGTTTACATGAAGATTTGATAGCAATTAAGTCTCGATTGTGTGAAGAATCGCCCAATTTACAAGTTATCCCTATTTGTGGTATGGGTGGTATAGGCAAGACCACTCTTGCAAGAAGTGTTTATGATGATCCACTGACCCAACAGCATTTTTATATTCGTGTTTGGGTTAAGATATCACAGGATTAGAGTGCAGATGTGATTCTTTCTGAGCTCTTAGCTTCCATGAAAGAATTTGACAATGAAAGATTTGGTGGATTGGTTGGGGAAAAGGTGTTCAAAATCTTGAAATGTAGACGGTATCTCATCATAATGGATGATACATCATAATGGATGATATTTGGAGTGTGGAGGCTTGGGATGAGATAAGAGCTATACTTCCCGATGATGGTAATGGAAGTCGAGTCATTTTAACCACGAGACTAACCGATGTTGCTGCTTATCCTGACCCTCGTAGCCCTCTTCATGAGATGCGTTTAATGGATGAAATTCAAAGTTGTCATCTGCTCCGGAAGAAGGTGTTTGGTCCCCAAGATTGTCCTTTGGAACTGGAGAGAATTGTGGAAGAGATTGCAAGGAACTGTAGAGGACTGCCTCTTGCAGTTGTGGTTGTTGCAGGAATGCTATCCACAGTTGGAGAAAATCCAGCTTCGTGGAAGGCTATTGCTGAAGACGTAAGATCAGCTGTTACTTCAAAGGGACAGTTTGAGAGTATATTGTCTCTGAGTTACACTCACTTGCCTCATTATCTGAGGCCATGTTTCTTGTACATGGGAATGTTTCCCCAAGATCATGAGATCTGTGCCTCAAAACTCATACTATTATGGGTAGCTGAGAACTTTGTGAGACATCCCGATGGATCCAAAAGCTTAGAAGAAGAGGCAAAAGAGTGTCTGAAGGATCTCGTGAGACGAAATCTTGTTTTTGTTAACAAGAGGAAGTTTGATGGCGAGATCAAAAGTTGCAGCCTCCATGATCTAATGCGAGATTTGTGTGTAAGAAAAGCGCATGAAGGGAAGTTCTTTTTGGATTTTGGGGGCTGGCATGATAGGAGGTATTTTCCTCTTGCAATCAGAGAAAATCAGCGTCGTGTAAGTGTTTCTCCTTCGGGTTTACCATACCTTTCTAAAATAGATAGCTTAACCATCCATACAATTATGTGCTTCCATGTAAAATCTGTAGCAAATATGTTGGAAAGATTTGGATTGCTGAGGGTATTGGACGTAGGGGATGTTTATGTGAGATCACTGCCATATGAACTATTTGACCTGTTAAACCTAGTATACCTTTCTATATACTATCATGGAAGGATACCTGCAGCCATTTCTAAGCTTCATAATCTTTAAACTTTAACACTTCATTCAATGAATGCATGGAGACGTTTCAAAGCTCGTTGGATCAATTTGCCACACGAAATCTGGACCTTGCCTCAATTAAGACATCTTGTCTTCTATGGACGGTTACCTGATCCAGAAGAAAGAATAACTTCTAGTCTAGAAAACCTCCAAACACTTTCTTTAGTTTCACATGCCATGTGTAGTGAAAGGATTTTGAGAATGATCCCAAATCTAAAGAAATTGGAAATCGATTGTTCTGATTGTCGTCCGAGCCAAAGTTTCCTGAACAATCTGGTACTTCTGCATCAACTCGAAGATTTGAAACTTCGTTCATCTTCGAGTGATGAAATTTTCCACAGGGACATGTTCACTTTTCCGAGGACGCTGAAAAAGCTGACTTTAAGTCGCGTGCCTCTTCCTTGGGAGGAGCTGACTGTTGTTGGTTCGTTGCCAAATCTTCGGGTGCTCAAACTAACCTACTGGGCTTGCAAAGCAGACACGTGGGAAACAACTGAAGGAGAGTTCCCTCAGCTGGAATTTCTGTTGATAGAACAGTCTGGTCTCAAGTATTGGATAACTGAAAGTAGCCATTTCCCAATGCTCAAGTGTCTAGTGCTCGATGACTGTTGGGATCTCTCTGAAGTTCCCGAAGGCATTGGAGAAATTCCAACACTTGAACTGATTGAGGTGAAGGGAATAGTGAGAGAGTCGCTCATGGAGTTGGCCAAGAAGATTCAGGAGGAGCATAAAGAATGGGGAAACGATGCCTTTCAAGTTCGTTGCATGTATCGTCAATGATATGCTCTTCCCAGGTTTTTGTGGATGGAAAAGATTCACTGCTGCTGATCATGTATTTGCATACAAATCATTATTAAGTTAGGTCTGCAATTTTTTGTGACATTTCAGGTGTTAGAGAAAATGGCAGAAAGAGAAGTCAAGGCCCCAAGTGCGCAGTGGTGTTCCATGAATTACTACTAAGAACAGGGGAATGATATGAGTTTGGTCCTAGGCCAGGTTAGATCTTTGTAATATCCCATAAAACTAAAACATAAAATGATTTCAGCCACATTTTATACAATAACTTATTTCAAAGAATGATATAACAAGATATATACTAGCATTGCTGACTATGGTTTTATTTGGAGTTTGGTTTCATGTTTTATGATGTTTTGGAACCTCAATGCCAATATTGTTGATCGATCCAGTGAGTACAACGTGAATTGTACTTCAGTGATCTTTTTGAATACTTAGAAATAATGCTAGTTTGTGGACAACTTGATGTAGTTTTTATATAGGAAAAAAGAACCATTTGATGAGAAGAATACAACAAAAATGCATGTTATTGGAAAATACAAAGTCGAAGAAACAAAGAAACAAAATCACACAAAACAATAGTTTTCAAGCATGCATGGACGTGTATAACTGAAGCTTTTAGGCATCAGGATTGGCAAGGAGGTAAGCTTCAATGGCCTTGAACATAGCCATGGCCTTCTCTTTTCCTTCCTTGATCTTCTCCTCACTAATCTCAGCATCACCATTTGTGTTGTAGATGCTTCTGTTCTTACATATGCTCCCTCCATCTTCAGTTGGGACGATCTTCACATGATAAGTAACGGATTCAATAACTCCTCCAAGAACATCGCCCTCGATTATGCTGTAACTGTGGGTCAAGTTCTCCTTGTCGATAGCATCCACACGGTGCTTCACGCTCTTGTACTGACTCCCTTCCCCAAAATGGATAAGCTTGATGGTCCCAACGCCACCATCCCCTTCCAAGATCTCGACGTTCTTGATTGCCTGAGGCATGATCTTGGGGACGAGGGTGTCAACATCGAGCACCACGGCCTTAAAAATCTTTGCAGCCGAGATGGAGGAAGGGATCTCAATATCGTAAGTGATGGCACCCATGATAAGATGAAGTAAAATGAGAAAAGTGAAGTTATAAGTAGGAAGATGAGATTTGTGTAGTAATGGTTGTAAATGTGGCTTTTAGTGAGATGGGAACATGAGAGAATAATAGCTCCCTATTTATAGCATAGAATCGAAGGTTCTGTGTCTTAAATCTTAATTGTGTGGGCTTGTGTGTGTAACCAGGAGTAGTTGGATAAAATATGTCTACGCTTTCTTTTGTTTGATAGTGTTAAATTAGTGCTCATGGCGTGCCTATATTGACCTGTCTTCGCTTAGTTGCTGTAGAATTTCTTATTCATTTCTTTAATTTGATTTTTTTGGAGCGATTCTTATTCATTTCTTTAATTTGATTTTTTTGGAGCGATCTATTGTGATGTTACAATTGATTATTGTTTGGTACAGATTCCATACGTTATAAACTAATTATACAGCTTCGAACGTTAACCATTTTATATACATTCAAATGGGAAGGCCATGACTTCACATTACAAATTCATTCCTTCATATGCGATCAAAGTCAACATCATCTAGAATGTCAAATACTCCTATTACTTTATTTTAATAGTTCATCCAATTGCATCTTATTTATTACTCCGTTCGTCCGCGATTACATTGTATTTTTTGGCGATTCAAATTTGAAGAATGTGAGTGGAAAAAACTAGTGAAATATGGATTTCACTTTAAATAGTACTCCCCCGTCTGCGAAAAAATATCCCATTTTGCCGGGGTGTATGTGATTAAAGTCTCGTTTACTTTTTCTAAGTAAGTGGACTATACTATTCACCTAAATCATTACAATCACATTCCATACTAAGGACCCGTTTGATAAACTAGTAATACCTAGATATAGATAATTATATGGTCATTTCTAAGTATTTGATATCATATTTAAGTTACCATCTCGGCCCTTGTTTATCTCCATGGCCCATCCGAGCCCGCAGATTTACCCCCAAAATACAGTGATATGTATCTCACAAATTTGGTCGGATAGCATATCTCCCTCAATTTATTTACCTAGAAAAGAAAAAATTTCTCCTTCGTACCCTTGCGTCAATCTTCAGCCATATACTCCAAAAAATTTTGCATTCCTCCAAGTAAATCTGTATCAACTCTTCCTCCAAGTAAATCTGCGTTAAAATGAACAAGCAAATTCAAAGTCCATTGCCAAAATTTCCATTCGGTGCTCATTCATCACCAAATTTTCTCTCTTTTTTTTTATAATAATGAAATTCTTTGTGAGCTATTCAATTTGTTGCCTTTCTTGTGATGATATTATTTTTATTTGTTTCCTTCAATTCAATATAATCGATGAATTTTTTAATTTTTGGAACAATTTTTTTCTCATAAGGTTTTTGAAGAGTTCTGTTTGTGGCTTATAAACCCTACATGTGTGATTACGTACACTTCTTCTCTAGGATTTGTTTAAGGCTTTCTCATAATTGAGGTGAACTCATTATCTTCCTACCACAGTTGTGCACTGTTCTATTTCTTTGTGCAAATATTAAAGCATTACTTATTCAATAATTTGGTTTATCTTTTTTTTGTATTCATATACCCAACAATCTATTGTGCGTAATTCAGGAATATAATGATTGGCATTTAAAAACTTATCATAGTAAATTTTTGTAATTTTGTATAGGTCTGCCTTATATGCTTGAGAAATTAAATCATTTATAAGTGAATTACGGTCCAATATATAGGCGAATTATTGACGTTTTACGTGACAGTGTTATAGAGCAAGCCGCCGTGAGAAATAAGGAGGGAAAAAAGAGAGACAAATGTGATATTGTTTTTTTGTTCCCACCTAGATTATATTGGAAATAAGATTTAATTATGTCAATGCAACAAGGACAATTTCGGAAATAATTGAATTTAATTAGGACAAATTTGTCATTGCATATTTATTTCTGATTTCATAACTTTCCTATCAAACAAAGTGAGCTTATTAGAAAAAAAAATTAACTAGGATATCAAACGTGTGTTATTAAAACCATACCTTTCCCTAACTTGGTCTAAATATTGATCACTAACTAACCTATGCATATCCCACATCACTTATCAAACATGCCCTAATAGTAGTATATAAAGTGAGGTTCATATTCCACTAACTCAATTCCCCATTTTTCTTCATAAAATCAAATAAATTTTTAAAATCCATGCCGAGTCAAAATAGTACTGTGGACGGTTTGAGTAAAATAAGTTAATGATGCTCCATTTGAGCATGCTTACTGCCGATGATATATTGAGTATCTCTAATTCCCAAGGATCTTATAAAATAATTTCTGAAAATATACCTGTTTATTCCCAAAATATAAATCTGTTTATGAATACAAATAGACAAATAACATATCTAAAATAAAAGATACTCCACTTAGGCAGGCATGCTCCTAGGGATCAAAATGAGATATGGAATGGGTCTTTTTCTTAAATTTCTAACTTTGATATAATCAAGTTTGTTGCTTGCTCAATTTAACTCATTTCTTTTTTAGTAGTGCTAGAGCTTTGAATGCATTATTGATTGTACTGTAATAAATTCTAACTACTTAAGTTTTTCTAAGCTTGGTAAAAAAAATTGAGGAACAAGATATCTCTGGCGCACCGAGTCACGATTTTATGAAGTAACAATATTACCTCTATATCAATTACCACTACACAAGATACCAAGAATAAAATGTTTATTAATTAGAAAATAAGTCTCATTAATTTATTAGAGGTTTATTAGTAGCTATTTAAATTATAAAGTTTGGTCAAATTCAGGTCCGACCCATGGAGTTTAAAGTTAGAATATTAAATTATGAAGTATCAATTTTTCTCAATTTTCCTATCTATATATAAAATGTGTTCTTTGATTGATATTTAAAAATATGATTTAAGTATTTATTTCATCTTATTACGTTTTTCTTATTTTAATTAAAAATGCCAACTTGGATATCATACATTTTGTATATAAAAGGGACAACTCAGAAAAATTGAAATTTTATGATTTATTAGTTAAATTTTAAATTTCGTAGGATGAATCAGAATTTGACCAAACTCGGGGATTTAAATAGCTATGAACTTTAAATAAATTAATGAGATATATTTGCTGATCGATAGACATTTTATTTCACAATTATATAACGTGCTAAGTGCCAACAAATGCTAAATGAGTAATCTCGTTCACATTATATTGATATAGAAAAACAAAGAACCCTTTGATTAGAAGAAAACATCGAAAATACATGTTATTGGAAATGCAACGTCGAAGAAACAAGAAACAAAATCACACAAAACAATAGTTTTCAAGCATGCATGGCTCATGGCTGTGTATAATTGGAGGTTTTAGGCATCAGGATTGGCAAGGAGGTAAGCCTCAATGGCCTTGAACATAGCCATGGCCTTCTCTTTCCCTTCCTTAATCTTCTCCTCACTAATCTCAGCATCACCCTTTGTGTTGTAGATGCTTCTGTTCTTGCAAATGCTCCCTCCATCTTCAGTTGGGACGATCTTCACATGATATGTAACGGATTCAATCACTCCTCCAAGAACATCGCCCTCGATTATGCTGTAACTGTGGGTCAAGTTCTCCTTGTCGATAGCATCAACACGGTGCTTCACGCTCTTGTACTGACTCCCTTCGCCAAAATGGATAAGCTTGATGGTCCCAACGCCACCATCCCCTTCCAAGATCTCGACGTTCTTGATTGCCTGAGGCATGATCTTGGGGACGAGGGTGTCAACATCGAGCACCACGGCCTTAAAAATCCTTGCGGCCGAGATGGAGGAAGAGATCTCAATATCGTAAGTGATGGCACCCATGATTAGATGAAGTAAAATGAGAAAAGTGAAGTTATAAGTAGGATGGTTTGTGTAATGAGATGGGAAAATGAGAGAATATGAGCTCCCTATTTATAGTATAGAATCGAAGGTTCACTTTTTATTTTCTTAATTGTGTGGCCTTGTGTGTGTACGTAGCCAAAGTTGTTGAATACTAACAAAGTCTACTCTTTTTTTTGGTGGCGAGTGTGAAACAAGTGTGCATGGCGTTCCAATTTTGACTAGTCTTCGCAAGTTGCAGTATAATTTCATCTTCGTTCCTTACATTAAATTTCTAGGTTTAGTATAGTAAGTTCATGTGAAGGGCATGACTTCACATTACGAGTCCATTCTTTCATGTACGTACGATTATATATAGTCAACCTTCTAGAAAGGCAATTACTACTTTATTTAAATAATGCTGCCAACTTTTTCTTATTTAGATTTTAGGCTCATCAACTTATTTTATTATTATCAGTTTGCATTGTTTTTCGCCATCCTTACCACATTTGGTTCCAACTTATATTACTCTTAGTTTAAGTTTTTGGTCACTCTTCCAACTTTCAATTATAAATAAAAGTATCACTATATGTTTGTCCTAGAATCCTAGTACGTACCAACCTGCTTTATATATAAAAAAAATATATGGTATTTTAGAGTGCAACTAGTGTAATATTCGTGCGATACACAAGAATTTAGTTTTGCACGTTGTTACATACTCCCTCCTCGTTTTTTTCATTTAGGCGTTTCATAGTACTAGAATTTCTTATTTTAGTAAAAAAGAAATGTATTCGCTACTATAAAATGGAGGGAGTACAAACTTTCAATATTCGTGTATTATTTTTTCATGTAAATACACAAACTTCCAATATTTTCTGATTTTTTCCTGAAGTTCTACTTTTAAATTTAAACGTATAAACTTTAAATTTTCTAATTTTTCCCCATATTAACAATTCCTTTTTTCTTAACTTTTGTCATGTTCTAATTTTATCCCAAATGTTTCCTTTTTCTGATTTACTCCCCCATCCCATAATAATTGTCACTCTTTTTCATTTCGGTCCGTCCCATAATAATTGTCACACTTCATATTTACCATAAATGTTTTGTAGGTCCCACATTCCATTAACTTACTTCACTCACATTTTATTATAAAACTAATATAAAAAAGTGGGTCTCACATTCCATAACTTTTCCAACTAACTTTTTTTTACATTTCTTAAAATTTGTACCCACAATAAGAGTGACAAATATTGTGGGACGGAGAGAATAAATAATAACAAATGCAAAACCAATATGGGATTCTCCCTATCCTCCTGATATCTTCTCCCAACATAGACGTCACAACGGTCCGGGAACCAGCGGTTCACGGTTCGGAACCGCCGGTTCCGGTTCAAGAAAATCATGAACCTGAACCGGCCCGTCCTAGGTCCGACGGTTCCGGTTCCTGAACCGTGAACCGGCGGTTCATCTCAACCGCCGGAACTGCCGGTTCCTATCGGGTTCCGGGCCGGTTCGTCCGGTTCGGCGGTTCATAGAATTTTTATTTTTTTTATTAACATTGTAAATGTAATTTAAGTAAAAAATGTAAATATACTTGCATAAATAAAATTATAATGATGCGATGTACAAATGCAATTTTATTGATACAAATTACAACTTAAAATTTACAAATTTATAAATGAAAATGATTCGAGCACAACTTAAATTTAAAATTTAAGTTGAGATGCCTACGTATCTTCAATGCTCAATTGCATTTTGGAATCAAAGTCCAAGTAGTTCTCTTACCTTGCTTACCTATTTGGCTTGATAAGAGGAATTGACCTACTCTTCTTCGCCGGGGAAGTAGTCTTGGTCGGGTTGTACTACTTGATTGTCCCAATCTACTAAAAGTATTTTATGTACCCAAACTTGCAAAGTATAGTTTTATATACCATACCGCCATATGTATTTAATACTTGCAATGTTATGTACCCAAACTTGCAAAAACGTTGTACATCTAAGACCATTTTAAGGTTAAAGTATGTGAGAAATAATTTGGTGATGTTAGAACTATTTTAAAATTATATCATAATTATTTTTATTTTGATTTTGAATGTCATTGGAATCATTTTATGTAATAAGTAATGTATAGAAGAATCTTAAATTTTGTGACAATAATGAAAAATAGACATTTTGCATAGTCAATATCAACAAAAAGTAAAACATTAAATGATAAGTTATAGTTATTTTTTGTGTAAATAGACTGATTTGTATTTAATAAAATTGTACAAATAAATATTATTTTCGACAAAAATAAAATAAAATGACAACTAGAATTTAAAATCATTAAACTATTTAATATTAATTTTTTATAAAAAATATATATAAAGAATAAGTAATGTTTATAAAAGTTGCCGGAACCGCCGGTTCGGAACCACCGGTTACGGTTTGCCAAAATTTGGAACCTGAACCGGCCCGGGGGAACCAGCGGTTCTGGTCACGGTTCGAACCGTCGCCGACGGTTCCGGTTTCGGTTCGGAACCGCCGGTGACGGTTCCGGGCCGGTTCGGCCGGTTCGGTTCGGTTTGGGGACCTCTATCCCAACAACACAATCTCAGACATATTGCAACAAGCAAATCCATTAGGACAATTTATACAATTAGAAACAATATAGGTTTAATTTCTTAACTTAAATAAAGTATTTAGGCCGAGTCTTTTCTTCTATTTTATATATAGGCTCATAAATCTATTACAAATTCTAATATTTTATGACTATTTATGTACTTGATTATATTTTTATAGATTGATTTTAAAAACATATAGTACTACAGAAAACTAGACTCGTCCCTAGTGGGCTCAAACTCGACTACGGGCCAATCAACCATTTCGAATAAATTCTTAATCAACTAAACTGTTTATTGAAATACTAATAGAAATAACAACTGGAAAAATAACATTGAATTGGTACTGGGAAAAAAAAATTCTATCTGGTGATATGAGCAATGAAGGAATCCAGCTGCACCCGCAACTCCCTCACGGCTGCCCCCAGCTCCTCCGCCTTCTTCCTATTCCTCTCCCCTTCCTCCGACGCCATCAATCTCCTCACCACACTCTCAACCATCCCCGCTCTCACCACTTCCTCTCTGTCCTTCCACTCCATCACCTCGACCCCCGTCCCGCAACCAGCGCCGCATTTGTGGGCTGATCGGAGTGCATCGGCCACGCCGCGATCGCCACACCCGCCGTGATACTCTCGACACAAGAATTCCACACCCGCAGTGGCTCATGAACCCCCCGATCGCCGGATGCGCCAATATCTGCGGCTGCGGGGCCAACTCTCTCACCACCATTCCCTGATCATCAATCTGTCAAACATGCTGAAATTAGAGAAGTCAAACATACCGAAATTGGAAAGCTTAATTAGAGGAGAAAGATGTGTAATTGATACAGAATTAATTTGTTACATTGTCCTAGAATAGGTTGATATCTTACCTAACTTACATTGTATCATCTCCTACTTAAGGAGGAAGGGCCGAGAGCTACAAATATATTGAAAAAGAATAAAATCATCTTCTCCCAAACTCTTTCACTATGAGCCTTAATCGCCTAACTCTCGATTACCATCTTTAAGATGGTATCAGAGCAGGTTCGGGACTCAGAACAGATTCATCACCGTCCCGGGCATACCTTTCCCGACCTTTCCTAGAACCCCTGCAAACCCACCAAGATGTCAGAATTTGACACAATCAAAGCCGAATCCACAGAAAACTTCCAACTATCCAATGTGAAATCAATCACAAAGCTTACTGCACAATTTGCAGAATTTGTGACTTCAATTACAGAGCTTACTGCACAATTTGCTGAAATTGTGAAATGGCAAAACAACCAACAATTAAAGCCATCAAACCAACACCAACCAAGCCAAATCTCCCCTAAACCAGAGTTGGTTCACCTACAATCCAGAATAAATGGAGACAATTACTCCTTCTGGGCAAATCGGATGGAGCACGCTATCGGAGAAGAGGGCCGAAACGGTGGAGGCCGAGGAGGCGAGAGAGCCGCAGCGGCCGCCGCACATGACCACGCCACCAACACCGATCCTCCGGCGGGCAGCAGTAGTGGCGGCGGCATCCCCGATAGCGGCGACGAAGGGTTACCTGGTGAAGCTATGGCTCCAACGGCCGCCGCACATGACCACGCCACCAACACCGATCCTCCAGCGGGCGGCAGCAGTGGCGGCGGCGAAGGGGGTGAAGCTAGGGTTCCCACGTCAGAATTGAGGGAGGCGGCCAGAATACCAAATCGCAAACATACATATGCCCAACACTTCTACATTCCAAAACCATCTCCCACAAATTCTAAATGCAATAACCGACCCCAGCCAAAAAAAACCATTCAGAATATACCCCAAAAATCCCAAATACTCCAAATTAACCCCCGCCCAAGAGTTATCTATCCAATTACACCCCAAAATTCCCGAAAATCCCAAAGCCATCCCCTGAATTCTCGAAAATCCCAGTTTCACCCCCACCGAAAGAAAAACGCAAAAAACACCCCCCAAACTTCCGAAAAATTCCAAACTGACCCCCCACTTGCAAAAACTTTGCAAATTGCACCCTCCCCTAAATATTATTTCGGGCCAACCATATCCTGCCGGAACTCCTTTGATGCCTTAGCCTGTTCCTCTACATCTGTTTCGGGCCCAAAAGACCCTCAATGGATTTTTGACTGTGGGGCAACGGACACGATATCGTTTGAAGCCTCGGATTTTGTTTCCATAGCCAAATCGAAGAAATCCTATGTCCAAACTGCCAGTGGGGACCTAGCACAAGTTATGGGGGCAGGCACAATCAATATCTCGCCGACTCTATGCCTCTCGAATTGTCTTTTTGTTCCGTCTTTATCACATAAACTGTTATCCATAAGTCACGTGACTAGAGAACTGAATTGCAAATTACTGATGCAACCTCGCTTCTGCATGTTACAGGATATCAAGACGGGGACGATAGTTGGGCGTGGCACGGAGCGAGACGGACTGTACTATGTGGACGAGATAGCCCAACAGAGTGTTGCAATGATGCTGACTCCCGGACCGACAGACAGACAGGCTTGGCTTTGGCATCGTCGGTTAGGGCACCCATCTTTGGGGTACTTTCGTCTTCTTTTTCCTGAATTAGCTAGATCCTTGAACTCCTTTCACTGTGATACTTGTGTGTTGGCTAAGAACCATAGACATTCCTTCAAATTGAACAACACTAGAGTAAAATCCCCGTTTGCTTTAGTACATTCGGATGTTTGGGGTCCCGCTCCTATCCCGGGGGGACAAGGTTTTCGTTATTTTGTGCTTTTTATTGATGACTACTCCCGCATGACTTGGATCTATTTCTTGAAAAATAAACATGACGTGTTTGATAGGTTTGTAGATTTCTATAATCTTATTCAAACTCAGTTTCAACACACCATCCAGATCCTTAGATCAGACAATGGGGGGGAATTTGTTAACAATAAAATGCGAGAATTTTTTAGGAATAAGGGATTAGTCCATCAAACCTCGTGTGCGTACAATCCGGAACAAAACGGGGTAGCCGAAAGGAAAAACAGGTACATACTCGAAATTACCCGAGCTCTCTTAATTGAATCTAAAGTACCAAAGTCGTTTTGGCCAGAAGCTGTAGCAACCGCTGTGTACCTCCTAAATCGTCTACCTACTGGCATTCTCAACTTCAAAACTCCATTAGATATTTTTTCCCAACACTTCGACATCCCATCATCCCTATCCCTAGAACCTAAAGTGTTTGGATGCTCGGTCTTTGTCCACATTCCTAAACACGAGCGGTCCAAATTTGATCCCTGCGCGCTCAAATGTGTTTTCCTAGGCTATGGAAAAAATCAAAAAGGTTACAGATGCTATGACCCTAAGACTCGTAGGATACACACCACAATGAATTGTGATTTTGTGGAAGGGGAATACTTCTATGCCCAATCTAGTAGTCAGGGGGAGACACAAACTTCAGCCAATGGCCCGAATAATGACCTCCTAGATTGGCTACCAGATACTCTAAACAACCAATTAGGGGGAGTGCCACCAGGGGAATTACAAACAGGGGGAGAGCCACCAGGGGAACTACAAACAGGGGAAGAGTCACAGCCAAGTCCTGTCATAGACGTTGGTCCACCTGAGGAAGTTAGCAACACCGCCGGGCCGTCACCTCCGGTAATACAGAATGTCGAACAAAGTGACACTGACCAGTCGTCAACCCCGCCTTCGATTCCTGAGGTAAACAGTTCAGATTTTGATAATATAGCTCCGGACAGCACTAACATTCATAGGGGCAATGGAGAGGAGTGTGGAACAAGTGGACAAAATGTCGATTCAACAGACCCATACGAGTTACCTCCAAGAAGAACAAGAGGAGTGCCTCCTCGAAGGTACTCACCAGACTGGAAAGGGAGAAAGGCCAAATATGCAGTCTCCAACATTGCGCAAAGTCACCTATCAGAAATGGCCCGAGCCTTCGAAACTGCTCTATATGAAGAAGAAGACATTCCGCAAACATTTGAGGAGGCAAGTAAACATAAACACTGGAGGGAAGCCATGAAGAAGGAGATAGACGCCTTAGTAAAAAATGGTACATGGGAGAAATGTACATTGCCAACAGGAAAGAAGCCAGTTGGATGCCGGTGGATATTCACCATAAAAAGAAGGGCAGATGGTTCAATCGAGAGATACAAGGCGAGACTTGTGGCTAAAGGATACACCCAAGTATATGGAGTAGATTATGAAGAGACATTCTCTCCAGTGGCAAAGATGGAGACTGTGCGTACACTATTATCTGTAGCAGCTTGCAAAGACTGGAATCTACACCAGTTCGATGTGACTAACGCATTCCTCCATGGAGAACTAGAAGAGAACAAGGAAGTATACATGGAAGTCCCACAAGGTTTTTCCGGGGAATTCGGAGAAGGAGAAGTTTGCCGGTTACGGAAAACCTTGTACGGTTTAAAACAGTCTCCACGGGTCTGGTTTGGCAGGTTTTGCCAAGCTATGTTCAAGCACGGATTTCAACAAAGCCAGTCCGATCACACACTCTTCACAAAAAGAAGAGACAACAAGGTAACTTGCCTTCTTATCTACGTTGATGATATGATTATCACGGGAGATGACGTAGAGGAAATCCAGAGGCTGAAGGAGAATCTGTTCAAAGAATTCGCGATGAAAGATCTAGGAGCACTAAAATACTTCTTGGGGATAGAAGTGTTGCGATCTAAACACGGAATATTCCTAAGGCAGAAAAAGTATGTTCTAGATCTATTGGCTGAAACAGGTCTCCTTGAATGTAAGCCCGCAGACACTCCAATGGTTCCTAACCATGGTTTGAAGATAGAGGATGGAGCAGAGCTCGCAGACAGAGAAAGGTACCAACGACTTGTCGGAAAACTCATCTATCTCTCACACACCAGACCCGACATTGCATACGCTGTGGGTATTGTAAGTCAGTTCATGCACCTACCTCAAGCTAATCACATGGAAGCTGCATTGAGGATCGTGCGTTATTTAAAAGGAACTATAGGATATGGGGTTTTCCTAGCAAAGAGAGAAGACTTGGAGATTGATGGATACACCGATGCTGACTGGGCAAGCAACCCGGTGGATAGAAAATCTACGGGAGGCTACTTTACTTTCATAGGGGGAAACTTGGTGACATGGAGAAGTAAGAAACAAAAGGTTGTAGCACTATCGAGTGCTGAAGCAGAGTTCCGTGGAATGAAGAGTGGACTCATGGAAATCCTCTGGCTAAGAAGGTTGCTCACAGAAATCGGGTTCCCACCTACTCGAAAGAGTCGACTGTTATGTGACAATAAGGCCGCCATCAGCATTTCAGAAAACCCAGTGCAACACGACAGAACGAAGCACGTGGAAGTTGATCGGCATTTCATCAAAGAAAAGCTAGACTGCGGTATTATCGAGTTCCCATTTGTCCGTTCGGAAGAACAACTCGCGGACATACTAACCAAAGCGGTTCTACCAAAAGTCTTCAAGGAAACATTAGCCAAGTTAAGCATTGGAGATACCATTGCTCAACTTGAGGGGGAGTGTCAAACATGCTGAAATTAGAGAAGTCAAACATACCGAAATTGGAAAGCTTAATTAGAGGAGAAAGATGTGTAATTGATACAGAATTAATTTGTTACATTGTCCTAGAATAGGTTGATATCTTACCTAACTTACATTGTATCATCTCCTACTTAAGGAGGAAGGGCCGAGAGCTACAAATATATTGAAAAAGAATAAAATCATCTTCTCCCAAACTCTTTCACTATGAGCCTTAATCGCCTAACTCTCGATTACCATCTTTAAGACAATCTCCCCAAACCCCTCCGGCAGCACAGCCCTCCTCACGTCGCCATCGAACACGTCGCATTTATCCGCATCTCTCAGCACCCATAGGAACTTCACCCCGCTCTGGATAAGCCCCTGACCAAGCTCAATCGTCTCCTCGTCTGATAAGGTAACCGTATTCCCGAAAGAGACGAAGATCACGGATCTCGGCTTCTGTTTATCCAGACACTGTAGGCATTCATGGCGGGATTCGTCGTGCGATTATGATCTGGAATTAGGGCAAATTGTCCAAGCGAGCTTGTTATTACTAAGCTCTGACTTTTCTACAACCTCGATGTAAGCAGCTTCGATCGATTTTAGATGTGTTGAAGATCGTCCCTGCCCTAAGCTCATACGATTCCGCTTGCAGAGAAGCGGGGGGGAGTAGGAGGGGATGATGCAATCGCCGGTGGACAACGTCCCTATATGGATTTACTGGCGCCGGACAACCCGCCGAGTACTCCTCTAGAGACTCAGTACACTGGCATCGAGACGTTCTCGCTTGAGGAGTTGGGGCTATCTCCGATCCGGGATTCTCCCACGACGAGGGGAGTGGCGGCGGGGAATCCGAGGAGTGAGAAGGCGGTTTTTTTTAACAATATAATATTTTTTTAATAATTATGTATTTTTTTAATTAAGTATGTTTTTTAAAATAAAGTGGTTTCATTTTCCCAGCATTTGTGTCGAAATTTTAATTCCGTAAATTGTTTAATTTGTGAATTTTATTGTGGGAAGTTCGTCGAAAAATTTTTGGGGATGTCCGCCACTGTGCAGTGGGATGTCCGTATGACGTGGCATCCGCAGTGGGATGTTCGTATGACGTAGCAGGAGGTGTTTTTGGGATGTCCGCGGGGATGTCCGTCGGGACATCCGCACCACTGCTAATGCTCTTATAGAGAGAATATTATTTCTTGCTCCATAAGTTGGTAGTAGTATTTTTTTTCTTGCTGCATAAGAGCATCTCCAATAGCGATAGCCCAGTCATAGCCTAGCCACAAACTCCTCCTGTCACATCATCCGGACAAGCAACTGGACAAGCAATAGCTCAGCCATAATAAACAAAATTATAAAAATAACAATCACATAAAATACGGAATTCAACTTACGACACAGATACGGAAAAATGCAATAATTTCATTTAAATTTAAAAGAAATGTACATTAAAAAAATTACAAAATTACAAAAAAAAACTAACGTCGTTCAGTCCCCCGCGCCCACAACTCTTCAATTAAATCCTTTTGGAGTCGAATATGAGCTTCCACTTGACACATGTCGGCATGTGCTTGGAGGCGGTCGGCTTCATCGTGAGGTACCCCACTTCGTACGCTGGAGGTGGCCACGCCGTGGCTTGGACCGGCTTCATTATCGTCGTTGGCCCAACTAGTCAGTTGTACACCTTCATCTTCGACAATCATGTTGTGCATGATAATACAGGCGTACATTATATCAGCAATGCAGTCGACATGCCACAAACGCGTTGGACCCCTAATTGCCGCCTATCGAGACTGGAGCACACCAAATGCGCGCTCCACGTCCTTGCGCGCCGACTCCTGCCGTTCCGCAAAGCAGACCTTCCTCTCATCTGATGCGCATCTGATCGTCTTCACAAAGACGGGCCACCTAGGATATATCTCATCCGCCAATTAGTAGCCCATATCATGTTGGTTCCCGTTGGCGACAAAACTGATGGCCGAACCGACGCCCTGGCACTGCTCGTTGAAAAGGGGCCACGAGTTGAGGACGTTGAGGTCGTTGTTCGACCCAGCTACCCCAAAATATGCATGTCAAATCCACAGCCGGTAATCAGCTACGGCCTCGAGGATCATCATGGGATTCTTTCCCTTGTAGTCGGTCGTGTAGAACCCTTTCCAGGCAACGGGGCTGTTCTTCCACTCCCAATGCATACAATCTATGCTGCCTAACATACCCGGGAACCCATGCTTCGCCCCGTGCATCTGCATCAGCTCCTGGCAGTCTTCGGGGGTAGGGCTTCGAAGGTACTGATCACTGAATATTTCAACCACGCCCTGACATAAATACTTCATACATTCAAGGGCAGTCGACATGCCGATGTGGAGGTACTCTCGTGCCACATGTCTGTCGCGCCTCCGTAGGCCAACTGTCTGATTGCCGCAGTGCACTTTTGAATAGGTGTGTGGCCGGGTCTCCCAGCCGCATCGTGCTCCAAAGCGTCAACAATACGCATAAACTGGGCCTTGCTATCCTAAAACGCCGCCTGAAAATGTTGGCGTTAAACCGCGGCTCCGATGCGAAGTAGTCGTCAAATAGCCGCTGATGTGCATCTACGTGATCCCGATCAATCACTGCTCGGCGGTGGACAACGTGTCGAGGTACCGCCGGCTGCAAGGCCCGTTGTATCAGCCGGTCGATCTCTCGGGACGTATAGGCCTCCAACTGTTCGTTCAAACGTCGTTCGAACTCCTCAGCATCCCCACCACTACCACCACTACTACCACCCGCGTTACTCATTTCGCGTTGTTGATCTTGTACAGAAATTAAGATAGAGAGAAAACTCGTTCAAACAAGTTGTGCAAATGAAAATGACGTGCAGATCGCGTATATATAGTGTTTCGAAAATTAAATAATAAAAAAAATCCCGCTCGCCGATTGGAGCCTGCAATGGCGGCCAAGAGATCGGTGAGCGCATCGCCGAGCGCTCGGGAATCGGCGTGCGCTCGCCGTTTTTCTCGCCGATTTGGCGCTCGCCGGCTGCAATGGACCGGCGAGCGCCAAGAATCGGCTAGCCGGTGCGCTCGCCGCTATTGGAGATGCTCTAAGTTAGAGAGAGAGAGAGAGAGAGAGAGAGGTGTAATTCTATCTTGTTTCGTAAGTTGAGGGAGAAACTATTGATTTTTGGTGGCGTTGATGATTTAGTCAAACGGATACCGGATATATCAGAAAGGTTGGGGTTTAATCCAATAAAAATACATACGTATAAAATTAATTAAAAACAAAATCCACCATCCGAAAATCTGAACTTTTATAAAATTGATTCCGAATCGAATTGAACTGTCCAAAAATTCATATACTCCTATTTAATAGGGAATGCAAAATGAGTAACTAAATTACCTTCTATATCGAATTCATAAATATGGTGTATATAGTTGATTGTTCATTCCTTTTTAACATGATGCACTAATATCTACCATGAAAAAATGAAAGACTATATCCTCCGTGGTGAAAACTCTAGAATTACGACGCCCTTGAATTGGCATGCATCACTCATTACCACACAATTCCAACAGTCCTCCTTCCCTTGCGCTCCTAAATTTAGAAGCATAAACAACCACACCAACATCTCCAAAACTATATATAGCCCCCATCTCGTCTTCCCAAAATCATTAACCGGCTCAGAGCCAAACAAACATTGAGTTCTGCTAAATAAAACAATAATAGATGGCTGACACAAGGAATAAGTTCACGGCCGCGGCCGCCCTAGCCTTCCTCCTCCTCGCGGCGTTCATGATCTCCGCTGCCCACGCCCAGGACCCCCCTAAAGAAGACAAGAAGGAAGGCGAGAAAACTGAAGGCGGAGGCGAGTCGGGGACGGCGTCCAAATTCTGCGCGAGCACCGACTACAAGGAGACGTGCCAGAAGAGTCTAGAGAAGGCCAACGGCACTCAGCCTAAGGACCTCATCAAGGCTGCGTTCGACGCCTCCGTGACCGAGCTCGAGGGCGCCATCAAGAACTCCGAAGCCTTCAAGACCGTCCAGTCCGACCCCTTGACCGAGAAGGCGCTCGCTGTCTGCGAGGAGGTTCTCAACATCGCCATCGACGACCTCAGAAGGTCGTTCGACAAGGTCGACGCGCTCGACACCGGGAAGCTGAAGGACAACATCGCCGACCTCAGGAACTGGCTCAGCGCCACCATCGCCCACAAGGAGACTTGCATCGACGCGTTCGACAACACCACCGGCGAAACCGGCGCCAAGGTGAGGGATCTTTTGAAGACTTCCGGGGAGCTTTTGAGTAATGGTCTTGCGATGATTTCCCAATTGCAAAAGTTTGTTTCGTCGATTGATTTTGGGAAAATCGCGGACGGGATTAAGGGCCTTACCGGCGGTGGGGAGAAGAGGCAGCTGCTTAGCAATGAGGAGGAGGTACCGGATTTCGTGGACGTGCACGCGAGGAGGCTGATGTCGGCTGGTCCGGTGACATTGAAGCCGGATGCGACGGTGGCGCAGGACGGGAGCGGGCAGTTCAAGACTATTTCTGAGGCGATCGCTACGGTGCCTCTTAAGAGTACCAAGCCGTTTGTGGTTTTCGTGAAGGCCGGTTTGTATAAGGAGTATGTCGTGGTTCCGAAGGGCATGAACAACGTTGCGATCGTCGGAGAGGGACCGGATAAGACGAGGATCACCGGTGACAAGTGTGTCAAAGGAGGGACACCCACCTTCCAATCTGCAACTCTAAGTGAGTATCCTCTCTACTTCTTATTAATGCATGATGAATATTGAATTCATATTTCATCATCTTGTGGAGTCACATCGATTGTTTAAGATAATAGATGTGAGATTTATTTGCCAAATAAGCATGATTGACAATTATGTTTGGTCCTTAAACAAAATTGTTAGTTATGAATTCTACTGTCCCACATCGATCGGTTATACAAAATCTAACCACTTGTCACAAACTTCACCGCAGCCGTGACAGGGGAAAGCTTCATGGCGAAGGACATAGCGGTGGAGAACACGGCCCCCGAGAGCCAGGCGGTGGCGCTGCGAATCAACGGGGACATGGGCGTGTTCCAAAACGTCCACCTCGACGGGTTCCAGGACACCCTCTACTCCCACAGCTACAAGCAGTTCTACCGCGACTGCCGCATCAGCGGCACCATCGACTTCATCTTCGGGGACGCGAAGACCATCCTCCAGAACTGCGAGATCGTGGTGCGCAAGCCCCTCCCGAACCAGGCGTGCATGGTGACCGCGCAGGGGCGCAAGGACAAGAAGGGCGACGGCGTGATCGTCATCCAGGGCGGCACCATCATAGCCGAGAAGGCCTTCATCGAAGCCAACCCGCCGCACGAGGCCTTCCTGGGGCGGCCATGGAAGGAGTTCTCCAGGACCATCATCATGCAGGCCAACATTGACGCCTGCATCCAGCCCACCGGGTGGTCTCCCTGGATGGGGACGTTCGCGCTCAACACGCTATACTACGGAGAGTGGGCCAACACCGGCCCCGGGGCGGATCTGTCTAAGCGGGTCAAGTGGAAGGGTATTAAGAAGATGACGGCGGAGATTGCGGCGGGATTCACGGCTCAGAAGGTGTTCGTTTATGACGATTGGATCAAGAAGACTGGAGTTCCGTATGAGCCTGGGATGCTGCCTAAATAAGTGCACTTGCTGTTTGTCTTCTTCATTTTTTGGAGTTTGAACTAAACTCAATTGTTTCTGTTTTTTTTTTATTTTTTAGCGATTTGTTGATGGCGATGGATATTCCGCCCCAGTTATATTTTTTGTTTCTTAGTTTAAAATTAAATTAGTAGTAGTAGTAGTACAATCTTATGGACATCTTCTACTTGGAGGTCCTCATTAAATAATGGTGTCAAATGTATTTAAAATTTTTGCATTTGATATGATATCCATTTTTTATTATTAAATTTTTGTTTTGGATGACATTTTGCGTTCATAGATACTCTCTCCGTCCCATAAAAATATGCACACTTTACTTTTTAATTCGTCCTATAAAAATATGCACTTTCTAACTTTGAAAACTCTTCTTTTTAGTTCACCAATAATATTTTAATTATTTTTTCTTTCTACATCTCTCTTACTTTATCAATTTTACATTAAAATCCATGTCAAACCCAAAATGTATATTCTTTTGAGATGGAGGAAGAATTACATTATTATCCGTATGCTTTATTATTCCATAACTTAGAAAATATAGTAACCCTTACATCCCATCATAATCAACTTGTATTTTGGAAAATCACACGTAAAACGAGTCATTTCATTTTATTTTTTTAAATATAATTTCTCCGTCATGCAATGTGTCCCATTTTAACCTTACACGAGTTTTAAGATATGTAATAAAAAGTGAGTTGAAAAAATTAGTAGAATGTAGATCCTACTTTTTTATAGTATTAGTTTTATAATAAAAAGTAAGTGAAAATAAGTTAGTGAAATACTGAATCCATTAAAAAAAGTGGTAAAAATAAAGTGGAACAATTAATATGAGACAATCAAAATGAAAAATTGAGACACATAATTCGGTATACCAAGCTTGTACAATACAAATCAAGAAAAGCACACCAAACCACATGGAGTACAAATCAAAAGTTCTAAGAACTGTTAAGGTATTCAAAAGGATTACAATTCATCCTATTTTGGTGTTTTCCCTTGCAATCACGACTTCTGTTTGTTTTATATGAAGATGAAAAGAAATCTTCATGAAAAGAAATCTAGTGTTGCCCATAGGAGCAGCCTTTGCATCTAACAAAAATGAACTAGAATCGATACATCAATTTTACCCGTAGGTTAGGTATCATCTAGCTTGCACTTTGCTTAGTTAAGTAAAGCTAATCTTGTCCTTTCTTAAGTTGTTTTCGTTGCTTTCGTCTTTGCTCGTGCAAACCTGGTTACAGAGCAGAACGCATAAGAGACTCTAGTCAAGTGAACCAAAATGCAAGTCTAAGATTGAATATTAACAATGAAGAAAGGGTGAGTGATAATACGTTTTTTCATATCTTTCCTCTTCCTTCTCAAGTCATTTGAATTTCTCTGCTTTTCTGCAATTGCTTTGAGATCCAAGTGTGGCTGAGAAGACGGTAAGAAACAAACTCATGAGTGCAGCAATAGAAAGTGTATGATTTATGCATCCTAACATGGAACAAGAGCCAAGAATTTATTGCGCGGGATGGAAATGGAGGTTGAAAATTTTTAGCATTACCTCATTACTTGCACTGCGCAATGCCTGAAGTGGTTCTACGCAATTTTGGCCTATAACGACCAACCTCCTCCTCTTATTCGGACCTAAATCATTTGCATCCTCTGGTTTTCTCCTTGCAATTTCTTCAAATTGATGTTGAAGCAGTGAAGAGACACCAGACTGAAAAGGTTTGAAATCAACTTAGATAATTAGAAACAGGTTTCGACCCAGAATGATAGTACATGACGATTTTTCTTGAGCGACACGACAAGTGAGAATACTAAAGATATACGGCCGGAATGCAGCCTGTCCCAACACAACAAAAGTTAATCACTGAAATGCTAATCAAGCATAGATGAATTCCTAATTTCTTTAGGCTGACTTTCCCACAGAAGTTATTACATACTTACGGCTGCAAAAACCTGTCAAAGGCATGCAACCTAGATCTTGCAGAATGAGGTCGGGAAACTGAATTACTGAATCTGAAAACTCACTGTAAGTTATACTATTCCTGACATAAGCCGGTCGAAGATAGAGGTAAATGAGAACAAAAGGAAAAAGGTACTACACTCTTTAATTTGTTCCACACACACAAACCTTTTGCAACATGCTCTAGGAAGTGAGTGAAGTGAGAGTGTGCATGCACTAATTACTAATGTCACATCAAACAATTTAAAATTGACATATGCTTACCCCAGTCACAAAGCGCTTTGAAAATGTTCTGGGTTGCAATGGTCTGGAAAGTAGTGTGTTGAGCTCCTGCAATTTCAAAGGTCAAGACATGTCTTAACAAGCAAATATAATTCATACGAATTCCATCTGCTTTGCTAAGAGTTCAGATGCGTGCAGATCAAACAATTGAGAGCACTTCTTTACTAAATCCACACCTGCAGCAACTGCTTCAACTTATTTGATTGGGCTTTGTTTTGCCGATATTTCTTCACTCTGTCCTCCTCACTATCATTATCATCCAAAATCAATTCAACTGATTCAGCATTTCGCTCCAACCAACTTCTCTCAGCCTTTTCCTGATGAATTAAAGTTCATGACAATAAATATGTCAACATACAGCATAATATGAACAATTAAATCAGGACTATGTAATAGCAGAAGACAAAACCTATGCTAAGGGGTTAATAAGTAACACGACTCAAAGACTTTTATATATAACAATGAATGGGATCCAAATGAAATTTCAGAGGACCTTCAATGATCATGAGTATAGGGGTTAGAAAAGTAAATGGTTTCACTGGACAGTTCAGAAGAAATATTGTAACAGAATGCAGTTCTCATTACCTGGGAACCCTTTCTGACAATCTTATCTATTTGATGTGCAAGAGATGATTGCTTCGTAATCTCTGGCATGCATGAGACCTCAACAGGGAACCGCTGGAAACTTTCCTGGATAACAAGCCAATGAAATCATCACTTATTCAACAATCAAATGAATGTGTATAGGTAAATAAACATTTCTTTATAACTATACATATAAAATTTAGAAAGGTTACTGTAAAAGGAAATACAAGAGTCGTGGCTCACTTGACTAAGTACAAACTGACAAAAATTCTATTTAAAATTTTGAATATAATCTGTTCACAATCTCATATATTCTACATAGCAACGCCATAAATAAGAACGTATGTAAAGTTAACGAGGAATGTCATCATCAAATATCAAACCAAGAGGGTTTAAGGGTTAGGGTAGGTGTATATGCATGACTAAAGGAGCATCACCATGTTAACATTTAACAATGTACACTTACACTAACTTTAGGAGGTCTAGAAACTTTACATACTTAAAATGCCCATAAAACCTCATTACACTTGGTACACCGGTTGTACATGGTTTAAAATATCAATCATTGTCCCTGCTACAACAAAATCTAACAATGTATTACCTTTGAAAAGGATCTGCACAAAGACGCAAATTTTGATGCATCGTTTGGTGATATTAGAGCAATGCTACAACCATCGGTAGAGGCTCTAGCTGTTCTTCCACATCTATGGACGTATACCTACAGCAGCAAACTTATTCTGCTTAAAAACTGCAAGTCTCAGATATTAGAAAGCACCAAAAATTTTAATAATGGAAAGAATTACTTCAGCCGAAAGTGGAAGCTGGTAATGAACCACAGTCCGAACACCAGGAATGTCAAGTCCTCGTGCTGCAGCATCTGTAGCAACAAGAACACCATGTTCATTTGCACGGAAACGATCTATTGACTGCATTGAACAAAAGCACATGAGGCATCAGAGAATACCGATTGAATCTCCGATAATAACCATATAGGCAGGTTGAGAATGGAAGTATCAGCATTGCAAGAAATAAAAAGGTAAATTTTGGTCTTATTTCTCCAAAAGAGACTAATGTTGACCATAAGCTTGGGAGAAATAACACCCTATCTAATTTAAGCAAATCACACTGTGTCCTTGAATCCCATGACCAACCACAACATAATAATGCTTAAAGGCATTTCACTATGAAGCAGACTGCAGACCCTATTTCCAGTACTTCACAAAAAAATTTTAAATACACTTATCAACTCTAGGAACATTGTTCCCTACATTTGAACTCTAGCCAAAGTAAGTCTGTTGTTCATAACCTTGCCCCAAAGATATGGTCATACCACAAAACATAGCACTATTGAGTTTTAAATTTCCAAATTTGAGGGTAAACATGTGATGGAACTTGGAAGTCAAGCTGGTATGACATATTAAGTCAATAGTTAGACAGCAATCATTGACCTTTCGGGGTTTCTTAGTGCACGGATAGTACACAATATCCACCTCAACTCACCCCAAACGATAGTCATCAGCATATGCCACAATAAAAGAATAAAATATATGCCTCAATTGGTACACCGTACTTATATATTTCTACAATTACAACACCCTGAAAGTGCACTATGCATGAATATTTTTGATAGACCAAAGACTTAGACCGAGAAATGAAAAAACACAATATACGGCATAATATTCCCTACAAGAATATGATAGCACAGCAAGGAAGAGGATATGAAACTAATTAGAAATGCAAATGATTGAATATTCAAACCTTTAGACGTGCCCTCTGCTGCATTTCTGAATGAAGGGTCCAGATATCTAAGTTGAGGATACGCAAAATGGAAGAAATGCGGCGCAGAGCTGCAATGGAGGTGCAAAAGACAATTGCACGGCCCTGCCCATGAATGCTTAATATATAATACAAATAGGCATCCTTTTCATCTTCTTGACACCTGCAATTCATAATACACAAGGCACTCTCATTGAATAACTTAGTCCAGTAAAAACATGGAAATGTGAAAGAGGACTAGAATATGGCAATTAATTGAACTATGCAAAGCATGGTTAGCACAAGGATCAGATTATATAGAGATATATGGCGGTAAAACGTACTCAATAATTGATTCCACTAGCTTGTTAGCTAAAATTGAAGAGCTAGTTAGATCCACTATAGCAGTGTTAGGTCTCATTCCAGCTCTCTGTGAAAGGGTCTCAAATGAACTAAGATCATCTTTTTTTGCACGCAAAGATCCATGCTTCAACTTCTTACGGAAATCAGCTGATAATGCTAGAGTTGCAGAAAACACAAAGGTTTGTCGTTTCTTCTTAGGAAGGTTTGCAAGAGTCACACAATTTTGTGTATTATCGGGCTGACTCTCTGTTGGTTCCTTGCCCACTGGAAGCATGTCAATGATGGACTGTAACTCGCGGAAATGACCAGCTTCAATCATGCGGTCGGCCTCATCCAGCACAAAAAATGACAAGCAGTGCATCTGCCATAATGAAAATATTATACTTATATGAACCCTCACACTCAACATCATGGAAATATGAGCATAAAAAGTCTCAAATTGAACATACAGCCACATCAACTTCTGAAATAATGATCAAGATTGAATAGCTGATTAATTAATATCCTTATCACGACCAGTATTTCTTTGTTTTATGTAAGAGCCATATTCCGCATGGTTATATACTTATATATAGGGACATAACACACAAAGTACCAGATGCGTCAGATTGTTTTTAAACAAACAGAATATTCATTTCATTAGAAAATATTGAAGCAAGGAATGCTCCTAGTTTATTGCTAGTTGTTATACATCATCACTCAATCAACTTAAGAAAAATTTAAACAGCTTAAATGAGAAAATGAATACATTTGTCAAAAAATTTGGGACTGCCACGGCAAACTCATAATAAGCTGTGTGCTTTTTTTGCTACAGAAGATTGAAGAAATTCTAACGAGACCTATATAACAATTTAACAACAACCACAGAAGGTGAGTGCCTCTTATTCTCAGTCTTACCTCCACAAGGTGTGGTTCTCCGCCTGACATAAGTTCCCACAGTCTTCCTGGTGTTCCAACAACAATTTCAGGCCTTCCTCTCAAAAGTCTTTCCTGTTTCTCAGTTGACATGCCACCAACAATAGGAACTACCCTAACATTGGTGCCTAATGCAACTGCCTTAAGATGATCTGTCACCTTCAATAAGAGACATTGTATTATTGTAAAATATAACTATGTAGTAATATATTTAATAAACTACAGACTGAATGAGCAGTGTCCGGGGTTAGAATTTTACATGATCCCTCTCGCTACTCAAGTAGCTATTTAGCAGACTAATGAGAAATCATCAAAGCAAAGAGGTATTGAAAACCTGGAGTGCAAGCTCCCTTGTAGGGGTAACAATGAGAGCACGTAGAACCCCTTGTGGAGCAATCCCATCACTGCCATCTGCTTTTTCGACCATGAGCCTCTCAACCTTTTCTCGTTCTTCCAGAAGACGCTGTAAGATGGGCAACCCAAAGGCAAGTGTTTTACCAGATCCTGTCTCAGCAGCACCAATTACATCCTGTCAAGCCAACTAAGTCATCAGTACAAGGCATAATTGCCATCATCCAATGCAACGCAAACCTAATTAGAAAAATCAACCTTCCCTTGATGAGCAGCAGCAGGAATGCAAGCTTTCTGTATTGGAGTGGGCTCCTTAAACTTGAGCCTGTAAATTGATTTCATAATCAAGGGATGAAGTCTCAACTCGTTCCATGAATAATATTCGTCTTCATCAATTAATTCCTCTACAACATTGCAGTTGTCCTTTGCCTCACTAGCTGAAAGTAATTTGTTATGTTAGAGGAAGCAATTACACTCACAAAGACATGTCACACAAGACAAGCAGCTAAAACTGACTCCTTCAGACAAACCCATCCAAACAATATGGCAATCATTAGCCAAGATATTGGACAAGTACATCTCAACTCTTTCTTGATAAAAGTAATATGAAACTAAATTGCTAATAGTATCATCAAGCGAAGTTAGTTTCACGCCCATACATGGAAAAAATATTAGAGAGCTCAACCCAATACACAGAAAATGATAAACAAAATATAGAAACTAGGAAACAAGACCAAATGTGATGCACGAATAACACAAAGCCTGGCATCTCACAACATGGAACCTAATTTCTTAAATGATTGTTGATAGTTGTCACAGTGAATTTTTTGAAAGGAACCATACTGCAGTCTGCAGGTCGTAAATGTAAAGAGGGAAACTTTGTATATGGATATGGGGAATTAAATTAGCAAAATTTATTGACAGAAAGTCAAGCATCAACTACTTAATTTTAAACAAAGTTCATAAAGTAAATCCAAATAGTCTCAAGTATCACCAAGATATAGCATATGTGGTTCCCCGAAGCTTAGTGCAGTTACTCTTCATGAGACACCAAAAACCACCCAGCTCTACAAAACTACAATAAGCATTGTACAATCATAATGAATACAAACCAGTACCTGTCTCTGCATTTTTCTGTGCTTTATTTGTCTCGTCATTCTTCTGATTTTCTTTTTTCTTTTTCTTCCCCACCTTTTTCATCTTTTTCTGCTTTTTCTTCTCATCACCCTCTTTGATTTCTTCTTCCTTATCACTACATTCACCGTAACTATCAGCATCCAAGCTCTCATCAGCATCCCCTTCCTTTAGCTTACTTTTCTTTGATTCTTTTTTTCCTTTTAAATCTTTTCTCATGGTTTCAACCTTGACATTGGGAATTTCCAACCCATACTCTGCTTCATCAATCTCTTCGAGAGTAAGAAATCCTGCAACCAAGGAAATTAATTTAACCCCAAGCCAAAAACTCACCAATTACAAGTTATAAACAACCTCAAATGAAAACTTTTGTTCACCTCTAAACGTTAACTTACAAATTCAAGAAGAAATTTCATATTTTGTATGATTGTGAAACCATCAATTTTAGCTGTTACCAAGTAAAAGATACTTCAAAGAAGAACGTTGCAAGTCGGAAATTTAGTTGGTTACAAAATATACCAGCATAAGTTTATACAACAAAAAAGTTGTCGTCAAACCTATGACTGTTACATAACCAAAAAAAATTAACCTAAGATTAAAAAAAAGTAGTCTTGACCTCATATCCACCTATCAATTCTACCAGCAAACGAAAGCTGTAGCATTCAAAAAATCACTTTACTTCGGCATAGAACTAAACTAAATTATACACAGATAAGATAATTAATCAGAAAATTACCTCCTTCTAGTTGGTTGGAGCCGATGAAGAGAGAGAGATCATCGTTGCCGTCGCCATTACTCGCAGGAAGCGAAGAGCTCCAGGGCAGCGACTCCAGCCGTTCGAGCTGCTGGTCCATCTCGCTTCGAGCTCGCTTCTTCAACTTCCGATAAGCTTTATTCCTCTCGGCAGACTCCGACGCCATTTTTGCACCGTGAAATTCGGTCGCAGAAATTTTGAGGGTTGTTTTGTTCGATTTTCTGATTCAGAATATATGGGCAAACCGCCCGAGCCGTCCGACCCTAACTGATTAAATAATCAATATCCCGAATATCTTGAATATGGAATTGTGGAATATGGTTTAAACTAAATTTCATTTCTTTCTCTCTTTATTTAGGAGTACTCCGGTTTTATTATACTATCAATCATCATCACTTTACCTAATTGGACTTGGGAGTTGTTGGGCTCCCCATTTATAACAACTTATCTTCCAAAATAAGCCCAGCACCTATATCTATATTCTTGGGCTTCTAGTAGTATTTCTAATCGCATTTGTCAACTATTTAAATTTTATACCTCATCCATCCGTCCTTGAAAAGTATGAACATTGATTCGACACAGATTTTAATAAGTTATTGGAAAATTTTAAAAAAAAAAGATAAAAAGAAAAAGTTTTTAAAATACTGTTAATGGAGAATGAGTCTCACATCATTAGAGAAAAATGAGTTTCCAGAATTCAAAAGTTCTTACTCTTCACGGACAGACTAAAAATAAAATAGTTTATACTTTTCAGGGAAGGAGCGAGTACTTATTTTAATTTTTTTAACTAAATCAACACATTTGCAATAATCTTAAGGAATATTGACGGTTATAATGGATTATTTTAATTTTTTTACTAAATCAACATATTTGCAATAATCTTAAGGAATATTGACGGTCATAATGGATTGTGTAGTGATACTTGATTGATCATTATTTGCAATAATCTTAAGAAATGATGACTATTATAATTATTTTTTTGAGTAGAGTATAGCGCGGGGTTAACACTAGTTTATTCTAAAATAGAAGCAAATTTAATGTTAGTTCCATCGACGCGCAAAACACATTCCACAAAGTCATATTACACAAATCAAATCAAACATTCCTCTATTCTATATTTCTATCGATAGAAGTGCCTTGCCCACACCCAAGCCAAGATCTTTTGTTTTTCATTTTGGATGAAGAATTCTCTAAAAGCCGTAATACTATCGCACATCCGATACTAGAGGAGTAATCAGCTATGGCATTTCATGACATGGATTTCCCTAATCCCCATTTTCATCAACTTCAGCGGCTTCGTCTCCCACTTCATCTTCCGTCCCGAGCTCCAAGGCATATTTTTCGTCGTCGACCAAAAGTAGGTAGAGTATGAAACAGAATGACAAAAACGTGAATAAAACAATGTTAATAATTTGAGAAAAACTTTCTATTTTTGGATGAAACTATTTTTTTATGGACATCCCAAAATCGAAAAATGAGATTATATTTTATAGACGAATGAAGTATTTCTTAATGAAAACAAATTGTCGAAGACCAGACTATATAATCATTCTTTTTAATATTATTTTACATATGCATCCACCCTTATATATGCTTGTAACTCTTGTTCATTATCCAATGTTGAAATTGTTTGCCCTCACAATCTCCTCCCCTCAAACCAAGACCCCACCAGACCAAGACCACATGTCCACCCCATGTTACAGGTCACCACATGTCTTGATTGAGCTCACATAGAGACATTGGAGAACTTGCAAGCGCAATCCACCGAACCCGAGCCACACAGACCCAGCCCTGAACCAAGGCTCTGATACCACTGTTGGGGATCGATGGTGCACACCTGAACTCACAGTTTTGCTCTTGGGGTATTCTCCAAAAGACCTCATACTAATGGAGTTAGGATAATCCTTATATATTCTTGCCACTTTTATTCATTATCCAATGTGAGAATTGTTTGCCCTCACAAAAACAAATTTATATAAGTTGTACAAAGATCAAAGTTAAGACAAAAAGTATTAAGACCTATTTAAAAAATATATAAAGATTGTACAAGAACTTAATGAAAATTGTGATAAAAATATGAGATTTAACCGTTTGTGTTTTGCCAATTTAAAATAAATATATTATGATCATTGCATATTTGCATGTCACATAGATCTCAATTCAGTTTTACTATTTTTAATACATAAATTATAAATTTAACTAACTTATTTACTATTTTTAATACATAAATTATAAATTTAATTAACTTATTTGATTGAGCTCACTCAGTTTAAGTTAGTGGTCGTTGACGCATTCAAATTGCCATGCGTCACAATATGCTTGCTTTTGGTCCCTTAAAATCTGCTTATCACAAAATCCAAATTAAACTTTAATTTATATCGCAACGAAAACATCATCGTCAGCTGGAAACCTCTGCTTCACGCTCTCCCTCTCTTCGGGAATCACAACTAACCCCCGACCTAATTCATAATTAAACCAAATAATTCCATATTTGCTCTTCCTATACTCTTCTGGATTCCTCTCCAACTCAATCTCTTCCTTGTATTGTCACCACCATATAAATTCCATCGCCATGAACATCCATTTCCTTACTTGAACAAAACCTTCAGAGAATCTCACCAAATTTCGGAGATTTTCTGAAGTGATTCATTCAATCATGTTGATTTGCAGTAGAATCCCATTGCCCCCAACGAAGCTGGGCACCCAATCCCACATAAAAAACCAAGCTTTATCCTCTCCAACATCAAGAATCCTCTGTTCTCAGCAGCAGAGCCCCAAGAGCACTATGAAGGAATACAGAAGGCGAAGAGCTCTGAACCCAATCATCATTGCCCCAGATGAGCAAATCTCTCTGATCAGCAAACAATCCGATAAAAAATTGATCTTGGATGGGAAGAAGGGGTTTCTGCATCAGGAGATGATGATCCTATGCGCGCTTGGTTACTATGTGAATGGTTTCAGGGGATTCCCGTGGCTGGCGCTCAACTTTCACATGGCCCATAATCTCAATATGAATCCCTCGACATTGCAGATTGTGCAGAACATGGGCAATCTGCCTATGGTGGCGAAGCCCTTTTATGGGATCTTGTCTGATGCTCTCTACATTGGTGGTGCTCATAGGATTCCTTACGTTTCCATTGGAGGTAAAACTCAAAATCTGGGTTTTTTATCTGTTGATGCGTGCAATTCTGTTTTAGAATTGTGTGTTTTATGATGTTTATAATCTGGTTTTATTTAGTTTTAGTTTACTTGCTTAAGTTGTTGTTCTTGTTCTGTGTTTACTGTGTTACTATGTCAATGGGATTTGGTTTCTTGTGAGTGGTTTTGGCTTTATTGCAGCTTCATTATTCAGTTGATATGGGCTTATCTCTTAGCTTGTTTCTTTCTTTGTGTGTGTGTGTGTGTGTTTTAAGGACCACCTAAATGGAGTTTCAGTGTGCTAAGTTCTTAAATTTTTACTTTGCTGTTATTTAAAGAAATTGTCTGTTCCAATCTGCCCTGTGCAGTATGGAGCAAGCAAAATTGCTGCTTTATAATTCAATATCTTTCCATAATTTGCATTGTTTATCTTATTCTTACTATGGTTGAAACAAAGGCTACGATTAGGATCTGGAGTTTCACAAGGCCTTTTTTATTATGTTTCATGAACTAAAACGTGTGTTTAACTCTGCTCAACCCCAAATATTACAACATGACTCAAACATATGTCATATTCCTAATCGTGTTGTAAATATGAGTTTCTCAGTGCAATGGTTCCTAAACGCATTCGATTTTGATTTATGAAGTGAAGCATATTACTATACTATATCCATGAACTGACTAGCCATGAATGAAGCTGATTTTCTATATATCTCTTCAGTGGTCTTGCAGGCTCTATCTTGGGGCTCATTGGCCTTAATCCCGGCAGCTAGTAAAGCTTTTCTACCCCTCATGGCATGTGTGCTTCTGACCAATTTTGGAGCTTCGATTGCAGAAGTTGCAAAGGATGCGCTAATTGCAGAGTATGGCCAATACAACAAAGTACCGGGGCTCCAATCTTATGCACTCATGGCCTCAGCTGTTGGTGGTGTTTTGGGAAATTTACTCGGAGGCATTTTCTTGGTGAAAGCACTGCAGACTAAATCAATGTTTCTAGCTTTTGCTGCTATTCTTGTGCTCCAACTCACTGTATGTTTGAAAGCAAGAGAGGACTCACTTGGTTTACCTCAACCATCAAACTACAATCCTGTGAGGGAATCAATCCCACAGATCATCAAGAGACAGTACTCTGATCTTATGGTGGCAATTAAGGACGAGAGTGTATCACACTCTCTGATATGGATTGTTTCTTCAATCTTACTAATCCCAGCTCTATCAGGCTCTATATTTTGCTACCACACTCAATGTCTGAATCTTGATTCCTCAGTTATTGGAATGTCAAAAGTAACTGGTCAATTGATGCTTCTGTCGTTAACTATTCTCTATGATCGATTCGGGAAGAATATTCCTATGAGGAAGCTGGCCAGCATTATGCAGATCTCATATGCATTTTCCCTGCTACTTGATATGGTGCTAGTCAAGCAGATAAACATCCAACTTGGGATCTCGAATGAGGTATTTGCTCTGTGTTTCTCGGGTCTTGCAGAGGTTATTGCACAGTTTAAGCTATTGCCATTCTATATGCTGTTTGCAAGTTTAGCTCCATCAGGATGTGAAGGTTCCCTGTTGTCTTTCGTGGCTTCTGCTCTGTGTCTGTCATCCATATTCAGCGGGTTCTTAGGCGTTGGTCTAGCCTCGTTTCTTGGTATAACATCCGGTGATTACTCAAACCTCCCTTTAGGAATCATGGTGCAGTTTCTGGCAGCTTTACTTCCACTCCGGTGGATTGGATGTGTAACTACATCACAAGATCCTACCGAGAAGAATGTCAAGAAAGGCAGAAGTAAAAGAACCCGAAGAACTAGAAGAGTGGGAAGAGTCTCGTGCGATCCTATGTACTCCTATCGCCGTGAAAGAGAATCTGACCTACAAAGGTGAAAATCTAATCTCACAAATTTTCGACTTAGTAAAAGCAATGGAATTTACGGAATTAGGTCTGTGAATGGTGTCTTGGTATGCAATAAGGGCGAGATCGCCTAATTGATTCTCGCGTTTGTTGCTGCTGGCACGCAACAGTCGGTTGGTGGGGAGAGTAATTGACTGAGGCAGCATGGTTTCACCACAAGGGCTAGAAGCCATCAAAGCTTGAGATGTATGGATGCTTAAAATGGAAACTCGAAATTTGCTTGGACCACTTCTAGAATTCTCCACATGGTTGGTTTGGCTTCTGCTTCACGACCCCACCCTCGACGAGCCAACTTTGTCATGTAGCTCTGATTCAAAATGCTGCAAGGTGAGGAGAATCTTCTGCATGCGAGATCCACCTACCATGGCGACACGTGAACCCCCTCGTTGCTCGAGGGTCGCTGTTCAAATATTCGGGAAAAAGGCATTGTAGTATTGTAACTTGGTAGCATGTTGCAAGGTTTATTCTGTTAGTTGCATATGTCAATCAAAATGAGATTTGGTTCGATTTGAAGAAAGTACTAAAATCTTGTTTTGGTTGCTACTTGCTAGAATTAGCTTTTTTTTGTTGTAGTATTTGGTAATACAGCTGCAATATGCATAAAGCTAAAAGTTGGTGCGAATTAAATGCTCTTGCTTCAAGTTGTTGAAAGATATAGTACTAACAAATTTCAGATGATTATAGTTGAAGATCTTGTACTAGTAATTTACCAGCATTTGCAATTTTGGTAGGCTTCCAATTTTGTTATTGATGATTGAATTTGTGGTGTATATTAATAGCAATTAAAGCTGTAAAAATGCATGTGGCAAAGAGAATAATATATGGTTGTGGTTCCAAATTGTAATTGGTGGGACTGTAATGTTGTAATAAAAGTGAGTGAAAAAACTTATTTGAAGCTAAAAATATCATGCAAAGACAACACTTCAGTGAGATGTTTTTAAAGATGTTATTTTTATGTATATAAAATTTTAATGAGTGTGACGTGTGTGAATAAGACGGACAACGAATGTTCGACATTATTTTTGGATACTGATGAAAGTGATGATGGCATCTTCAATTAATGAATAGATTTTATTTGCAATGGGAAGTTATAAATGAAAATGAAAAGGAAAAGATTTGAGTATTTCATAAAAACCAAACACATGTAGATAGGGGTGTGGCTGAAAAGTGAAAATTGCCACGATCAATATACTGAAAGTGAGTCGGGGTTTCTTACGATAGTTTTGTTTTGAATTTGATTTTTCATCGTTTTATAGGGTATTTGCTATAAATGAAGTACAAATTTTTGTCAAATTCTAATTTTTATGTCAAATTTAAAATTAGCCTATAAATTTCTAAACAATTGATTTATTTTGATTTTAATTAATAAAGATTTTAACTCTAATATGGGTTAATATCAATCCTAGTTCAAGAAAAGAAAATATTTTAATTTAGAAAATATGATTTGTTTCGTTGTCTAAAATATGACGTTGTTTGATTGACACCCCATAGTGACATGTAAGCAAGTTATATCAAGTTATGTTAACGCTATAATCATGATTAGTTGCAAAATCAAAACAAATTAATAGTTCAATAATTTACTAATGAATTTTAAAATTGATATGCAAAACCATAATTTAATGAAAGTTTTAAGATTTTATTGATAAGTAACATGATATAGTCATGGAAACACATTAATCCGTTATTGTATTAATATAAGTCGTGTCAAATTAAAGTTCATTGTTATTAATGCTATTGACTAATTTTCACATCATCCATTGTGAAGAGCATTATCAAATGAACTACATATTCTATTCATTAATTAACAAAATTTGTTCATTGACAAAATTCATTAATTTCCTAAGTCGCGTAGATTCTAGTTAGGTTAAAATAATCAAATTAAAGCGAAAACATAAAAATACGTGGATTATAAATTGAATTGCTAGTAAAGGCTGTTTTAATGTGGTAATGCTTGAAGTGAAGAATGTTAGACCATCTTTCTCTAGAAGGTTCCGTGCAGGTGCAGCCATATTTTGGGGAACAGAATCAAATGGGATTTGGAAGTTGGGACCATTCAACTAAAATTCACCAGGTGGATCATAGTACACCGTTGTTACAATTACGTCATTTTCACTATCACGTTACTCTGTGAATATATATATATATATATATATATATATAATTGTATTATATACCAAACTAGTTTTAAACACTAAACGCCAAATATATCATTATATAATAATGCGGAGTTCATTACAACTTTATTTGTAGTTCATTATAGGGAATTCTAAGATTTAAAAACAATGACATCGTGCATAATTTAGAAATCTGAAGTTCATTATATGTTTATTATTAGTTCATTATAATGAACTCCATGTTATCATATAATGATGTTGTTCGGCGTTTAAGGTTTAAGAGTTGTTCGGTATTGATCATAATCCTATATATATGGTTTTGATCTATGCAAAACTAAATTTAAATACAGAAACGCAGAACAATATCATACGTATGACACTTTTAGGTCATAGTTAGTTAATTTTTAGGTCATGCTTTGTCACTTTTAGGTCATAGTTAGTTAATTTTTAGGTCATGCTAACAAAGCATGACCTAAAATGATCTTCGCATGACATTAAACCCAAATATTATAATATGACCTAAAATTGCTTAATTATGACCTTCCGTGTTTTTTGTTAATTATTGACCATTAGATCATCTAATCCTAGAGCCAAGATTTGGACTGTATTTCTGGATTTAAATGCATTTTTATTTTGATCATCTCCCTATATATATATATATATATATATATGTATATATATATATATATAGGGTCATGCTAATGTCCTTTTGTATCATTAGATTTAAGTTCCAATTCGATTAGGGTCATTGGATTAAGGAGATGAACGACTAGGATTTGAGTAGTAATTAAGCACCCCGAAGTTCATTATTTAGACTATTTCGTTCATTACGGGGGTGAATTAGTAATTGTATAGTATGAAATTTTGGAGAACACGAGGGGTCGCGAATTTAGCGGGATACAACCCGCTGATTACAATCTGCCGCCTCATTCTTCACAAACCGCATTTACTCCACTAATCTCTCCACTATCCATCTCAAAATCCATCGGACTTGCAAAACCCTAGCCGCCGTGGACTTTTTGGCGACGATTACACCGGTTTTTCAGTGGATTTGTATTCTCGTGGTCGGTTCCGAACATTACTCCGCCGCGTTCTAAGTAGAGGTAGGGTTTTTCCGATTGGTATTCAACTGCTTCGGCATTTTCGAGTTTCAATAACCCTTTCTCCAATAATCTATAGGAACACAACACCCACACCACAATTAACCCGATTACCACCATTCGACCGGATTTGATATTACAATCTAAATCCCTGTTGTTTGGTTGTATTCAGACGCAGATCTTATAATGCCGAAAAGAGGACGGCCAAGCAATTCGCAGCAAACCCAGCAAGATGGTGAGCTTTTGTGTTTCACGTTCAACTGTAATTGCCTTGGATGTTTGGATTGTAAAAGCGTGGAGATGTTCCGCATCAAGTATGCAAGAACCCTCCTGACATGTATGTACAACACAAGAGGTGGTGAAAACCAAAAGAAGGCGACGCGTCTTTGGAAAGAGAAGCCAAAAAAATTCAGCTTTGAGAATTGGGTGGCCCTATACGGTCTTGATTGAGTGATGTGTGGTATGCATTATAGAACTGTTGGTGGGAGAAGCAATGGAATCGTTTAACCAAACTTTAGAATTTTATCCTTAACAAGCATTTTGTAAAGTACAGTTCTTCGAATGTCTATTAGTATGGATTTTTGGACACAAAGGGATGTGCCATTGTTTTGTGTTTTTATATCTTGAACAATACATTATGCTTCAGGATAAATACATTATTTAGATGCCCACATTGCGTTAATCATTAAATGGCCATGGCCTGCATTACATAGCCATTTTCATGCATTACATGGACAATTAAATGCATTATGCATTCTGCATTAAATATTAAAGTCCATTCATTATGCTAGATAAAAATTACATTACTAAGGTGAGCTTATTGAATTATACGTATTAGCCATTCATTATGCATTATGAATTTAACTGCAATTCTATGCATTATGTGGCCATTTTCATGCATTATATAGCCATTTACATGCTTTATTACATTGTGTGCATTATTTGGTTTGATATTTACATTAAAGGTACTTTTTAATGCATTATGTTTTTCTATGTCCTCGGTGCTGAATATAAGTACGCATCATATGCATTATTAGGTTATTTTAGTTCATCATGTGTTAAAAATTACATCATTATATTGTGGGCATTATGTGGCTTGAAATCTACATTAGAGGGACTTTTAAATGCATAATGCATTTTTCATACTGGGCCTTCTGTCCTCGGTGCTGAATATAAGTACATATCATATGCATTATTATGCTATTTTAGTTCATCATGTGTTCGAAATTACAGCATTATTTGGTACGTTAAGTACATGTGTCGGCACTGGGGCCCAGATGAAATTGCAGATTGCTAATGGGCAGAATGTCTGTCAATAAAATTGTAATTCCTGAGTTTAGTTAATTCTGACGCAACTCAGACATGTTACAAACGTAAAGAATAAGATACTATAGAGTCATATAAAGAAAAAAATCCGGCTACATAGATCCATAAATTACATCACATCGTCCTCTTGCCCTTCCCCATCTCTTTCTCTATCTCCATCTCTTTAAGTCTAGGACAATTTCTGGAGTCATGGTGGCCCATCTCATCGCAAGCCTTACATCGTCTTTGCGGCCGACTAGCATCCTTTAGAGCCTTTTCCCTTTTCGAAATCAGTCGGCTCTTTGAGCTGCTTGCATGCCCCTTGGTCTTGACAACATCTGGAGGATGAACCTCCACAACCTCAGGCCGCGCCATGCCATAGAACTCTTCAATCATTCGCCTTTTTTCAATTGCTGACGTTGTCGGATTCCCAGCTTGCAGAGATTTACCAAGTTCTTCAACGCCGCCTACAAATGACCGTAGCAAATCAATGTCTTCCTCAAATCGCCGGAGGAAACCATAGAACATAGAAATGCCTTGCTTTGACAATGCTTGCCTATCGTCACCAACAGATCTGATAGGTATGTCCTCCTGTATTTCCCCATGGACCGCCTTTGCTAGCGGAGTCTTCATCCATCTACTCTGGCAGTATTTTTCTGGTATTTTCTTCAACTCATTGTTCCTGAAAAGGAAAAAAATGTGTCTGCACAAATATCCATGCCTACCAAATAGTTGGCATTCGCAATAATATGACTCCGCACTCCGATCATGAGTCACCAAATACGATTTGCGATTGCTATCCCCAAGCTTGTAGGTGTCAACAAATTCAGTAGAAGAAAATCCTAGCACACGACATCTATCATTACCCTCAACGATTTCTTCCTGTATTTTCCTGAACATCGTATCTGTGTAAAGCGTCGACGCATGTTTCTCAAACGGCAATGTAGTCGCCAAAATGGGCAAAGCAGTGGCATCGTGGTAGTCAAACGCCGTCCGACTGTTACGCTGAAACTCAACAGCATGGTTGAAATTCATGTAGAACTCGGCTATGTTCGCACGGGGCTTCAGAAATCTCTTATAGAAACTGTTCTCCGATTCGGAAATAGATGTTGTCCTAATCATCGAACCCAGTGGAAAATCTCTAAAATACGCCGGTATCCAGAAATGCCTGTGTTCGTACAATGAGTTAAACCAGTCAAAGTCTTCCAACCCATGACTTTCCACCAATCTTTTCCACTCCTCTTCGAAGGCGTCAGGCTCAAGCAGATCAGACCAGACGCAAGCACTGAATTCCTTTTTGAAAGGTTCATCCCTGAGCAACCTATTTGGGACCTTGCTGGACAACTTGTGCATTATGTGCCACATACACCATCGGTGACGCGTGCCAACCAGAACCTCTTCGATGGCTGATCTCATTCCATTGTCTTGATCTGTCACAATCATCATCGGTGCTTTGCCCATGCAGTCAATAAAACGTCTGAACAACCATCCGAACGCCCCTGATTTCTCATTGCATACCAAACCCGCCGCAAAGGTTACAGGGCTTCCATGATTGTCCTTTCCCGTGAAAGGACAAAATATCATGCAATACCTACATAAACAATCGTTTGCGTGTCAATCACTTAGTCCAAACAAAATATAATGAATCAGAGACGTACTCGTAATGTACAAATATGTACTTATAATGCACTTCATATATTTACCAAATTAAATCAAATGTAATCCGACTAATGCAACTGTTATACTAATATAATGCATCCAAATGTAATTATAATGCACTTACTATTGCAGCAACATATATACCTGTTTGTGTTATAGGTGGTGTCAAAGGCTACAATGTCACCAAACATATGGTAGTTCCGTTTCATTAAGCCGTCACACCAAAACAACGCCACCAACTGGTTGTTTTCATTAACTTCATAATGATATGTGTATGACTCAGACATCTCCTTCTTTTTCGCCATGTCGTCCAACACCATTTGCACATCGAAGCCATTCGCATATGCTTTAATGTCGCGTGACGCATTTCTGATGTCACCGACCGTACAACCTACGTGGTCAAACCCACCAAGAGTTTCTTTCAAAACCTTAAATGTCAATGTGGGTCCAATATTCGCTTTTGAACAATCAAGTATGAATTTCTGGTGAACGTCATCCAAATGACGGTTCACAGACATAAACTGCTGATGCTCGGACTCAACCATCTCATGGTTATGAACCTCAATGAAATCATGTACCATATAACCTGGATGTCCATTAGCAGAGAAATACTTGAAGGAAATACTAGCTTTACAACCACATCCCTTCGATAAGCGTCGGCGCTTCATTGCGAAACCGGAACGTGCATTCAACTGGTCATCGTCGATGGACTTCTTATGGCCCTCCCTATTGCATACGACGTAATACCACGTTGTAACTTCATCCACCTTCCTCACACCTTGTTTGCGCGTGTCAAACCCAACGGCCCTAGCATACACATCATAAAACGCGAGAGCAAACTCTAATGATTCGAACCTCTGACCAACTACAGGCTTTATCTGCTCAGAACATGCAGGCACAACGCGTCCTGTTTACAAACACGAAACATTATACATGTTACGCTATAGATGCATTATATGATATATACTACACATTATAAAACATCAACCAGTGCATTACATAATCAAAATTATACATTACAAGTATAACTTTTATAACTACTCATTCAATGTTAAACCTACGTAAATGTTTTGAATCGCATATTATACCACAAACCTGGGCCCAGAAATCGGGAACCCTACGGGAATGATTGAAAGCCAATGTCACATGAAATAACAACACCTACAAGCTTGAATAAACCGTAGCAACAACAAAACATCTAAACGCCTAAAATGATTCAATAAACCAATACCCAAACACACAAACATGAAACGTGAATTCGATGATTAATTCACCTATTGGGTCGTGCGGCTGAATTAACAATTACAATTGTAAGGATCTGCAATATTACACCAAACAGTAAACGGATGGCACCATTTCGCATATTAAACCACTGATAATCAACCAACTCACACTGATAATCGACATATCTTTTCCAGATACTAACAATTGACAGAATTATTTAAGTACACTTCTCCAAAAATTGCAATATTACCTTCTTCCATTGACACTCGAAATACCGGGGAGGAACCGTAATCGTGAGATTTAGATTCTACACTCGAAATATTCGTCGATTATCAGTGTGAACTCGGCTAAAGAAGGGATTGTGGAGAACGCATTAAACTAAATCTGAACAAGATTTGCTGAGGAAAATCAATAAGCGTTGAGGGAGTAATTCACGCCACATTCCATAACTAACTACAAAACACAATTTCTTTTTTACCCTTCACACGTAAAAAGGGCATGCAATCAGATTATTAGAATAACTTATGTTGTCCATTGGATCGGCTAAAATGAAGGGTGGAGATTAAAAAGGAGATTGGATTTAATAGGTGAAAAGGATTTGAGCACATCCCTATATATATATATATATATATACATATATATATATATATATATATGTATATATATATATATATATGGGAGCGTTATTCTCCTTTTCATATCTTAGATCCTTTTTCCTTCTTAATATTACGCGTTAGATCTAATGCATCAACGGATCAGATTGATTCTATAAAACTGGTTCCGTGTTGCATTATAGAAGGTGGTTGTATGCATTACAGGGTTATTATTGACATTTGACGGAAAAGTAACTGCCACATTTTGGTATCTGCGAATAATGCACCACATGGTCACGAGTAATGCATATAATTGACTATATAATACACAATATGTTAACTGCAATGCATACGAATAAGATGTACCATGTTATGATGTTTGGACACACGTTTCTTGTTTCCCCTAAGAGTTTAATAAGCTTAGGGGCTAGGGTATAGTACGTAGACACGTACGTAATCTTCACATGGTAACGAGTAATGGATATAATTGACTATATAATGCACAATTTGTGAACTGCAATGCATACGAACAAGATGTGCTGTGTTATGATGTTTGACACCCGTTTCTTGTTTCCCCTAAGGGTTTAATAAGCTTAGGGGCTAGGGTATAGTACGTACGCATTAATGACAAATTATAAAACGATACGAATAATTCACCAAATTGTCACGAGTAATGGATGTTATTAACTATATAATGCACAATATGTGAACTGCAATGCATACGAATAAGATGTACCATGTTATGATGTTTGACACACGTTTCTTGTTTCCCCTAAGGGTTTAATAAGCTTAGGGGCTAGGGTATAGTACGTAGACATTACTAACAAATTGTTGTTATTGGAATATACGTATGTGCATTATTTGGTTTAGGTAGTGCATTATGTAGCTGTTAATTGTCATTATCTCAGTATATTATGCATTATTAGAGGTATTGTGTATATGGGTTAATCAACGGATTGAAGATTACATACGTGCATTTAGTAATGTCTACGTACTATACCCTAGCCCCTAAGCTTATTAAACCCTTAGGGGAAACAAGAAACGTGTGTCAAACATCATAACACAACACATCTTGTTCGTATGCATTGCAGTTCACATATTGTGCATTATATATGCAATTATATGCATTACTCGTGACCATGTGGTGCATTATTCGTAGCGGTTTCCAGCCATTATTAGATTACTATTGTACCCTCATTATGCACAAAATAGGACAAAATAATGCAACACGGGATTAATTACCCAATGTTGATCTTGACCGTCCATTTCTCTAATCTAATGGTTGATATTAAGAAGGAAAAAGGAAAAAATATAGGAAAAGGAAATGAATACATCATATATATATATATATATATATATATATAATCGGTAATACTATTAAATTCAAATCTATATAGTCAATATTTTTCGAACCATAAATCCTTAGCCGGAATTTGTGTGACAAGTGGAACACTGTATATAGGTAATTACAAACTAAACTAGTTGTAGTTTAGTGAGAAGGAGTTTGTAATAAGTGACGAGCCCACGACTCCCAAATATGGGGTCCAAATTTTTTCAAAATTACAACTTACAACTAGAGGATGTCATTTTATATTCCAATATAAACTTGTTTCTTTTAACTATTAGTGCTAATAGCTTCGAAATTACATGTATGCGAACATGTTAAATATATAAAATAAAAAAGTAGTTTTATAGGTGTGCAGTCACCTCAGCATGACACAAGAAATTAATTTATTTAATATTTTCAACAAAAAAAAAGTCTCATTTTATCATTTTGAAATATTCACAATTAAAAATCTTATTTACTTTTTTCATAGTATTAAGTAAGTGGAGCTCACCATTCAGCTAAATTATTACACTTATATTTTATTATAAAATCAATTATAAAAAATGGAGTCCACGTTTCATTAACTTCTTTTCTTATTTTTCTTCACAAAGTAAAAAAAATCGTAGTAAACTAAAACGAGATTATTAAAGAGAGGCGATAGAAGTAGTGCGCAATAAACTACACTAATAAATAATCAGTGGGCTGGGGTCGGGCGGAGGAAGCCAACCACAAGAAAATGCCTTTCATCGACCCTTGACTCTACGACATCTGCACCTCTGTCTTATCCCTAACACAAAGCTGCCGGCGATGTCCATCCTATATACTTGCAGAATGTAATTATGCAACTGCAAATTGATGAACTCTGCGCCTTTTCTTTTAGAGTACTACTAATTGGGCCTGGGTCCTCCTTTATTACTTATACATTCTTACCTATAAATCTTCCGTCTCCTTATTTTAATTGGGCCTGGGCCTGGGCCTTCTTTTATTACTTATAGGAGGGAACATCATTTTAGGTCTATGAACTTTGCCAAAGTATCATTTTAGGTCCGTGAACTTTGAAAATCTTATTTTAGGTCCGTGAACTTTGAGTTAGTATCATTTTAGGTCTTTTTCACTATTTCCAAGTTTTTTTGGACAAAAATACCCTCAATACCTTAAAATGTATATATTTTTAATAAATTTATCATATACTCATATTTTTTTATAAATATCTTTACAATATATTTTTGACAAATTTTCTAAATATAATTTGACCTTAAATATTATCACTTAATTTGTGACATACAAGTAAAATTACTTCTTCAATTTTTTATATTATTTTTTTTAAATTGAATAAAGAACTTTTCTTTAATAATAAAAAAATTGAATAAAGATCTTTTTATAAATATCTTTACAATATATTTTTGACAAATTTTCTAAATATAATTTGACCTTCAATATTATAATTTAATTTTGTGACATCAAGAAAATATCTTTATTCAATTTTTTATTATTAGAGAAAAGTTCTTTATTCAATTTTTAAAAAATTAATATAAAAAATTGAAAAAGCAATTTTACTTGCATGTTACAAAATTAAGTGATAATATTTAAGGTCAAATTATATTTAGAAAATTTGTCAAAAATATATTGTAAAGATATTTATAAAAAAATATGAGTATATGATAAATTTATTAAAAATATATACATTTTAAGGTATTGAGGGTATTTTTGTCCAAAAAAACTTGGAAATAGTGAAAAAGACCTAAAATGATACTAACTCAAAGTTCACGGACCTAAAATAAGATTTTCAAAGTTCACGGACCTAAAATGATACTTTGGCAAAGTTCATAGACCTAAAATGATGTTCCCTCTACTTATAGTTGCCTATCATTCGATTCGATTAGAAAGTGCACTCTCTACTTTTATATTATAATGTTTTATTCAATATTCTATTTATTATCTCATCCAATTACGATTATCAATTTTAGTACACAATCATTTTAATTAATAAACTAATAATTTCTAATGTTTTAACAGTGCGGATTCAAGTTTTTCTCAAGTAAAATACTACTCCTTGTTAAACCGTTTGAGTCGCTCATGCTCTCATTAAGATTGAATTGATTGTAAGTGCCCCCACTTTCAACATAGTGAAAGTTTTATAAGAGTATGAAAGGACTTACATAGCTTTAAACTATCCGTTTTATAGGAACTTTATTGGAATAAAGTCAATGTTTTATTGCATTTAAAAACAATAAATCTCAAATACATGATGTAACTAAACAACCAATTCTTTTGCAAATTAACTATAGCTGGAATGTGGAGAATATGCACGCCTAATGAGTGATATATGGAGTATATCACTTCAAGTAAAATTTAAGTCAAGTGCGTTAACATTTTTTTTAACTAAATTGATTTGCAAAAGGATGTAAAATGAAAGAGCCTGTTACTCATTTAATATGGCTAGTGACTTACTTCACCATCTGGATTATGATGGTTGTAGACCAATAATACAATAAAATTTTCTCAACAGTTAAAAATTAATAAATCGAAATTGTTATCGACACATCAAGAATCGCACAACTGACCAAAAACAACCATATAATACAAAACCTTCTTTATTTGATTTTCATTGATTTGATTTTTATTTATTTCAAACATGAAAAGTTGTACCCAAAGAGCTCAAAACTAAATGTGAAGGCGAAGTGTGCTGATAAATAGCTCTATTTGTGCTACTATATCCATGAAGATCAGCCATGCTCCACAAGCCAATATCCCATATGCTCAAATCGTTTGGGGTCTCATGCGGCGAGACTTCTTGCTCGGCTAGTGGGTTCGCTTTTACAAGTTCATGGCTCGGTTCATCAAAGATTGATAGATTATTGACGTTTTCATAAAACAACGGCATAATATGTTTCATGCCTATTTCTTCGTGTTGAAATTGTTGTCTTTTAAGAAGGCGAGCCCGCAATTTTTCAGAATTTCGGGACGTGAGGTTGCCCTTTTTCTTGAAGTGGGTTCTCCAGTAGTTCTTGATTTCATTGTCGGTCCTTCCCGGTAAGCTTCTAGCAATTGTTGACCACCTGTACGTATTCATAATTTTGAAATTTGTAGGTTTAAGTGGTATGCACATATGCAACTCTAATCAAATTATAAAAATAGTTTTTGTTTCTATGTGAAAATAATAGTTTTTGTTTTTAGCTTAAAATGTACTCCCACGGCCTTCCACGAAAAGTATACAATGTTTGTTTAGAATACGTTTTAAGCAAATAGTTGCTGGATGTTGATGATTGTATTTTTAAGTGAATAAATCGTAGTATTTAGAATATCACTACGTAGAAAAGACAGTGGTTTTTTTGTAAGATATAAAGCAGAATATGAAATTGTTCTTACAAGGAAAAAGGTATACCCTTTATAGACCTTAAATAAGACATTTGTGGAGTAATACTTTTTGTGAAGAAAGGAATAATATTTAATTGGTCTAGTCTAAGTAAGATATGCATCCAACTAATTACTAGGAAGAAAGAAATTATTGAGTGATCGATGGTGAAATATGAAATAGTAAATGGGAGCATGTAAGAAGAATAATGCCTTTTTTCACACTACATTATCAAACAAAACAAAAAATAATATTTCTTCGTCCCCTATATCTATTTTAAGTCAATATAAATTTTAAGAAATATAAAAAAAAATGCCGTAAAATGAATTATTTTTTAAAACTATATTATTAGAAATGAGCCACTCACTCCTTAAAAGGCCTCATAAAGGGGAGGGTTATCCACACTTATATAGATTAGAAGGGATCTTCACCAAGTCGATGAGGTAGAGAATTTAACACGCCCCCTCACGTGTGGGCCGGAAAGGACATCGGTCTTCCATCACGTGGGTAGGCAATGCAAGAGAAACCATCATCGATGTGGGCCGGAAAGGACATCGGTCTTCCACTCGTGAGGTAGATAAGAGATAAAGAGAAAACCATCATCGACTTGGACCCGCTCTGATACCATATTAGAAATGATCCACTCACCCCTTAAAAGGCCTCATAAGGGGGAGGGTTATCCACACTTATATAGAAGAGATAGGATCATCACCAAGTCGATGTGGGATAGAATTTAACACTTCTATATAAGTGTGGATAACTCTCCCCCTTAAGAGGCCTTTTCAGGGGTGAGTGGCCCATTTCTAATATGGTATCAGAGCGGGCCCAAGTCGATGATGAATTATATCTCTTTATCTCTTCTCTTGCCTACCCACGTGATGGAAGTCCGATGTGTCATTCCGGCCCACACGTGAGGGGGCGTGTTAAATTCTCTAAATTCTGTCTCACATCGACTTGGTGAAGATCCCATCTAATCTATATAAGTGTGGATAACCCTCCACCTTATGAGGCCTTTTAAGGGGTGAGTGGCCCATTTCTAATATATATTAAAAATGAAATGAAATATTTAAGTCTCAAAATCGAAAAATGGAACACTATTAAGGGACGGAGGAAATATTACCTGTTACCCCATCTAGCATGTAGTTCAAGGATGACACTCTCTTCATAAGGGGTTATTCGACCCCTCTTGAGATCAGGCCTCAAGTAATTCACCCATCTTAATCTGCAGCTCTTCCCATTTCTTTTTAATCCTGTTGTCCAATTAGTGAGAAAATTTAAATAATAAACGATCTTTTTTTTATTGATGATAGGTATTCACTTCATTTTCAACTTAGGCTATAATCTATTCAATAAAGTGTGAGATGCCTTTTGAGGTTAAATTGTAAAGATATTATGCTAAAAACAGAAAAGTCCTATACTTTTTCGAAAAAGATAATTATGTCTTGCTCTGAAAGTGCTATATAAGAGTGCATAAAAAGAAGAAGTGGATCTTTGGCTAAGTATTTTGGATACTGTAGGTTATAAGTTAATAAAAAATTGTAAGCTAGATAGAAAGAAATAACAGTACTAATTAAAGAGTGTATTAATGAAAATAACACTGCATCTAGATTTATTTTTATAACATGAAGATTATTATTTGTAAAAATAATAAGTTGGAGCTCATGAACTTAACTTTTAGAAAACTTATAAGCTATAGTTTATTTACATATGAGTCTCACTTGTATTTATTATAGTTTTAAATGGGTTAGTGGAATGTAAGACGTTACCATTTATAGTATAAATGAACCGAGAGTATGTAATTTGTAATTTTGAGATGGGAAATGAACTAGTTACTGTTAAATTCTCTAAATTCTGTCCCACATCGACTTGGTGAAGATCCAATCTAATCTATATAAGTGTGGATAACCCTCCCCCTTATGAGGCCTTTTAAGGGGTGAGTGGCCCATTTCTAATATGGTATCAGAGCGGGCCCAAGTCGATGATGGTTTTCTCTTTATCTCTTATCTACCTCACGAGTGGAAGACCGATGTCCTTTCCGGCCCACATCGATGATGGTTTCTCTTGCATTGCCTACCCACGTGATGGAAGACCGATGTCCTTTCCGGCCCACACGTGAGGGGGCGTGTTAAATTCTCTAAATTCTGTCCCACATCGACTTGGTGAAGATCCAACGGCCCACACGTGAGGGGGCGTGTTAAATTCTCTAAATTCTGTCCCACATCGACTTGGTGAAGATCCAATCTAATCTATATAAGTGTGGATAACCCTCCCCCTTATGAGGCCTTTTAAGGGGTGAGTGGCTCATTTCTAATAGTTACGTATATATAATTTGTGGATAATAAGTAAGGTAGAATTGCAAACACCGATTGATAAATAATCTTACCAGCAAGCGTAGCGATAGCGTTCCATTTGCCGTCACCATGCAAGTTGACATACTCAACAAGCAATCTGTCTTCTTCAGCAGTCCAAGCCCCTTTTCTCCACTCCTCTTCCATCACTCATCAACTTCTCTCTGTGTGTGTGTGTGTGTGTGTGTGTGTGTTGTCTAGTTAATTCCTTGGCTAAAGGTGTTGTGTTTGCTGTATATTTATATTGGCCACTATAGTGCAGCATGACTTAATCAAATCATCAATCTTCATGTCATTATCAAACACTTAGGATACATATCTTGACATAAGATAAAGATCAACCTTACTGGCCCATCTAGCATCAATAAATTAATACACCATAGTAGTATAAATTTTGTCAATATTATCTCATATAGTAGTAGTAGTAGTAGTAACTTTTAATTCGGATTGATGATCGTTAAAATAGTGTAAAGATCGTTTGGATCTACCTAGCCTCTAAGTTGGATTTTATGTAGTTTCCTTGACAATTTGGATGGACTAGTTTAATTATTTTTAACTTCAATAATACCTTTAAAATTATTATTAATATCATTAACCTCAGACATTATTAACCTCTCTACCGCTTGACCAACTCACACACACAATATAGCTCTTCTCTGTAGTTATATGACAGTATAACAATATAGTTTTTTTTTTTAGTTTTTAAAAGTATTCCCTATCAAGTCTTATAAATTTGTTTAATATATTTTCCTAAGAGTGTCCAAAATGACATATAGTTAATATCTGTATATATTTTATAATAGAGTAATATATAAATACGAGATTATGGAAAGCTGTGTGGACTAATGAATCTCGAGTTTGGTGGGCATTATTTATTCTTGAAAACCACTGAATAGCCAATGACATCTCAACAGGTGTGGATATTATCGACTTGGTGATATATAATTAAGATTCTTTTTGTGCTTATTATTGGTATTTAAGCCTTTAAATATATGTTCTTAGTACGTCATTAGCAGACAGGTGCTATGCTACTAATATCATCGTTTCAAATTTATATAAAGTGGAGATTAAATCAATTGTAGCTTTTTGAGTTATTCCAAAGGGCAAGAATGAGTGCTGCTACAAAATTGAAAATTCATCATATCATTTTCAAGGAGAAGAAATAATATCAAGAGGGCGTGCCTTATATTTGATGGAAAATGATGCATATTCCATTATTTTTAGCAAACTATTTTTTCTTATTTTCAGCCTGTTCGGATCAATATTTCTCTTATGTGCCGAGATATCTCAAGAATCCATTTCTATTTTATTTGCTAAAAATAAATGCTGCATAAAAATATTGTGATCCAAAGATATCTCAAGAATCCATAGTCATTTATAGTTGTATGAATGAGATGTTTTCAGTTATTCGTAATACATGATTGATTTGAAATTTGCTAAAACTTGAGAGTTAATTATTATTTTTAATTGCAGGATCAAATGGATCAGCGATTATATACTATCTGATTCAATGCAACCCCCTTCAAATATTTTAATTTTAGTTATTTTAAGATGTCATAAAAAGTAGATTAGGATAAGATGAAGATCATATAGTAATATTTTAACTACATAATCTCTTAATTAATTGAGATTATGGAATGTGTGAGGGATGCCAACGGGCAGAGGCTTCTCTAGAAACATTAATTAGCTTTATGATCACGACATCCACGTTGTCGAATCTAATGAATCTCATAACAATTTATGATATACTATTAGTGCAACAACTAGGGATTTTCTAATATTTTCTCTCTTTTCTAACTCATTACTATGTCTTTGGGTTTAATGTAGCCATTATAAAAAGGAAGTTATAATGGACTCGTGCCAAAGGTTTTATTGTGGGCTTCTACACTTTAAATACTATTTTGATCAAATCTCTTGTGATATGAAAGTCTTTAGTTTATGTTATCAATTAGATTGCTATAGATATGGTAGAATTTATTTGGTCGAGTTTCTCTATCCTGCAAAAGTGGTATTTATTCTGTTACATCTATTCACATGAGTCTTCTTGATAATAATACTGTTCCAAGATGTGGAAAATTTCAAATTTTTTATGTGTTTTGGAAAAATATTTCCATGAAAGGGATTTTTTTTATTTGCTTTCTATAAATTGGAAAAAATGTCAATCTTATTGGCGTTTTTAAAAACGCCTATTACTATTAGGATGACGTGTTATATACGCTATATCATTGGCGTTTTTTCAAATTATTATGTATGAAAATAGTTATTTTAATTTCTAAAATAATTGAAACCTGTACTTCAATGGTGAGGAGCCCTTTGTACGAAACTGAGACTTGGGGTCAGAACCTGCTATTGACTAAAATATTTAAATTCAGAAACCAAAAGGTGATAATGTGAAACTGAAATGAATGTTGGCAATAACTTTGAAAATACAATTAGATCTCTAGATATAGTAGCTATGTTATGTTTTGACTAGACATGATACAAACATTGATAATTATTATAGTTTTGGTTAATTAATTTATCATTTTTTTATGAATAAATAAATTAAATAAAATCGAACCAAACGTTTACATCATACACTCGGGCATACCCGAGGAAAGGACAAGTGAAAAGCCACTCGTCAGCTAGAGCAGAGTAACATGGTAACGACCAAGAAACGAAAAGCAAAGGGTTAGGCCCCAACAAGAACAACCACATTTCGAATCACCCATCTAAACCCAGAGTGGGTGGGCCTCGTTAAAACCCCTTGGGGATAAAACCACATGGGATAAAACTCCCCAAGGGGAAAAAGAGTACTCTGATGAGTGACACAAAGTGTGTCGACAACTAAAACATCCAAAAGCTGTGAACACCATCATCTGTCTGGAAGGTGGAGAAGAACCTGCTCGTGTGGAAAGTGTGAGTACAAGATGTTGTAGGTAGCTTCTTTGATCCCAAAGATGACCCTATCTGTGTCCCATCCCTTCCCATCGAAGATAACCTTGTTCCGCGTTCTCCAAATGATCGTCACTGAAGCCATGAGTGCAATCCTCTTCGCCGTCTGAACAACATGTGATCCTCTGATCTGCCGTCCTGCCCATTTGATGACACTCCTGATCGTCATCGATCTCCTTGCAATGCCAAGACAAAGCATGATCTTACCACAAACTGCCCAAGTCTTCGAGCATTTGAAGAAGACATGGTCTGCTGATTCCTCCTCCCGGCGGCAAAGCTGACAGGTAGGGTCCATGTTCTCCAAGAAGTGGAGGCGATCCCGTGTGGAAAGGCTTCCTCGAAGTGCTAGCCAAGTAATGAATGAGTACTTAGGAGGGACAAAGTCCTTCCAAACATACTTAGCCCAGAAACGCCTCTCAGCTCTCGGCCTAAACCACTCATATGCCTCGTGAACCCCTTTTCCCGCGAACCAAGTACTCCAGAGTGCTGTGATCTCGTCTCGAGTGCATCTGTCATATTTAGATGTTTGGTAAATAGGTTACAAATAAAGATAAAAATGAGTATTGTCAATATTATCCTCATTAATTTAACTTAATGACTCTAAACTATCCTTATGTTACCTTCATTTTGGGTGATTTGGTGACAATGAAAACAACCCAAGCATACCATTTCTTATTATATAAAATGCTAAAAATGACATGTAATCATAACTTAAATTTATTAATTTTATTTTTATTATATATATATATATATATATAATATCCGAGCATATCATTACTTATTATATAAAAATGCTAAAAATGACATACTAAATAAATATGATCATTACTAAATTGTTTACTTTTATTTTATTATACTATATTTTATGTATATTAAAAATACCCAATATATCATAACTTAGCATGTCTCATTTTACATTAATTATATGAATTATTATATACTCCATCTGTCCCCAAAGAATATGCATTTTGGGTTCGGCACGAGTTTTAATGCAAAATTAGTAAAGTAAGAGAGGAGTAGAGAGAAAAAGTAAATAAAATATTGTTAGTGGAGAATGGGTCCCACCTTAATAAAGGGAAGAGTTTCCAAAATTAAAAAGTGCATATTCCTGTGGGACGAATTAAAAAGGAAAGATTGCATATTCTTGTGGGACGGAGGTAGTATAAAATAACTCTTGTTTTACTATATTATTGCGCATCATTAATTACATTAATTATTATTCGTTATATTGAAATATAATTAAAGTATGTATGTATATAAATTTAATGTATATAAAATTGATGGGTAAAATTATATTTTCCTACAAGTAACTAGGTGGACTAGATATGTAACCTAGACAAATGGGTAGTTACATTGCTACTTGAAACATAGGCTTTTGAGTGGGCTTCGTCCGAGTCAGATACAAAACACGGGTTATGCAGATTTGTAACATAGCTACCAAACACACAACTAAACCCGCTTACAACTCATTATCTAGCTGTGACATAGCTACCAAACGGTGTCTTACTGTTTTTTCTATTTTTGTTCCCCTTATTCATTAAAACTCGTGTCATCTTAAATGTCTTTATTTTTATTGGACGGAGGGAGGGAGTATATAAATTGAAGGTCCAATACCTATCTTGAATTTCCAAGTATGATGACCTCCATGAAATGCCATAGTTAGGTAGAAAATAATCTGAAACTGAATGGAGTAGCTACTTTGAATATCTTTGACTGAGACCTTTGTCCTTTGGCATGCACTTCCATATTCTCTTGTAATTATCATGACAGGTAAAAAGTTCTCTGAACTCTATTTGAATAATGTCTTTCTCACCCACCTTGTAATAAAGGTGGCTGGATTGTAAAATTGGTGACAGCACCATAAGACAAGTGATAACCAATCATCTTGAACAATGAGCATCACTCATACCAAATAATCAAGTCTAAGTTGGATCTCATCAATATAACTCATGACTACTAAAAAGTTCACACCTAAATATACATCTTTCTGCTAGAATGGTTGACTTATCAAACTATATCATCCAATAACTAAAATACCAATTGATTATTACCAAAGCTATCAACAAAGAAAACTCCACAATTTTAACTAAGGCAACAAATTATAACTGTGCTATCAATCAGTAGCACTGAGACACAAGGCTCAATGCCCAATATATAAAATCCAAAAATAAAAAAGAAAACATCTGTTATCAAACTTGTCTTATAATCACTTGAGCAGTGTGAGATGCTTTTGGCATACTCATCACCTTCTCCTCTGCCAAACTGAACATCTCTGGTTTCAGTGGTTTGCCTCTAGCGTTACACGATTGAATAAATCGAATAACCATGTTTTCAAGAACACCTCCATTTCTCAAAAGAACTCGTATAACTGGAATTATTGAGACGTCGCATATCAACCTATTAATCTCAACTCTCTTTAGATGGAGCAGAGGCGGATTCGGGAAATTAGACTCCTCGCCACTCTCATCATCACTCTACAATGTTTAGTTCAAGTAAATGTATCAAACCGATAATCCGAAACAGAAAAAGAAGAGCAAATTAACCAACCTTATAGCCTACATGAAGAAATAAGGTCTCCACCTTAGGAAACATCATCTCAACAAGATGGAGCACAATCGCGAAGGGATAGTTTAGTAATGGTGGAACATGAATACAGAGGCGGGGGTGCCGAGTATCTGTGGAAGTGATTGATTGACGGAGTATATGTAGAGATATATAGCTCTTCTACTTGCTTTTCGATGGCGAAAAGCAGCCACGAATCGACGTCGCTAGCATCGCCAGTCCATAGCAGCTTCCAATTAAATTTGCGCATCCAAGAAAGCCACTCATAACTAAAGTAAACATGTAGGTTGAATTTGAGAATGGTGGGAGAGAGAGTTTGAGTGTTGTTGGGAGAGGTCGAGGCAGGGGATGGTGATGGTGGTCCATAGGTTTTTCCAACGTTTGGAGAGAAGACTCGTGGCGACGGCACCTTTTAGCTGCGTCAATGAAAGAATTTCAACGATTAACGAGTCTGGTAACTCGCTAATTCGATCAACAACACACTTTTCTTCCTCCATCTCAACAAATTTTCAAACTGATAGGGTACGTACTAAACAAGCCCAATAGCAGTGACGGCCCATCAGCCCAAAGCCCAAGGAAGAGTATCAGTTCGGCATTACCAAAGAGTTCGGCCCCAGCCTACAGCTCGGTAAAAGCCGACCAATCAAGCTCTACTCTCAGATCGGTAAAAGCTGCTCGGCAATAGTTCAGCAGTTCGGTCTCAGTATTCGACCGAACTGGGAGATAGTGGACTCATGCAGAACCTCCACGACCTCCACTACACGATCTATTTAGTGGTGTCAACTCATGCAGGATCTCATGCAGGATAGCGGACCAAACAAAGAGATAGTGGACCCATGCAGGATCTCATGACCTCCACGACATCCACAACCTAGTTAGTGGTGATGTAAGCCACGACCTAGTTAGTGGTGATGCAAGCCACGATCTTAGTTCAATGTATAAATAGAACTTAGATCAGATAGACTAGGAAGAGGAAAGCTCTCTAGACATCAAAGATCATATAGCAAGTCTGTATTTGTAAGCTGTAAACCAGATCAAGCAATACAATCTTGCCCTCCGTTCTTCCCGTGGACGTAGATTTACCTCAGTAAATCGAACCACGTAATTCCTTGTGTCGTGATCTATATTTTCTTTTACCCGCATTTGTTACCATCAAAAATTCGCCCAACCATCACTGGCGCCGTCTGTGGGAAACAGAGAACCAAATCTGTGATAAAAGCGAGTTTTTGATCCTCTTCCACCAAAAAAATGCATACCAGATCACATAACACCCATAATACCGTTCGTGATAACCATGAGGAAGCTAGTCCAGCCCGCAGGTCTGGAAAACAGCCTCGGGAGAAATCTACTTCCAGTTCTCACGGAGAAGGAACAAGCCGCTCAAAGACTCATCGCACCGAGTCTTCCCAGCAGCCCGATTTGAACGAGGCTGTCAAGTTGTTTTTGGCCGAGAAGCAGGAAGAATTCTTAATTTTCCTGCAAAAGGGCCAAAAGCCGGAGACGAAAACGGTGGATTCTCCCTCCTCATCCAGACATGAAAGTCACTACCGCAGTAGTGCCGTGTCTTCCAGGAAGAAGAATCCTCAACCCCGACATGTTCCTGTTCCTCCTCGGTACCGGAATCACAGGAGAACTCCATCTCCTCCATACCGAAGAGATGTCGGGTTCGCCATGTACGGAGCATTGAAGACTCCGTTCTCGGACGATATCACCCGAACTCCCTTGCCACAGAACTACCGAACTCCGTCGATGACTTATGACGGGTTAGTGAATCCTCATGACTTCCTGGGACGCTATCAGTATAACATGGCGAACCAGGGTCTCAATGAGGTCCATATATGCAAGCTGTTTCCCGAGCTGCTTATCGGGAACGCAAGAAGGTGGTTCGATAGCCTCCCCCAAGGCAGCATTAGATCTTACCGAGATCTAATGGATGCTTTCCACAGGAGGTTCTTTCAGAAAGCGGAAGCCCGAATCACTTCGGCTCAGCTGCTTTCTATACGTCAAGGTCGCGACGAAAAGATCAGCGACTTTATGACGAGATTCCACAAGGAATGCCTACAAGTAGATGATCTCAATGATCTACTTGTCATTTCGGCATTCCAAAATGGAATCCTGCCCGGAGCTCTCTACAGAAAGCTCGTGGAATGCAGTCCGCAAACAGCTCAAGAGATGTGGGACATTGCGGACCAGTTCTCCCGTGCCGATGAGGCAGACCGTCGCAAACGGTCTTTAGACAGCTCATCCCGAGGAGACAGGAGGAAGCCCGATCATAGCGATCAGAGACATCCTCGCCGAACTCCTTTTGGCGATCAGGGACATCCTCGCCGAACTCCTTTTGAAAGGATTCAAAGGACTCCGGTGCAAGACCGATTGGGGCCACGTCTCAATCCTGAGAAGCCGACCGCTCAGTTCGTACCATTGAACAAGCCAAAGGACAATGGGTAGAAAATCTCCCTCAAGTCCTATGGTCCTACCGAACTACACCCAAAACCTCCAACGGTGAAACTCCGTACAGTCTGGTGTACGGCACTGAAGCCGTGATTCCGGTTGAGATCAGCGTACCCAGTCCCCGAACTCTAAATTTCTCCTCAGAAATGAATGATGACGGACTGAGAGCCGAACTAGATCTGGCCGAAGAAAGAAGAGAATTGGCCTGCATAAAAGCAGCCAAGTACAAGGAGCAAGTAGCCCGGTATTATAACCAAAGGGTGAAAAAGCTGCAATTTCAAGTGGGAGATCTCGTCTTGAGAAACAACGAAGTAAGCCGAGCAGAAAAGCTGGGCAAACTCGAACCCACATGGGAAGGTCCATATCGGGTGTCAGAAGTCCTCGGCAAAGGGTCTTATAAATTGACCCACATGTCAGGAGAACAAGTACCCCGAACATGGCACATTTCCAACCTCAAGAAGTTCCATTTGTAAGAGACAGTCCGGTCAGTCAGTCTTGTGTCTAGTTCGGTCCTAGGGGTATGTGCTTTCTTTATTTTTTACTTGTTTTTCGTCTTTTTTATTTGTCTATGTGCGTTTTGTCTGTCTATGTGCGTGTCGTCTCTTACAAATGTTACTGAGGTATCTTGTTCTTCGAAGGCTGATCCCCTTTTTAGAACATATATAAGCCAACGATTGTGAGTCCAAGCTTCTAAGGAGGATACAAGACCACAATTCAGCTTAAGAAACAAGCAGTTCGTCTGAAACGAACTGCAACAAAGGGAAAGTCCGATCCACGCGATAAAACTCGCCGAATTAGGACAAGGGAAAGTCCGATCCACGCGATAAAACTCGCCGAATTAGGACAAGGGAAAGTCCGATCCCCAAATTAGGACAAGGGAAAGTCCGATCCGAGCGATAAAACTCGCCAAATTAGGACACAAGCTTAGTCCGGTCAAAGAAATTTACTTCATAAGACCAAAGACGAGTCCGGTCAAAGAAGTTTACTTCATAAGACCAAAGACGAGTCCGGTCAAAGAAGTTTATTTCATAAGACCGAGGACCAAGTCCGGTCAAAGAAGTTTACTTCATAAGACCAAAGACGAGTCCGGTCAAAGAAGTTTATTTCATAAGACCGAGGACCAAGTCCGGTCAAAGAAGTTTACTTCATAAGACCAAAGACGAGTCCGGTCAAAGAAGTTTATTTCATAAGACCGAGGACCAAGTCCGGTCAAAGAAGTTTACTTCATAAGACCAAAGACGAGTCCGGTCAAAGAAGCTTACTTCATAAGACCAAGGACGAGTCCGGTCAAAGAAGTTTACTTCATAAGACCGAGGACGAGCACGATGAAATTTTTTCGCTGAGCTGTAAATACGCAGTGATAGAAGCGAAATGAAGATTTCATTTATTAAAACTTGTTCGGCATACAACTCCGCTGCCCTACGAGAAGGCGTTACGCTATTACAAAGGACTATTCTACTGTCCACGGTTGCTAAAGTTGAGCCACCTATTCAAAAAATCCTCGTGAAGCAGAGTTCGGGCGTTCCGGGCAGCTGAAGAATAAGCAGGTCGACGAGATGCTCTGATCGACCTACCGCCTCTTCCTTGAGTCCGGGAAGTTCTGGCACCTCGGCGGCGAAGAGTCTCTTCACGAAGCATTTGTTGATCTTGCTCACTCATAATCACAACTCCTCTACGAACTTCAGTCCGTCCTTGTCTTGACGTTTCCGGTTGCTCCTGAGTCCGTTCTCGTCTTGACGTTTCCGGTTGCTCCTGAGTTCGTTGCTGATTTGGAGTAGGATTTTGAGCAAGTGGATCAGAGGTTTGAGCTGGAGTGTGAGCATCAGTTGGCGGGAAATGCCTAAGGAATCTCTCGATTGAAGGACGCCGGGAAAGAACGATGTCGTATCGAGAAGCCCAGCGCCGCAATGATTTCACAACTTGTTGGCAAGCCGAGCTCTCCAGCGCATTGTTCCTCCGGAGTACATGAAGCTCCTCCCACAGTTCATCAACTTGATTCTGAACTTCAGAGATGGTCATTCCCCCGCGCCTGCAGATGAAATCCTCATACGCAGTCCTCTCAGCGACGGCAGTGTTCAGCTCGGCCTCCAGATCTTTCTTTTCGGACTCTAAGTCCTTATTGTCGGCCTCCAGCTTCACTAAACAAGCCAAGAGTTCGTCATTCTTCATCTGGTCAGCTATGGCTTTTTTCTCAGCTTCGTCTAAAGCGGAAGAGTACAGCCGCTTCCAGTGAAGTACCTCCAGCTCCTTAAGAGTTAAGAATACAAAGCAGCTATGTCAGTTCGGCATTTCATTTTACTGAGCAGGTAGTAAACCACAACAGGAGTAAAAGAGAGTACGAAAAGCTATACGAAGACACAAGTGTAGAAAGAAGAATTTTTTCATTCATAAGAAAAAAAATTTTTTACACAAGGAGGGCTTCAAGGCCATTTTACAAGAAGGAAGAAACTAAACTAAGAGAAGGGAGACGAAATCATACTCCGCCAGCTTCGTCTCCGGCTCCTCGGTGAGGTTCAGCTTCCTTCTCCTTGTCTGCCTCAGCTTCAGCCTCGGCCTCCCTGCTCCCCCCAGCCTGCTCGGTGCCCCCATCACCGATCAGCAGCACCTCTTGCTCGGCCTGCCTGTCTCTGGTCTGCTGATCAAGCTGCTCGGTCTCACCCTCTCCGTGGAAAATTGGAGCGGGTGAAACTGGCCCTAAGGAGGCAAAGATAGCCTCCATATTCTCGTCCCGATCAGCTCGGCAACTACGAACTCGGTCAGCAGAAAGCAGGACCGAGGACGAAGCAAGCTCCTCAAGGAGCGGCAGACTCTGGAGACGAGCTGCTATCTCTCGGCCGTACAGCGGCAGGACGACTTCGGGCCCTTGCTCGGCATTATCGGTCATCAGTTTCAGCAGATCACCGACAAAGGCCGAAAATTGATTGCTCAGAAAGAGTTTCTCCGCGAAAGCACGGAGAACCTCCCCTTGGGCAACCACGGCGGCAGCATCCCTCCGTTTCGTCTGCTCTCGCTGGATGACGAGCTGGTTTTTGGCAAACTGGGCTTCATCCTGGGCCGAGATCCTAGCAGCTCTGGCCTTCTCAAAGTCTGCCTTAGCCTGTTCGGCCTGGTGACGAGCAGCCGCCAACTTCCTCTGCATCTCAGCATAGTCGCTGGACGCTTTAGAGAGTTCGACTGCGACGAGCTTGCTGAGCATGCTATTCCTCTGAAAATGGAAAAAGGAAAGAGTCAACAGAGGGGCCACCAAAAAAACATAGGAAAGAAGCAAAGCCAAAGAATCAAGAAGAGAAGTTACCTCGGCAAAGTCCGTTGGCCATGCAAAAGGCTCACAGACATGCTCCGAAGGGGGCGCCAAGACGATGTCTCTCTCCGGCGCTCTTGGGGGCTTCTGGGTCTTCCCCTTCCTATTTGCCGAAGTCGACTCCGGCTTTTTTGGATCCGAAGAAGAGGTCTTTTGCCTCTTCGGATTCTTCTCGGCATCAGGCGCCGAGCTGGTAGCCTTCTGTTTCTCCGGCTCCTTAAGCTCGGAGGATTTGCGGCTAATCTTATTTAGCAAGTTCACTGCCAAAAAGCAAGAAAGCAAGGTTAGTTTTCGCCACAAAAGCAGTAAGGCACAAAAAAGAATTCCTCACCCTCGGTCTCTTCGTCCGAAGACGAGGAGTCGAACACGAAGTCGCCCTTGACGAGCTCAGACTCCAGGTACTGCTTCCTAATCATAGGAATCTTATTGAGCTCGCCCTCGAGCTCGTCCAACGGTTATAACCGAGGATGAGGAATCACGGACTTCGGCCCTCTCCAGGGAAAGCCCGGAGCCGCTGTCCTATTATAAAAAAAGAAACGATTTTGCCATTTCGGCCATTTGGTTTTACAAAAGGCTCTAAAGGGCTGTAAATGGATCAAGTAAAACCAAGATCCCTTCCTCTTAAACTGGAAGAAATTAAGGATTGCCCTCAGAGACAGATCCTTATCTAGCCTACGCAGTTCGGCAGCAAAGGCCGATAAGTGCCTCCAAGAGTTCGGAGTCACCTGACCTAAAGGGAGTTGAAAAAAATCAAGCAGCTCTACAAAGGCAGGGGGAAGAGGGAAACGAAGCCCGCATTCCAAGCCGGCTTCATAAACGGTGGCGTAACCCTCCGGCGGCGAGTCAGCCCTATGAAGGTCGTCGGGAATCGCAACCTTCCCCCCAGGAAAAAAATATTTTTCGTGTAGGGATATCACAGTATCCTTACTCAAGATGCTGTGAAAATACTCTACGGTCTTCTCCCCGGATTCTTTCCGGCTAGAAGACCCCTTACCCCCTTTCCTACCGCTACCTGACTCAGAAGAAGAAGAAGACATGGTTCTTACTCTTTGAAAGTCTGAAGAAATTCTGAAGAAATTCTTGAAAGCGGAAGGAAATTTTTACGCAAAAGAGAGAGAATGCAAAAGAAGCAATAGCAAAAGTGTTCAAATGATGAAGAAAGGACGTATTTATCAGATTCGGAGAAGATTTCAAAATCATCGCACCGTTTCGAATCCCACCTTTTCAGGATTCAACGGCCGGATTTTACTGTCGCATTTAATGCAGTCACGCGCAAGGCACGTCCCCTGACGTCAGCCTCCCCCGTACCTTTATCCAGAATGCCGAAGTGACTCGCTTCGCCGAAGTGATTCACTTCGCTTTTCGGGGGGGGTAGTGATAGGGTACGTACTAAACAAGCCCAATAGCAGTGACGGCCCATCAGCCCAAAGCCCAAGGAAGAGTATCAGTTCGGCATTACCAAAGAGTTCGGCCCCAGCCTACAGCTCGGTAAAAGCCGACCAATCAAGCTCTACTCTCAGATCGGCAAAAGCTGCTCGGCAATAGTTCAGCAGTTCGGTCTCAGTATTCGACCGAACTGGGAGATAGTGGACTCATGCAGAACCTCCACGACCTCCACTACACGATCTATTTAGTGGTGTCAACTCATGCAGGATCTCATGCAGGATAGCGGACCAAACAAAGAGATAGTGGACCCATGCAGGATCTCATGACCTCCACGACATCCACAACCTAGTTAGTGGTGATGTAAGCCACGACCTAGTTAGTGGTGATGCAAGCCACGATCTTAGTTCAATGTATAAATAGAACTTAGATCAGATAGACTAGGAAGAGGAAAGCTCTCTAGACATCAAAGATCATATAGCAAGTCTGTATTTGTAAGCTGTAAACCAGATCAAGCAATACAATCTTGCCCTCCGTTCTTCCCGTGGACGTAGATTTACCTCAGTAAATCGAACCACGTAATTCCTTGTGTCGTGATCTATATTTTCTTTTACCCGCATTTGTTACCATCAAAAATTCGCCCAACCATCACAAACCCACAGATCAAGTTTCAGTTTTGGTATGATGAATTTAGGGTTATACCTCCAAATCTCGAAACAAGTCAAACTTTGGTATGGATATACTATACATCGTCATAAAGATTACTAGTAGATGAAAAAGTGGTAACGCTCAATTAGTTAGATTATTTTATTATACTTAAAACATGAATTAATTCGTGAAGTCTAAAATCAAATTAAAATTGAAGAGCTCAACTCCACGCAATACGATTATTTCTCAAAATAATTTCCGAGCATATGTTTGCGAGCAGTGTTGTTTCTCGTAGTGGAACTCTTCTAAATAGTGCAAATTAGGGCAATTATTCTTTCACTCCTCTCTCTCTCCAGCGCCGATCTCCCTCTCTCGATATCCCCCCATTCTCTCTCGCCACCGCCACCGAGAGCCTCCCCGCCCTGCCGGTCTCTCTATTTCTAAGGTGCAATCCCTTTCTCATTTGATTTTGCTTTTGCTTTTGACGAATTATGTTTCGCTTTCGTTAAATTTTGGTGCAATTGGGATGCATTGTTGTGCTTTGAGTTATGTTTCGCTTTCATTAGATGTTTCTCATCTAACGTTTGAGTTATGCTATTAGAGACCTGATGGTGTTTGTGAGTTGGATGTGTAGATTAGATAAATGCGAGATTTACAGCTTCTGCTCGGGAAAGAGTAGAGGAATGTTGATTAGGTGTTCTTATTTTAGATCGATATTCCTCTTGCATTTGATGCGGGAAGAAGCTTGACAAAAAACTTTGTTTTATTAGACAAGTGGACATGTAAAAATGCATTTTAAGCGACTTTTAGGTCATCCGCAACGCTGTCTCTTATTCGTCTCTTAATCGTCTCATCTCAACTCTTCATGGGTCCCACGGTACTTTTTCACTCCATCTCTTAACTAAGAGACAGAACCTGCAACTCTCCATCTCTTATCATCTCATCCCTTAACTATTCATTCAATTTCATTTTTTATTTTTATTTCCAACAAATTCAATTAATAAAAACACACTTCATTAAATAAAATAAAATTACAACTTAAAATCCTAAAAAAAATACATAATTAAATTTGTGGCAAAATAAATAAAAAAAGACATAATTTAAAATACAATTTTATAGAAATTATAAAAACTACTCTGCCGGCGAATCATTTCCCGAGGGAGGCGGAATACCAAGTTGTCCTGCCAGATACACAATGCCGGCATGATGGGCTTGAAATTGGGCAGGCGTTATGCGGGAAGTGTCCGCCATCGTGGCAGTGAAGTACATGGACATTAAGGAGGAGGGCGGCCCTTGGGAGCCCGCCTGGCTTGATTCGCCTAGGCCCCTCCTCCTTCCAGCCGCCTTCGCAGCCTTGGTCTCTTGCGGCCGACGGCGCCCACGGGAGGACCCCCCTACATCGTCCGCCGTGCTCTCAACCTCCTGCGTGGCAACCTCTTGTGCGGCGCTGCCCGAACCACCCCCACTAGACGAGTATTGGTCGCCCGCCTTGTGCTTCGTGTGCTTTGAGGTCGACCCCGAGCTGGACCGGACACCGCCGGCCCACCTTTCCTCATCTTTAACGACCTCCCAAATATCGATATGTCTGAATTCTTTGCCGGTGTCGTCGAAATAGACTCGCAAAGCCGATCTCAGAATGTCGGCTCTCGTGGCTCCGCTTTGGTAATGAGCCGCTTCGTTCTTGTAGATGCCGCAGAATTTTTTGACCTCTCTGTCGACTCGGTCAAAGTGAGCGCGGAGCATCTTCAATGTGCGGCGGCGGGACCCTTCGGCTTAATCTCGTTGTAGGCCTCGGTGACCTTTTCCCAGAAGCACTTCCGGGTTTGTTGATTCCCGACGATGGGATGGTACGAGACGTTGATCCAGGCGTTGTACACAGCCATCGTGTCCTTGCTGCTATACGGATGTCAGCCTACATCCTCCTCCTCCTCGGCCGCCTCCGCCTCTTCCTCCTCGGCGTCGAATGCCCTGGAGCTTCCACCGCCCCGTCCTCATTCCGGAGTGGGTTCATCCGGATAATTCTTCCGAATTTGGGGTAATCCCTGCGAATACCTCGGGGCGGAGGGACGAGCATATGCATCAACATCAAAATGGGGTGGTTGGTACCCTGTCGGCGTCGACGAGCCCTGGGTGTCCGGCGTCGACGAACCGGAACCGGAACCACCCAAGACATTGTACATGCCCCCCAGTCGCTAAACGCGTTGATGTCAAACCCGCCAGAGCCGCCCTCGTTTCCGTCGCCGGACATTTTGTGATGAAAATTGGAGAGGAAATGGAGATGATTTGGGAAGAATAGATGTGTGTTTGTGTGTGTAATGAGGATGAAATAGGAGTATTTATAGAGTTAAAAAAAAAAAAAAAAAAAACGGTCGAAAAAACAGTAATGTTCACATTAAATCTAAAGTACTTGAAAATATTCTGACAAGGCAATACAGAATACTGTGTTCAAAAAGTGCACGAATCTCCCGTTTTACCAAACTGTTAAGCAAATTTGGTCCTCATGAGCAAGTAATGCTATATCAAACATAGTGATGGATCGGTACGGTATATCGTACCGTAAGTGTCATACCGTATATCGTACCAAAAGTTACGATATGACAAAACACCATACCGATATCGTATCGAACTTTTCGGTATACCGGAAATTCGGTAAGGTAGTTTTTTATACCGTTATCATACCGTGTTTTCGGTATACCGTATCGCATTTCGGTATACTATACTTTTGCGGTATACCGAACTGCGGTAGGACATACCGTTATACCTGTTATACTGGAAAATAATTTATTATACCCAAAATATTCAGAAAAACAATTATATTTTTTATTTTCGTATAATAGAGAATTTTATTTTAAATTTTAGTATAAATCTAACATATATATATATATATATATATATATATATATATATATATATAGTATGTTTATATACATAATAATCAATCGGTATAGGGGTATACCACGGTATACCGAAGTGTCAGTATATATCGATAATTCGGTATGACGGTATGTACCGGTATACCGTGTTATAGAAAATCTAATATTGTTACCGTATCGAAAGATTCGGGACGTTATCATACCATCCCGAAAAATACGGTTTACCGAAAAATCAGTATTTTCGGTATTTTTTTTGTCACGATAAGTCCGGTATTTCGATATAATTCCCCACCTCTAATCAAACATTATATGCTGATTTGATCATGTAAACATGACATTCTTCAAGCAGATGTTTAATTATGTCACGTGTCCAAACAACCCATTCAACGGGAGGTGAACCTTTGGGTCCCGTGGTCACGTATACCCCCGAACCGACAACTTCTTTTTCCTTCGTTTCGTCACCCTCATTCTCCGTCTAGTTCCATTTTCGTTTAGACACCCTCCTCCTCCGTCTAACTTCATTCCGTCGTGGATACTGTTCACCGTAAAAATAATTGTCCGTGTAAAATTGCTGTTTTTTTCAGTGGAATTTTTTTTGTCATGGATATTAGACAATGGATTGTGGATTAATAGATTATGATTTGAGATATTGGATATTGGATATTTTTGCTTAGTTCCTTTGCTAGTTTTTTGCCACAATTCGTCTTGATTTTTCTCTCCAATTTCTCGCTATTTTTCCTATATACTTTTCTCATAATTTCTTTTCTATTGTAATTCCTTACTCTACATATTTCAATTGTAATTATTTGCATTGCATCAAAAAGTATATAAACTTTAGTACCAAAAAGATGCTACAATAACTGAAGACCATTAATCTAATCCATTATTTTGACATACCACATTCAAACAAATTGGGCTTTAAATAAACTTTTTGTTTGATTTAATGAAGCCAATTCATAGGATGCACACCTCTTATCCAATTTCAGTATTAATTCTTTTAAAGGTATGATTTTCATACAGATTTGACATTTACAAAATTAAAAAATAAATATAAAAAGTGCCAGCGTGTGCGTTTTAGTGCCTGTGTGTGCATATTACTTGGTAAACCTTTCTCTGATATGAATTCTAAACCTTTTTCAGATTCCTGAATTCTAAACCTTTTTCTTAGTTAAAACTCTATTCACAATGTAGTTTGTATTAAACGCAATAAAGGGGCATCAACAGCAACCAATTGAGGTGCTAATCAGGGCGATAACTAACACAGACACAGACACGCTTTTGGATGGCCGTCCTGCAAGAAGGGCAGTCTGTCATCCCTTGCTTCTCATGGATCAAGTTGCACTGAGCGCAAAGAACCTGATGTGCACACGGGATGAAAACCACAGCGATCTCGTTTGACAAGCACACGATGCACTCCCTCTCTGGTTTCACATCTGGAGCCTCACAGAATTTGCCCTGAAAGACGGCCAACCTTTTCGACGCGTTAGGAAGCGCTGATCTTGGGAAGCCCAAGTTGAAAGCTGCTATCTTCGACTTTTCAGACTCTAGTTTCATTTTGGGCTTTTGTGTTCTCCTTCTCCTCCTGCTTCCACAATGCCTAAAATGGTAGAAAGGTAAAAACTTGTGTACATCAATCCCAGATTATGATTTATTAATGTCAACACAAACACAAAGACATAAGTATTGTGAGTGTGTGTGCATGTGCGTGCGTGTGCATAGTTTGGAAACTAAAATTACTCTATATCCATCAGGGGCAAAATGTTTATACACTGCTAAACTAATTGATACAGAAAAAAAAACCAATTTATGCCATACCTTGAACTGATCCTTCCGGCCTCTAGCTTTTTCTAGTCGATTGTTGAGTGCAGCTATCTGGTGTTTGAGCTCGGTGAGTTGGTCTTGGATGATGGCCTTGTCTGCATCCAATGACTGCATTTTCCTGAGGGTCTCCTGCTCTCTTTCCGTAGCGGAATGCAGGTTAGTTGCCACCCTCATCGCCTGCATATTAGCGGCCTCCATATCATTCATCAACAGAGCATTCTCCTCCTTAAGGCGAGCGATGGTGCAGTTATCCACCTGAATCTGACCCGTAGCATTGGTCATGGCGTATTCAAGTTCCAACAGCTGCTTTACGGTACTATCCACCAAAGCTTGTTTTTCCTTCTTCAATTTCTCCTTCTCTTCTTTCTCTTGCCTAAACATTTTCAGCTCTGCCCGGTCCTTCCCAAGCCTCTGTGCAGCTTGCATGACCTTCTCGTTAGCCCACTCAGTCCATCCTTGGAGCTCCTTCTCGATCGTGCACTTGTGGGGGACTAGTATCCGAATGGCTTCATCTTTAATATCTTCAACGATGTACTCCTGCAGAGTTTCGTCGAACCGGATTGAAGAGTAATAATCCTTAGCCTGGGGAAGTGCTTGGCAGTCTCCAGAAGCTTCCTGGCTACAAGAACCACGCACAGTGCCTCCATCCGCTTGCACGAGGCTCAAATCACTTATTAATAGGCGCCACATCGTTTCTGATACACTCAAGGAAGGCCTAACCTCTCGCAGCACACAAATCATCTCCAGTAATGTGTAGTCTACTCTACTAGGCTCTGCAACCTCTCAAATACACGAAACTTCATTGCAATACTCATCTCCTTTTCCCTCTTTAGTAAGGTCAAAGCACTGTCGACAACATTCAATGCAGTGTCTTTACTACCATTGAACAGGGTGCTAATAAAATGGCCCTCTCAGCAACTTCTTTAGTGTACCCACTTTCAACAATCTTCTTCACTGCACTGCACAATGTTGCACTTAAATTTTTCGTCAATAGTTCTTCAATATGACAGGCCACAGGATTTTCCCAATCGGACCCATGGAATTCTTCTTTGTCCTGCTCCTTAATAGTGTCTTCGGACCACTCCATTATGGAACCCAATTAATTTGTGAAATCAGATACGAATCAGGGCTGCGGTCTCCCGATTTTCGAGCTTGTACACCAACGCCATCCGCATGATGAACAGTGGCCAAACGGAGGAAGACTGCAGGAGGATAGCGGAGAAAGCCTTCCCCCTGAAGGGGGTGTATAAGGACTTCACCTACTGGAACTGCTATCTTGTGCTGAACGACTCCGAGAAGTTCCAAGTAGGTACGTTGGCTGACCGAAGAAGCAACGACTGAACTATACCGGTGATTTCAGCGGCAGCAGCGGTGGTTCCCACGACCTCCCCGAGACGGCCCAGGTGGTCCCGACCCCTCGTTCGTTCGCTCGCCGAACTCGCCCGGTTGGGCACAAGCGGGCTCAACGGGAGGCGAGGGGGGTCGCAGGGGGTTCCCAGGAGGTCCAATCGGCATCCCCCTTGGCCAATCCACAACGGATCTCAAATTCTTCGCGCGTCAACAAACGCGCGCTCAGATGGTCAAGACGATAGCCGAATGGCGGGCGACGGTGGACCCCGTGGAGAAGAGTTTGCTTCAAACATTGTTCCTGAGCATGCAGGAGGATTTGGAGGCGGCACGGAGGGAAGCCGCCAGGAGTAGAAGCGGCGGCGACGGAGGCGGAGGCGATGGTGGCGACGGAGGCGGAGACGATGGTGCCGACAACGACGGAGGAGACGACGACGGAGATGACGACGGAGCAGAGGAGTGAATTATTGTATTTTTTGTTAATTATTGTACTTTTTAAAATTATTGTACTTTTTAAAATTTTAATAGTATTATTAATGTTTCCCGTATATGTCTCGTAAATTAAATTACGTATATTGTGTGATTGTTAATTATTTCATTTTTATATAATTGTTATTGGTGATGTGGCTATTGATGTAGCTGGGCTATTTATGATGTGGCTAGGCTATGGCTGGGCTATTTATGATGTGACAGAAGGATTTTTAGTGTTGATGATGTGGCTGGAGGAGTTTATGGCTAGGAATAGGATATGACTGGGCTATTGCTAGGCTATTCCTATTGTGGATGGCCTTAAAGGGAGTGGGAGCTGCTGAGCCAATACACGACGTCGTTCTGTATTTTAATTCTGGAATTTATTTTGAAATTTTATTTGGCATTTTTTACGCATAAATTTAATTGTAGGCAATAAATTAAATTAACTCTAATTTATAACTTTTATATGTGCGATAAGTTATTGACAACATGTGTAATTGCTTTTTGAATAAGGGTTGTTTATGTCATTTATGACCATATTATGCATCCATATGTAAAGTACTACCAAACATAGGGTAATTACATGTTTCATACGAAATGTTTTACCTTTGTTTTAATTTAGTACAAAAAGTATTAAGTTTACATATTTCATACAAAAAGTTTACTTAGTGTTCCAAAATAATACATTCCGTTAAATATTTTAAACACCGTTAGTTAGTTTATAATATGTCCAACTTATCATCATAATAAAAGAATAATTAGATATTTAATACAACTAATCAGTCTAAAAAATAACAGTCAATATCAATTCTTTCGACAATTGATCGTGATTTTAAAAAATTCTATTTTTTTATTGTATGCTTTATAGAATACGTTATAAAATAAGTCCATATTTCATCTTTACAAAATGGCTAATTTGAGCTTCAAACAGCCAATAAGTCAATATTTAATTTTTACAAAAAAGATTCAATATGTTTTTAGTTGTATTCTCCATTGTTACATGAGAAAGCTTCGACAATAAAATGTAATTCGCTAATTTGATGGTGAAGCGTGGTTATTTTTTTTCTCTGTGTTTTTCATTTTTGTGAGTAATAAAAATAATTGTATTTGAAATAATTAATGGAAAGTTTTAATTTAAAACTTTTTGTACAAATTTGAATCATTGATGAAACTTTTTGTATGTATGATGTATTAGAAATTTGGAAGTAACGGTGTTAGTGGAGACTTAACGTAATGTATTATTTTGGAACACTAAGTAAACTTTTTGTATGAAATATATAAACTTAGTACTTTTTGTACTAAATTGAAACAAAGGTAAAACATTTTGTATGAAATATGTAATTACCCCAAACATGTGAATAAAAATACTACCTCCGTCCATGAAGATTAAAATAAAGACACAGATTAAAAAAACACTTGGTAATTGAAAATGAAACTCATCTCAGTAGAAAGATATATTCACCATGAATTAATAAAGTCTAATTTGAATGGACAGATCAAATGAAAACAAAGACTAATTTTATACAGATTTGACATACCTAAAAAAGTATTTTGTGCCTGCGTGTGCGTATTTGTGCCTGCGTGTGCGCATTAGTGCTTGGTAAACCATTTCCCCTAATTTCATTTATGAATTCTGAACCTTTTATTGATTCTTGAATTCTAAACCTTTATCCTAAGTTCAACTATTTTAAACTGCAGTTAGTACTAAACACAACAAAGGCATCAACAGCAACCAATTGAGGTGCTAATCAGGGCGATAACTAACAGAGACACGCTTTTGGATGGCCGTCCTGCAAGAAGGGCAGTCTGTCATCCCTTGCTTCTCATGGATCACGTTGCACTGAGCGCAAAGAACCTGATGTGCACACGGGATGAAAACCACAGCGATCTCATTTGACAAGCACATGATGCACTCCCTCTCTGGTTTCACATCTGGAGCCTCACTGAAGTTGTCCTGAAAGACTGCCAACCTTTTCGTCGCGTTAGGAAGTCGTGATCCAGGGAAGCCCAAGTTCAAAGCTGCTATCTTCGACTTTTCAGACTCTAGACTCAGCTCCATGACCATTTCCTGAAGCCTCTTGATGTCTTCTGCGCATTTCTGCATCTCCTTTTCGGCTGCTTGCTTTATGTTTTCTGCTTCTACTTTCATCGCAGCCTCTTCTTCCTCTAGTTTCCTCCTCAAGGAATCAATTCTCTTCTGAACTTTTGTTTTCTCCTTCTCCTCCTGCTTCCACAAAGCCTGAAATGGTGGAAAAGTAAAAACTTGTGTACATCAATCCCAGATATTATGATTTATTAATATCAACACAAAACAAAGACATAAGTATGTGAGTGTGTGTGCATATGCTGTGTGTGTGCGTAGTTTGGAAACTGAACTAACTCTAATTCCATCAGGGGCAAGATGTTTAGTTGTTTACACACTGCTAAACTAATTGATACAGAAAAAAAAAAAAAAACTTATGCCATACCTTGAACTGATCCTTGCGGCCTCTAGTTTTTTCTAGTCGATTGTTGAGTGCAGTTATCTGGTGTTTGAGATCCGTGAGTTGGTCTCGGATGATGGCCTTGTCTGCATCCAATGACTGCATTTTCCTGAGGGTCTCCTGCTCTCTTTCCGTAGCAGAATGCAGGTTAGTGGCCACCCTCATCGCCTGCATCTTGGCGGCTTCCATACCATTCATCAACGGATCATGCTCCTCCTCAAGGCGAGCGATAGTGCAGTTAGCCACCTGAATCTGACTAGTAGCATTGGTCATGGCGTACTTCATTTCCGACAGCTGCTTTATGGTACTATCCACCAAAGCTTGTTTTTCCTTCTTCAATTTTTCCTTCTTTTTTTTCTCTTGCCTAAACATTTTCAACTCTGCCCGGTCCTTCCCAAGCCTCTGTGCAGCTTGCATGACCTTCTCGTTAGCCCACTCAGTCCATCCTTGAAGCTCCTTCTCGATCTTCCACTTGTGGGGGAGTAGTATCAGAATGGCTTCATCTTTATCGTCTTCAACGATGTACTTCTGCAGAGTTTCGTCAAACCGGATTGGAGTGTAAGAATCCTTAGCATCAGGAGTATCAGAAACATCGGCTCCGTCCTTCGAACCACCATCGGGAGGCAAAGGGGTTTCTCCGTCCTTCGAACCACTATCGGGAGGCATAGGGGATGGCGAATTGCTTGAAGAATGTTGTATACCATCCGAAGCAGAGGTACTAGTTCCAGCAGGAGTTGGTAATTTGGAATGAACTGCTCCCTTCATCGCAATGCTAGCACATCCAGACTTTACCCTCAAAGACTTCTCCACCATTTTAGTTCCCACCGCAGCAAATTTGGCCATGAAATCTTCCTTCGACATGTGACATACGTAATTCTTCTCAACTGGCAACAGCTTCAGTCCAAGCATTTCTTTCTGGGAATCAACTGATAAGCCTTTCCTATTACCCACTGCTTTCTCATCCATGGTATTCAAACTCAAACAATGCTCCTTTATACAGCTCAAAACCTTATCCTTATCTCTTGGACCATCAAGAAGAAGACGATCTGTTCCGGGACTTGCAAATTCACAATCTTTATCTTCGGGGTTTATCTGTTTTGAAATGCCCAAGTCGTTGGAATCCTTTATCTGACCGGTTCTAGAAGTTTCAGATTTAGACTGGGGAAGTGCTTGGCTACAAGAACCACCCACAATGCCTCCATCCGCTGCACATGCATGGACGAGGCTCAAATCACTTATTAATAGGCGCCACATCGCTTCTGATACACTCAATGAAGGCCTAACCTCTCTAAGCACACAAATCATCTTCAGTAATGTGTAGTCTACTAGGCTCTGCAACTTCTCAAATACAGGAAACTTCATTGCAATACTCATCTCCTTTTCCCTCTTTAGTATAGTCAAAGCACTGTCGACAACACTGAATGCAGTGTCTTTACTACCATTGAACAGGGTGCTATATAAAATGGCCCTCTCAGCAACTTCTTTTGTGTACCCACTTTCAACAATCTTCTTCACTGCACTGCACAATGTGGCACTTAAATTTTTCGTCAATAGTTCTTCAATATGACAGGCCACAGGATTTTCCCAATCGGACCCATGGAATTCTTCTTTGTCCTGCTCCTTAATAGTGTCTTCGGACCACTCCATTATGGAACCCAATTAATTTGTGAAATCAGATACAAATTTCCTTCTATTTCTACCCTTCTCTTTAACCAGAAGAACTGAGACTCTGCGGCTGCACAGTCACCGGTCAATACCACTTCAATTTTGACTCGTGTGGCTTATTCGCACGACAACATCCGTCAGCTCCAACACCTTTAAAGTTTCCTGCTGTGAATGGTCAATGTAATATCAGTAATAGGAGGTTATGACAAATATTTATAAGAAAGTTTATTGTAAAGACAAGGTATTTTATTTAATCTAGGAAGCAAATTCCTATTTATCTTGATCAATATAGAAAATATTATGGAAAAAATCATCATTAAATCCAGGTCAGATTAAGCAATAAATGATGAATTGAACATGCCAGCAAAATGAAGCTATTCAAATTTATTCTGAATTACAGTAACTGGGGTGGGGTTAGATCGCATTAAATTTCACAAATTGATGCTGGGAAAAAACTAATAGACGTGTCCGCTCAGTTAGCAGGATTATAAGAAGATGAACAGCGTGTCAAACAAATTCTTAAATACAATACAACCATGATTAAATACACATTTTGTTGTGTTGCAAAGATAGCGATAAGGCATTCCTTCTTTTTTTCGGGAGGCACCCATTTGTCGTGTTGCATAGATTAAATAAGCCGTTCACAAAAAAAAGAACACCTATCTATATCTGCACAACACGTCAAATATGCATATATCCACCCCTTCCCCCAGCCAAAAATAAAAGAACAAATTACTGTATCTCAGCAACACGACCGATGTATGTCCACGTCCAAAAGAAACAAATGTGTTAATGCATCATGCCAAATGTGTAACTATGAAACCCCACCCAAAATCACAACTAACTTTTATCCACGCAACGGAAGTACGGAACAAATGTGTATCTATGTTAGCACACCAAAAAAAACCAACTAATTTGTACCCAGGCAACACGACAAATGCATATCTATGTAATCCCCACCAAATAACTAACTAATTTGTACCCACAGAACACGACAAATGTTTATCTATGTAACCCCAAAACCCGACTAATTTGTAACCAGGCAACACGACAAATGTATATCTATGTAACCCTGCCAAAAACTGACTAATTTGTATCCACGCAACACGTCAAATGTGTATCTGTGTAACCCAACCAGAAAAACGACTACTCTGTATCCACGCAACACGACAAATGTGTATCTATGTCACGGTTGTACCACATCCAAATAAGTTTTAAAAAAAGGAAAATCGAAAACATAATAGGAATGTATGAATGAAAATTGCTCCCTACTTAATCCAGAAAACAATTATGATTACTTCATCATCCAGGGAAAAGTTGAAAACAAGGTATGACATAACTTTTTAATAAAACCAACAAGCAACAAATATTCATAATTTTTCAAGAATATTCATGATAAATAAAATCTATAATGACAATCAAGAATGAAGCTACCTGCAAAGCTTCGACGAACTGAACCTTTTCATAAACTCCCTTCACTGAAATAGTCGAACAAACCAAGATCAGAAACACGCAGAAATTAAATAAGAGACAAAAAAATAAAATGATTCTTAAGCAAAATCATCAACAAAGCATACCAAAACCAACTCAAAACAAGAACACACAGAAGGGAAAAAATGTAAAAGCTCGAACGAATGAACGGCAGCAACAACAACAACAACAACAGGAATGAAGACGAAGAATCTGACTATTTTTCAAGAATTTACCAAGACTATAATAAATAAAGTTGGCGCAATGAACATCAAAATTGAAATGCTAATAAGTTGAAAAGGGCACTCACAAAATGGTGCGAATTGCAAAGTGATGGACCAAACGCACACTCTTATCTGAGCTGTCAGTATCTTCTCTCTCACTCTCTCTCTCTCTCTCTCTGAAGAAGAAGAGAAGAAGGCGGTGTCTGCTACTTAATCTCGCGACTGCCCATCTCTCCCCCACCCCTGCGACTAAACTTGTCTGGCTTCTCCTACCTTTGCTAACTGCCGTTGTGGATGTGGACGGGGTCGACATTTTGTTCTTTGGTTTGGGAAATTTTGGTTTTTGCATTTGGGGTTGGGGAATTTTTGGGGTGTGGAATCTGTGGATGGATGCTGCCACGATTTGTTATTCTTAATTGAAGAGCATAATTTCAATTTTCAATTTTCAATTTTCAATTTTCAATTTTCAATTTTCAATTTTCAATATTAAAAAAATTAAGAAACTTTTGTAAAGTGTAGTGGTTACCGACACGTGTTAACCAAGCAATATATCATAGTTATGCTTTTGAATATTTGAAAAGAACAATTAAGTGAAGACAACATCTTTTTATCAATTTTACATGTAATCTTGATGAAAATGAAGAGTAGTGCAATATTTTGGTCACACGTACATAATTAAGATTAATCAATTTTCATAAAAAACCAACTAAAATTATCTTGAACATAACCTTATAAACCAAACAAAAACATAAAATTTAATAGTATACTATTAATTAGTTTTAGACGAGGCTCATCTTACTTCATCATCATATATTGTAAGTAAATCAATATTAGAGTTCACACAATGTAAACCTGGCTAATGAAGATGGTTGAAAAACTAAATATAGAAATAAAAATTGTTGAGCGCACTACAATCTCAAAAGAAAGTAGAAAACAATAAAGGCACACAAAAATAAAACAACTATATTCAAATTATTACTTCATCATATATTGTATTAAGGATGAATTCAAAAGGTGTAAAAATGGAATTAAAATAGAGGAACTGAAGATATGATTTGCGAGCATAGCATAGTTGGTGCTCGCAGTGTGGAACACTTATAAATAGCGCAGATTAGGTCGATTCTTCTTTCCACCGCCGATCTCCCTCTCTATTTCCCCCCGCCCTGCCGCTTCTAAGCTGCATTCCCTTTCTCATTTGCTTTTGCTTTTGCTTTTGCTTTTGCTTTGACGATTTTTGTTCGATTTCATTTTAGTTTGAACTATCTAACACTATGCATTTGTTGGAAGGATATGATAAGTGCTGGAGTACTACAGATTCCTGGGGATAGAGAACGCATCTGACAATGACTCGCCTGCATCTGTGGGCCCCGCCGACATTGACCCTATCACATACAATGAGATCGCTGAGCGCCTGATAGGAGAAAAAGTTGAGAAACTGAAGAACGAGATGAGGCTCAGCAGCAAGCTCCAGATGGACGAGTGTATGGCCAACTCACACACACACAACGACATTTTATTTCATATTCTTTTCATCTCCCTTGATCACCATCTAATTCTATCTCGTCTCTCTTCTTCTACTTTTTGTCGTGGATTAATAGATTATGAAGATTTCGTGTATGAAAATTATCATTGATGAACCTGATAATTTATTCAGTTCAAACTCTTTGTAAACAGATCCAGTTGTACGAATAGCATGGCATCCATATTAGATTATATATATATATATATAAGGAACCATAGATGGTAAAACAGCTGGTTAGCAAAAACACAATCAGAATATTGCATGAGAAAAGCAAGTGTGGTCTGATTTATAGCTAATGTGAAACATAATCCAAATTGCTCATTGCATCAGTCTCTGCATCTCATTTTCGTCGTTGAGGGTTTCGATAAGCAAGGGAGGAGCATATTGAGCAGTTCCTTGGTGTTCATCCGAGTCCTGACAGAACGAAAGGATTATCGTGTCGATAGACATCTCCACCACTCCAAAGAAGAGAGTAGCCACTATGTAACCGAACCCCCAGCAAACCTGCATAATCAACTTCATCAGTCGCCTTGCTTCACTTTCTATTAATCCCTCAGAAAATGTGTGAGAGAGAGTGTATACCAGTACAGGAAACAGAGGCGACGTGATCTTGTTGTGTGAAGATTTGTATTTGTGTGTGTCCAGCATGAGAAATGCAAATAGTGCACTGGTAAGGCTTACGCAGAGCTTCCCAAGGAAGAGAATAACGTCTCCTATCACGTTCACTTTCCCAATCCGAAGAATGTTACTCATTATCAACTCTGTTGCAATCTCCGAAGATTTGACAAAACCTTTACCTGTTATAGCAATCTGGAGAAAGGAACATATGAGAAACCTGCATATTTATCTTCAGATGAACCTTAACAAAATAAAAGGAAATAAACATAAGCGGACTACATAACCTCACGACTCAAGTCTCAACACCTTAAGACGTAAGGATTTTCCACTTTGAGATTCAATGTAGCCAAAGCATCTTTACATTTTACGCGGTAAATCAGGAGACACTAATTATAGATACACCTTATCAATAGATCAACAATGACATTTTAGCAACTGGTAGTGGGATCAAATTGGATCTCCATATTACAAAGTCTAAAAAGTAATTATAATGCAAAAACAAGTGCACATCAACTAATTATCAGTAAATTCATAAACTTGACAAACCCAAAACTCTCCAACTTACCATAATGTAAGCATTGTGGTTCACAGATTTGATGATGCATCCAATAAGTCTCAGGCAGCCTTGTGAAGTTTGATACATCACCTTCCCAATCCAGCTTCCAGGCATGGAATTAACATGCTTAAGCTTACGACGAAGAGCTTCAAGTATAAAACGTACTGATTCAACGGAAGACACAATCAGAGAACCAAGAGCAACTGATCCTAGACTGTATCGGGCAAGCCGCTTCATTGAAGCAAAAACAGGAAGGAACGGGATCTCAGGCTGCACATAGAGAGGAAAGGACGATCCGTCATGGGAAAATCTAAACAAATACCCGCTCCGTCCCAGAAAGATTGTCCCAGTTCATTTTTTGCACTCGTTTTGCAAAAATAATAATAAATAGGTAAAGTTGAAAGAGAGTAAAATAAGAGAAAGAATAATGTAGATAAGACTATTTTCTACATTATTCTCTCTTTTACTTTACTCTCTCTCTACTTTAACTATTTATTATTATTTTTGCAAAACGAGTGTGAAAAAGGAAATGGGACAATCTTTCTGGGACGGAGGGAGTATATTATACTATGAATTAACTATCAAAATTATAATTTCAGAAGTAACTAGCAGATGAGTGACTTAGAAACACGGGAAAAAAAGTACTACTACACTAAAAATTTAAATACACTTTATAAGAATAATCATCTAGCGAAGAAAACATTTTTGGCATCTAAAGTTAAACAAAAAAGTATTGTCATTCAATCATAAATGATTATAAAAGAATTCAACTGATCTAGGTGAAATATTCAAACTAATTGATCACTGTCCATTGGCAATCATATTTGGAAAAACTAAATGCAAGTAAGCAAGGATAACCCCAGGACTCACTTAGACCATACTAATAGTATCCTACAGACCAATTTTTCCTTCAATCGGAAGTTGACCATGTGATACAACATCTTATGACTAGTAAGAAAGATGAGACGAGAAACGAAACATGTCCACCACACAATCCGCTTAAAGAAATAGCTCTACGTGAATCCCAACTTACAATGCAATCTCTTTAAGTTGAACATAACAAAGCCTCTTGACGTACCAATAGACTTTCTACGAGGCTATTCTTTTCAAATCACATGGAATGACTATCATACTTATGGCAATGTTAAAACTAGGAGAGTATAATTTATGAAGGTATTCTTTAATAATACTGAAGTTTCTTCCGGAGTCTTACCGAAGTTGCTCCTCGAGCCCAATAATATGAAGCGACTGAACCAGCAACCACAGTTGATGAGCATGCCATGAAAAATTGGGTGGCCCAATAGCAACCAAATAGGTGAAAAAGGATTGCAGCAGCAATATGAGAAGTGTAATGAATGCTATAGCCACAGCAACTATTACAGCTAAGCCTCTTTTCTTTGAGATTATAAGCACAGCAGTTAGCACCACAATCATTTTGTAGTACACTTCCGGAACTAAAAAGATGAAGGGCGGCTGACAACCAGAACATATAGAAAATAGCTAGCACGGCATACGGTATAACTGGGAAAATTATCAATGCCTGGACTTCTCCAATGACCTTAGCAGCAACCTAAATTTATAATTGAACAAGTTAGGACAATAAGATCTGATAAGCAAGTACAACGGGCCAACAGCAGAAATGTATACAACTTCATCATAGTTTCAGTTTCAGGGTACTAATTATTAAGAGGAAAAACAATTATACCCTTAGCTTAGAAAGATTTAGCTAAACATTAGGCACTGCATAAAAATTCAATTAAGCCTTGTAAGACTTAGACGGATTACATCTTCGTATACACAAATGCAAGAAATGGAGAAAGTTCACTTTTCATGGTCCATTTCTTCAAGCAAACTAAGATCCACCATTAATAAGAAAAGAGGGTAGCATGTTTCAGTGATCAATTAAGACCATGAATCTTTTTTCTAGTCCTGTCAATTTGTTTAGTATCTTTTGAAATCAAGTGTTCAATGATCTCATAAGAGGATTGACAAAACGATAAACAACTCAAGCCTCTTTCACATATTAAAGTAAAACTTTTTAGCTCTACAATTCACATTAGCATTACAATATATTAGTCTGTTTTAGACAAGTCTCTACATGGGCCCAAGCACAATGTTGCAAGAATCTGTGGTCTAGGTTAGGTTTGGTGCCTTTCAGTTGACAAATAGCAGAAAATATGTTAGCAATAGGGAACACAAAATGCTCCAGTAGTAGACTAAACATAACTTTTCAACAATAATTCCATTAATACTACAGAAGTTCACATAACTTGCCTTCAAAACAGATGTTGCCATAAGGATACGGCGGACTATAGCAATGGAGGAGAGAAAAGAGACAATCATCAAAACAGTCATGAAAAAAGCAGCTGCATGGAGATGATTCACCTCCTGAAAACATATAAACACAAAAGCATATCGATGTGTAATGATTAAAATAATAGGGTTGAGCTAGGTAATGAAGAAATAGAGATTCAGGATCGGCAGGAAAGCATCTTGCTGTGAAGATTTGAAGAGATTTTACTGAATGCAGAAACTCCAAGTTGAAAATTTGAAATCCAAACTTTACGTAAGACATCAAGAGTATAAGTCCTACCCTTGCTGACACGCGATAATATGGGTCGTGCTCACCAATGATCGGAGAGATGGCATCATTTCCAATCCATCCAGCTGAAGAGCAATAGAACAAGCACGAAGAGGAAATTCATTACAATACAAAACTATATTGAACTAGTTCTTAACTTCAACAAGAGATGGTAACTAGGTAAGCAAGAGATGCTAGTCAACACCAAGGTAACATGAAACAGAAAACAACATACTCGGAAAACATACAGTATAAAATCCTGAAGGCTAAATGATTTTGTTGGTTTTGGCCCTATACATTATTAATGAAAGGTACGAAAACTATACTAGATCTTTGAACAATAGTATTTCACAATCTTAGTTTTTTTTAGTATTCTCAATTCTGTCATAAGTAAAGGCTAGTTTGAAGGCACTTAGAGCTTTTTCCAGAAACTATATTTAGTGTAGTAGAATTTCGGTGATAAATCCTAAATTTACTTGATACAAATATTGCTAGTTTTGAAATAAAAAGATTGTGTTAAGCAACCAATTACACAGAAGTTGCCCTAGTTGTATCTTATCTTTAAATGGAAATAGAGAGAAGATGACAGCTGAACTCTTCTCTCAGTAGATTTCAATCTTGTGCATGCATAGGTTCTTAGCTTATCAAATTTCATTACCTAAATAATGTTTCCTAAATCATTGATGAAGCACCTCCATCACTTACTCACTCTAATACTCTATTCGTAAGTGTATGTAGAAACTAGCAGGGTATCTTATCTATAGGACATGCTACCTTATACTCTCACTATCTACACCAATAGGAGAATATAAGCTTTTATAGTTAATATCATAAAACTATTAGTACTGAAAACTAATATAGTAATATGGAGAAGTTAATAGGGAAAACTATATTTTCCTAGGTTCAGCCTTAACTAATCAAATATATGTGGCAGCTACCTGATCTAATTATTCAAATATAGGATAGGAAAAGCTGAAACGGAAGTTTGCCTTCTCAAAGCAGTGTCAATATATAGTATCCAAACCTTTCAAATAGTAAAACATAGTCACAGATACCATGAGGACATTGAAAACAATGACAGTGACCCACGGCATCCCAGCAACGAAATGACGGATCATTAGGAGCCACATGATTGATAGAAACAAAGGCAGCAATCCTCCGCAAACAAGAAGTACGGGCCAAGCTTTTCCGACATCAGCTACATATCTCTGTGGATGGACAGAGTAGACATATCTTGTAAGTAGAGAATAAAACAGCAGTAGTAGTACAACCAATAGAATCCATACAAATCACAGAATGTTTAGTGCCCAACAATCTTGAAACCATTAATTTTCATATGCACTTGAAGATAGTAATAAGATTAAGTATTGCATAACTTGTATCAAAGAGAGCATATCCTGAAGCATGAAAGTAGAAAAATTCGCCTAACCTTTAGTACTGATGACCGGGAATTAACTGATTTGTGGATAGATTTATCAATTGCGATATCCTCTATAACTTTCACTCCACCCATCTGTTCCCAGTGAGTCAAGGATACATTTGATGCCCTTGCAATGAACTGGCAGGTCCAGTAAACTGACAACAGAACACAAAGACTTATATTTTAAAATTAACTTTTATAAAGAAAATAAGAAAAAATATTCTTTAAATCTACTAGGATTTTCTTAAGCAAAAGGTTAATAGTTGTAAAGTTTTACCATTGACACTGGGAAATATAACAGGATAGCAGGGACCCTGCAGCTGAAGAGAAGTGTTCCTGAGCTCAGGGGTCAAGTCCGCAAAATAATCATAGTTTCTATCAATCCAATCATCCAGTGAAATACGGATATCTCCCTCGGGATAATCACAGACCCAATTGAGGGAGTCTTCAGATGGGATAGGACAGTCCATCAAGCAAATACTCCGAGCATTGGAGAGCTGGAATTTACTGTTCTTCACACCAGTTTCATAAACCTGATTGGGATTTGGCCAATATCTCAGTTCCAATTCACGCAGATCCCGATCACCATGTCTATCGCCACAAACATTCCCTTCATAGTCCAGCCCATAGTTTAGCCTGCCACACAACAATATACATTATGTACCATAAGAAGGAACAGAAAGCAAGGCATAAAAACGTAAGGAACCACGATGAACAAGCAAGCAGAAAAACTATAAAATGATACAGTTATTTATGTTCAAATACAAAAAAATAACTTATTCTTTCTTCTTCGGGTATTTGGTTCCTTGTAGCTGTAAAATCTTGACGATATTAGTCAGAAGGTGCACAAACTGAAACTATTCAAAAATTATGAAAAACTGCATTTCCGGGGCAATCCAAATTTTTGAAAAGTTCAAGATACAATTTTTTCGAAAAAACAGTTTGTGACACGGTAAACGGCAAATGCCAAAGTTCTGTCTCCACTCTCCAGAAGTCATGCCATGAAACGCCCAAATGTAGAGAAGGGAAAATATAACATCTTTGAGTTAGATTGGCTAAAGAAACAGATCAGGATTGCACAAAAAGGTAACTCAGACGCATGTAAGTCATGATGAAAATGTGAGGCAAAGGAAGCAGTTTTTTAGTTAAGTACCTCAATGGGTTCCCTTGGTTGAAAGCGAAGCTGGAGTTAACAATCATTGCAATCCAAAAGGCAATGAAGATGACAAGAAACACCAAATCTCTGCATTTCCTGTTGTGTTTTATGATATCGTTGTTTCCACTCCCCATTTCACCATTAGAGTCACTAGATGATGGATACTTCCCTATCACTGGCCCCAATGGCCCTCTCATACTTCTTTACAATATATCCCCTCTTCTGCAACTAGAAAGGGAATCTCTTTTGTTGCTAATGTATGGATCTATATCTCTATAAAAGGCAACCGCGTCTATCAAATTGAATGATCCCTTTCCCCCTAACAGATTTGCAATCAAACGCGAGCTCCCTATCTCTCTTTTGGTGGGAAAATTGAAGAAAACTAGAAGCAGGGGAAGTTCACAGAGTGTGAAAGGAAACTCGCCGGTGGAGCTCGGAGTTCTGGCGTCGAAGATCCTTGGAAGGGAAAAGCTCCAAATAGTGAAGTAAATGTGAATTTGGTAAGAAGAGTAAACACTGATTTGGAGAAGGTGTTTGATGTTTTACTAAAATGGTAGAGAAATGAGCTCGAAAAGTAGAAGAAACGGAACAGAATTGAAACAAAAAGAAGTGGAAGATGAGGATGAAGAAGAATCAGTGAAGCTGAAGCAGAAGAAGCAGCTGAAGAGTGAAGAAGAGGCGTTGAGAGAGAATGAAAATTATTAGGGCTTTTAATATTTCCTTTATTTTATTTTTTTAGTAACAATATCTGTCTCTGTCGGAGGACATCTTTATTGTTAACCCTTCTTTCCATAATATTCCATTAATTTTATAAAGGCTGTGATTTTATTATCATTTTCCTTCGTCAGAAAATGGTATACGTGCTTTAGGATTTACACAGCTTTTTATTTTTGTCATTGTTCATGTTTACTATATTTACAAATGGAAATATTTATTCCTTTTGTCAACAAAAATCTCATCTGTTAATGACAAAGCATAAGCAGGATCCAGAAAAAGTTTATCATAGAATCGAACGAATTAATAATGAATATAATATATAAATTATTATTTAAAAAATATATTGTAGGATTCAACTTGACATCTCATGCAATAATGTCTAAGCTCCTTGCCGTTATGACAAAGGCTTTGGACTATCGAGATAGTTAATTTGAGGGGTTAGAGTTTGCTTGATTTTATTAGATATTGCATGACTTAGTGTATTTTGCCTAATTTTCTATCAATTGCTTGTTTTGATGAGTTTAGAGTTTTGAAGGAAAGAGGCTAAAATGATTAATACCCGTCCGTCTTTAATAGATATTCCTCTCGTTTGTCATTAATTGTCAAACTTGAACCCAACATGAGTTATAAGAAATATAATAAAAAGTGAATTGAAAAAATTAATAGAATGTTGATCTTATTTTATATCAATATATTACAATAGTTTTATATAGTAGTTAGTGGATTGTGAGGTTCATTAATTATAGTAAAATTAAGTGTGACAAGTATTGATGGATAAACCGAAAAGAAAATTAATGACAAGTAATGACCGACGGAAGGAATACTAATGTCTCCAGTTTCAAAAGCGCTTAGTGTGGGTATCCCGTATGTCTTATCGCAGTTATGTAAAAAAAAGTTATGTCTGTTTTATAAAAGTTGCTCAATTTTTTCCATAAGTGCTAGGATTTTGGCTGAATTTTGGGAAAAAATAAACACTACTTTCTTTTTCCCGATTAATCCATACAAATAAATTAAAAAAGGGGTGACAATCATTTGAATAAGAAGGGTAACTGGGTAAGTATGTCTGTGGAAGTAGTAGTATTTCTTTCACGATAATCATTTTTTTTCATTTTTTTCATTTTTTTCATTTTTTTCAATAGGTAAAGGAGAGGAAGAAAACAGAATGCTTAGGTACATATTTGAGCGAGAGAAAAAGAGAGAGATCGAAACTGAATAGAATACTTATATATTGTTGAAATGGACAGTTGATTAACTATTAAATGTCACAATTACGAAGAGTTATTTATACAAGGCTTAAATATAATTAATTGATTGATAATATTATATTTAATCAAATAGTAGCACTTAATAATCATGGTGTTTTCAATAGAAAAACATAGGTAAGGTATACGGAGACATGACCATATGAAATTATGAGAACATCTTAAATTGAACTCAATGTAAATCTCGATTTCACACCTCACCATCGTTCAATCTACACATTCAAAGGGCTATGTACAAGAAGCAAGACAAAATTGGTCACTTTTATTATGCTTCTGAAATTGAGTGCTAACAAATATCCATTTTGTCAACTATAGCCCAATTAATTTGGGGGCATAGCTCGCTTAATTCAATTTGATGAGCATTTTATTTAATTAACTAACCCAAAAATCTAATTTATCCATTTGGGTCCAAGAAATGAAAACTTAAATTAATCCAAGTGGGCCAAGCAGTAACCCCAGCAACCTTCAATTAAAATAGACTAAGCCCATTTAGTTTTAACTAAAGTTAGCCCAATTAACACTACAAGCTCAAATAGCCCATCTTTCATCCCTTGTATTCTACAGTAGCTCCTAAAAAAATATTTAAAATATTATATTTCAAAATCAATCAAATTTTAAATGATGATGACTTTCTCAGTTCAAATCTACGTTTTACTATACATCAATTTATATTTTCATGAATTTAACTTTATATGCATATTAAATAATATTATTATTGGTCAAATTGTTAATTTTTTAAAAGAGAAAGATTGATTAAAAATAATAAAGCAAAATAAATGTGAAATTGACTTTTCCACATACAATAAATTAACATTAAACCTAAGATTTGAAGTGTTCAAACATTTACAAATGAAGATAGAAGACAAAAGTCATATACTCATATGATAGGCACACGTAGTATTCTACTAACCCAACTATTTTATTGGCACATCACATAGCATGTGAAATTGTTAGCATAGTCTATTATATCAAAATGTAATTAAATAGTGTAGCACCAACAATCTACTTTTCCACAACGGTGTGAATAGGACAAAATAATTTATACTTATTGAAAATAAAATACTTTTGAAGTTGCAATCATTGTTTTTAATTGTTTTTTAATTGTCTTTAATCATATGCAAATATTTAAGTTATTGATGGCGTGGTGCTTTTTGATTGGTCTCCCCACATTGGAAATAATATTAATTCTCTGAATATTGCTATCGGAATGTTAAAACCCTCAACTCACATCTCTGAATATTGCAATTTAATCATAGATAAACATAATTTAATTAATCTCATATACTAGTATTATCTAACTAGCCAAATGCTATCTAAATTGTCTCCTAAACAAATGTTCTCCTCATCTTTTAAGCCCATTGACAACGATGTGAACTACATGACGTGCACACATGTTGAGTTAGCGTTCGTTTCATTTTTGCTTGATAGATCAATGAGTTCCCATTGTTGATTTTCTAACACCTACAACAGTTGTACTATTCACGCGTCCCATTTTTTTTATCTTTTCTTATTTTTTATAATTTACAATTGTGTATATCTATTTATATATACTAGTACTTAAATTCATAAATGAATAATTAAATATACGAATTTTATTAATATTGATTAAATTTATATTTAGTAATTAAAATAGAGTATATCTGTATAAGTTTTACTATTAGTTTAGTAAATTAATGAACCAGTATTGAATGACGAAGAAATGTGACCTTACAAATAACAAATTAATATTTGTAACTAATTACGAAGATCATGGTTGATTGTTTGGGTGGTTTCTACTTCTAGAAATGACATGTACATTTGTACTAACCAAAAGAAGAAAGTCTATCCATAAGTTGAAATTAAAATAAGGTACAAGCAGTTTAAGCCTCTTTGTGTTTAGGCAAATCCTGCACCCTACCGCAGGGAAACACGAGTCCCTTCACTCATCCATGCATAGAAAAGTCTGGGGCTGTTGATAACATGCGCACATGGTGCCACTGCATTAATACTCTCTCTCTATCATAACTCTGCTCGCACTCTCTCTCTCTCTCTCTTAAGTCCTCTCTCTCTCTCTCTCTCTCTCTAGGTTGCGGTTATTGAATTTGATCTCCTACTGTTTCTCTCCCTCTCAATAAAGTTAATTTCTTGAGAATATGGATGTTCAAGGCCACAAGATCACTGCCACTTCTGCCGGTATTTAGTTTTTTTCCCAAGAAAATCTTGTTAGCCTTGTTTTCCTGAACACCGTCTCCTCTATTTATAATCATGTTTATTCAATTCTGTCAACATTTTTGGTAGATGTTTCCTTTTCTTGCTCGGATTTTGCTTGGATTTAGTTTCTTCAGTTGAATGTCGTTTCAGTCTCACACACATTCATTGATCATTTCTCCGCAATTGAGCAGATTTTTGCGTCGACTTTTTCTGCTACAAAGAGACAAAGTACTAGTCCTGTTGATTCTGTTTCTTGATCTCACATTAATTTTATATACACGAACTGATAACAACGACGGTTTTGTATCCCTTTCAGTTTTTTGCACCAACAATTGTATATTTGCAGTCATTTGTTTTTTCTGTTTTGCGGTTTCACATAAGTGTCTGCTGTTTGCTTAAATTATTTGGCCATTTAATGTTTTGTACATGAACTGATAACGACGGTTTGCAATCCTTTCAATTGTTCCACCAACTACTGCAGTGAATTGTTTATTCTGTTTTTGCAATTTCGCATAAGCGTCTGCTGTTTGCTTAACTTTTTGGCCGTTTCATGTTTTATGGAGTGTACATGAACTGATAGCAACGACTGTTTTTGGATCCTTTCGGTTTCATTACCAACTATTTGAGTACTTTGGAGTACCATATTAATTTAAATAATTTTGATTGTTTAAGGGCATGAGGGCCACGGGGTGCATCATTGCCACAAATGTGGATGGCCTTTTCCAAATCCACATCCTAGTTCTAAACACAGAAGAGCTCACAAAAGGGTATGTGGAACAATTGAAGGCTACAAAATCATTCACACAGAAGACCATGATAAGTATTTGGCCTTTTCAGATGATGACCATGCCTCTGATGATGATGAGCATCAGAGCCCAGGTGAGGACATATGATTTGATATGGAGTAACATATGCAGTGGGTTCTAAATTGTCCGGGGTTTTGTTCTGGACTGAATGTCTGTTGTACTATATGTTTATGATTTCTTTGTTCATTGAAGGTCCAAATACTGTGAAGAGAAATGCTTTCATCAGTGGCGGAGTAGGTGCGAAGTCGAACAAATCAGAAGATGATGTGTTTTCTGATGCACCAATGGAGTTTTCAGACAGTGGTATTAGTCCTCAGTTAGAGGCACCTGTTGGGAACGTGGGAGAAATGGGCAAGATTTTGGAGCATAAGGGTTTGGAAGGTGATGTTTACGGGAGTGGAGTTTTGGGGATCAAGGAAGCTGCTGGTAAGCATATGCAAGACTATGCTCTATATTTTAGATTTCCAGACATTTGATTGTTGATGAATGTAATGTTAAGATGAAAATTATCAAGAATTCTAAAATGGAAAATTTCTAGATATGTTAGAAAATGAAATTTTCCATCATGCATACAAAGAGTTCATTGCCTATATTTTAGTGAGTGTGTTTCAAAATGATATGATGTGATTGATTAGTAGCAAGTTTTCTCAATTGAAAATAGTGAGATCAGGATTCAGGAATGCTGATGATTCAATATGCTCATACTTATAACTAATAAAGAGGAATTTCATTTTGTTAGGAGGTTACTGTTCATCTTTGTATCCTCCTGTTTATTTATATGCATGTAATGTTAGGTATAGCTTCGAGGAACAAACTGGTGAAGCTTTGTGATGTTACTTTTGTTTTTGACATGTGAAATACTATGAAATATGGAAATTTCTGCAACAATGATTTGTCGGAAATATCACAGTTCATTATTTCTGACCCCTCTGTCCCCTTTGTGATGCTTTGCTTTCCAAAACATTATTAGTATTTGTAGCTAAGTTCTGCACACCATCATTCTTTAGCATTATGATATTGAAGCACTCTGGCTTAGAAATCACTTCGACTTGTTAGTCTGCTTGTTGGGAAAGTGGCAGGGATAATCTTTTTTGATGTATTCGTCACATCTCTCTTGAATTATTTCAAAGTCTTGAGGTCAAGAATTACGACTTCTATCAGATATCTGATTTCTAGTTAATTTTAATAGTTTGTCATATTTATGCCAACCGCTTTACTCTTGAAATTTTGTCCTAATGAATGCAGAAACTATTGAACAACCCAATGATGCAACAAGTGAGGAAATAAGAAAGCCCAGACCCTTCTCAAACGGAAGTAGCCTCCTAGACAATTCCATGCCAATAAAAGATACTGCTGCAGAAACGGTTTCTGTTGGACTTTCAAATGATTCACAGCCTGAACGTGGTCTTCAAGGTGAGATACTACATGGACCTGATACCAGTATTCAAGTACAAGAACATGGCTCAGCTTCTGTTTCTTTGGACCCTGAAGAACATAAAGTTCTGGATCAAACAATAGCAGCAGGTAAAAGTCCAGATGAATCGTGTGATAAGTGTATTTCTGAAGGTGCCAAAGATGATTCCCCCCCTATATCTGAATCTCTTCAAATGGATGCTCCTGATGCGGTTAATAGTGTGGTCCATTCTGTCGAAAAAAGTACCTCCATCAAAACTTCCGAGGTTGCCCTTGTGGACGAGACTTGTAAAAGCTTAGATGCTTCTGCTTTGGAGAAAGAGCTCTCTCATTCTACTGAGGCTGCCCTTGTGGATGAGACTCGTAAAAGCATAGATGCTTCTGCTGTGGAGAAAGAGCTCTCTCATTCTACTGAAGACATTGGGTCCAATAAATCTGTTTATGGAAGTACTTTACTCGAGGAAAATCTGTTGAATGCGTCTTTGGTTGAGCCTAACAAGAGCACAAAAGCTTTAGATGTTACTGAGCACTCTGACGTGGCTTGTACTGTCTCCTCGATTGACAAAGAAGAGATGCCGAAAACCACCTCAGATGCAAGTGATGGAGAGAAGTCTGACATGACCTGTGGTTATGAATGTCAAAACCAAAGCCTAGAATCTAAGCACTTGAATTCTCTCGAAGCAAATTCTGCCCCTGGTTCCACAGTTAATGCTATTCCATGTGAAGATACTAACATTACAATGGGAAAGAACGGTATGGATCATTGTGTAGAAAGCACTAACATCACAAATTTGGAAACTGGGAACGAAAAGGGTGAAGGAGTTTCTGCAGAAGCAGAAGTGATCCCTGATTCTACACTGCCTTCAGAAAAATTGACTGACCTTCCAAGTTCATGTGTAGCTGATGGTTATGCAAAAAGTTCACAAGAACTATCAGAAAACAATTCCAGTTCATTGGAATTCAAGGATGATGGTTTTGATAATTCCATTAGAGGAGATGGTGCAGATGGTCCTGCTGGAGCAGATTCTGAGGCGAATGAAATTGGTGACCAGAGTTCCTCCGTTGAACACCCAGTGTTACCAGTAACTTCAGAGATGCCGAATACTGTTCATGTGGCGACGAATGTTGTTGAAGTTGAGCCTCTAGATGTTTCTGAATCTGTTACCAAAATAGAAGATGGTAATGCAGTTTTAGTGTCAGGTTCCAAGGCAAATGAAATTGGCAACAGGAGTTCCTCACTAATTTCCTCAGTGGAACACCCCGTGTCACTATTAACTTCAGAGCTGCAGAATAATGTTCATGCGGCAACAAATGTTGTTCAAGTTGAGCCTGTAGATTTTGCTGAAACTGTTAGCAAATTAGATGATAATGCAGTTTCAGTATCAGCAGAAACCCCCGAACACTCCATTTCAATAGAGTCTACACTGCCACTCTCTGATTCAGTTTCGTTAAGGGAAATTGGCGACAGGAATTCCTCGGTGGAACACCCCGTGCCCCTATTAACTTCAGAGCTGCAGAATAATGTTCATGCATCAACGAATGTTGTTAAAGTTGAGCGTTTAGATGTTGCTGAAACTGTTAGCAAAGTAGAAGATGATAATGCATTTTCAGTATCAGCGGAAACCCCCGAACACTCCATTTCAACAGAATCTACACTGCCACTCTCTGCCAAAGATGGTACCTGTGACGAAGAAGACTTTAAGGCATCTGAATCCATCACCAACACTGAAGTAACTTCTGAAGATCATGAAAGAAATGTTGGATCGAGAGAAATTTCAGAAAGCCCTACCCCAAGCGTGCAAGGAACTTTCCCCGCAAGCACATGTTCGAATGATACTTCATTGGATGTTAAGCAGATGCATTCAAGTGATGATCTTACCACATTGAAGTCTGTTAACACTCTTCCTAGTGCAGAACATTCTTTTGATGACAAGGTTTTAAAATCAGAGGAATGTTTCAGGTCTTCTGAAGCTCCAAGTTTAAAACAGCCAGTAATACCTTCAGCTTCAGATATTGAAGAATTTCGTGGAACTTCTGATACAGTTGATGATAAGTCTGTTGTTATTGTTGAAGATGTCACTAGGGTCGATGCAAAGTATGTGAATACTGAAGCTGAATGCAAGCCTGCTAAGCAAACGGATGATGCATCTGCAGTTGATGTATCCAGTAGTTTAGCTAGCCCGTCTGACAGTCTGGAAGCAAACTGTGGATCAGTAGTTTCAGGTACGCCAACTCATCTCTATTATATCAGTTTGCTTAAAACTAGTTCTTTTTACTGGTTTGCATAGCACAGATTAAATTTTTTTGTCTTGTTACATTTTTTCATACTCTCCATAATACTGTGCTCATTTTATCTGACCAATGCTTTTCTCTCAATTGATAGATACATTAGAAACAAGTTCTCAGAAGCACAAAACCCGTTCCAGCAAATCAGATACATTTGAGCCTCCATATTTCATGACTCTGGTTCAATCTGGGAGTGAAGTAGATCAGGTTACTGGAGCTACAGAGATTGAGACGGTGCAGAACAATCAGCAACAGAGATCTGATGCTCTTGAAGCCGTCTGGTTCCCTTCTCTTACAAATGTAGTCACTGAATCCGAAGGCAGAAAGAAAAATGAGGAAATGATAGCCAAAGTTACAAACTGGAGCCCAGTAAAGCAGCAATCCAGTCCTCTGAAAAGTCTTCTAAACGAAGTCAAGTCACCAAACACAAAACAAGTGCCCGTTGCAAATCAGAAAGTTGAGGCTGACACTGAAGATAACAATGTGGGTAAAGTTGTTGCTTCAGAAGCACACAAAACCAAGGATCCGGATACCAACAAGCACCTTGAGGAGTGGAACTCTCCTGCAAGATACCCTATTGAGATCAAGAAAGAAAAGAAGAAAGGACGACCGTTTTGGGTTCCATTTGTATGCTGCTCTTCTGCACATAAGGACCTATGATCCCTTAATCCTTTCTCTATGTTTGATGAGTGTGTGTTTTTACAATTATGTATTAATTGTAGTTATCCAAACTGTGGTGTGATGATCAATGTGGTATATAACTGTGGGTGTGATTTATTGTGTAAGCCTACATTTGAGATGGCTTTGTTGTATGTAACTCGAAATTTATGTTTTTTTTTCGCCTTGGAGTTGAGAAATGTTGTTGGTAGTGTATTGCTGGAGACCAAATATTGGGGTTTGATTTTAAAACGTTAATAATCTTGTAGAAAGATTAAACAGTTTTTGCTTGCAAATTATGTTTCTTAATTGAGTTGATTGCATTCTAATTAATCTGGTTGTAATCAAACTTTTAAATTACTACAATAAAGACATCCTTTCAATTTGTGGTGTTGTATGTATTTTACAAGTCTTTCTTTTTGGAATTTGAAGATGAGATTTAGAGAGTTGATCCATCTAATATCTGAATTCAAATCGATTAATTACTTAGCAAAGTCCAAAGTTTTGGTTTTGTAACATCCCAAAATTTTCGTCTAATATCCATATTTCCCAAAAAATATAGGGTAAAAACTAGTAAAAACTTTGTTAAAGTAGACGATTCCTAGGTCAATAAACAAGGCAAAAAATAAATAAACTGATGAGTAAAATACATAAATCATTGAGATTCTGACGGCTAAACTCAAAATTTAAAAACGATAATACAAATATAGCAAAAATGATGGGTTTAAACGTCACAGATTCTGCAATTCACCTCTCCACCGGTGGATTCGCGGTGAAATCCGGCTTCAATGGCGACAAGATGCCGCCTTTACCGCAGAAGCCCCGAAACAGAGTTGATTTCAGCGGCATCCGAAGCTCGCGCGACGCGATCCGCTCGCTGCGGGAGCTCGCCGCGATATCTCCGGAGCCCTCCATCCGCGTATACAACAATCTGCTGAGCGACATCGCCAAGAAGGAGCTTTACTCGGTTGCACTCCACGTGTTCGACGAAATGCGCCAGTTGGGCGTCGCGGCGGATTGGTACACGATGAACATCGTTGTCAACTGCTGCTGCCTCCTGAAGCGAGTGGACGTCGGATTCTCCGTTCTCAGCGTCTTCATCAAGAACGGATACGTCCCCAATGGAACGACGTTCAACACTCTGCTTAAAGGGTTGTTCCTCGCCGGCGAGATTGGCGAGGCGGAGCTTCTCTTCAAGAAGATTCTGAGCTTCAAGCTATGTGAGATCAACGATGTCATGATTTTGACCGTTGTGAACGGGCTGTCGAAGGCCGGGAAGCCGCTCACTGCGCGTGATCTGCTTCTGGCGTTGGACGAAGCTGGGTACGAGCCTAATGTTCGAGCTTACAACACTGTGATTGATGGCTTGTCGAAGCGTGGGATGGTTGATGACTCTCTGCTTCTGCTGTCGCATATGGTGGAGAAGGGCGTCTCCCCTAGCGTGGTTACTTGTAATGCGTTGATAGATGGATATTGCTCGCGGGGGGAGATGGCTAGAGCCACAGAGCTCTTCGATACAATGGCGAAGACGGGGATCAAGCACGATATATTCACGTATAGTAGTTTGATTAAGGGATACTGCAAGAAGGGGAGCCTTGATGAAGCGTGGCGTTTCTTTGATGAGATCCCGCGCGTTGGCCTCAAGCACTCGACTGTTTCGTACTCCACCATGATGCAGGGGCTGATACGCGAGGGTAGGTTTGAAGACGGATGGAAGCTTTACAAAGATATGGAAGCTCAGAAGCTACATCCAAATCTCCACACCTACAACATCTTGTTGGATGGCATGTGCAGGAGTGATCGGATTGATGAGGCGCTCGAGTTTCTGAGGGTGGTGGAGGAGGAGAAAGGTGCCACTCCTAATGTAGTAACGTATGGTGTTCTGATCAACGGCCTGTGCAAGTGCGGGAGACTGGATGAAGCTAGGAGACTCTTCGACCAGCTCCCCTCCAAGGGGTTGCGTCCAAACACGGCTATCTACAACATGATGCTCGACTCCCTCTACCAGCAAGGCCGGAGAGGGGAGGCGAGGAGGTTGATGGAGGAGATGGAGAGGAGCGGCTGCCGGCCTGATGGCGTGACATACAACATGGCAGTGTGGAATCTGATGAAGAGGAATGAGGTACGAGAGGCGATTCCATTCTTGGAGGAGATGTGTAGGAGAGGATTCGAGGCTCATCCAGCTAACATGTCTGTTTTGCTTCATGAATTAAGAGGAGAAGAAGTTAAAGATGAGAAATTGCAAGACATTATTAAGAAAGTTTGTGCTAAGATTGACAAGTAAATGTTCTATTTTATGGGGTTTGAATACTTTAGTGAAATTACATTTGATTCTTTATAAGTTAGTTTTTCCTTCTTCAGCCTTTTCATTATTTTCTTGATCATATGATTCATATCACCATATAATCCTTTCTTCCCAGATTTGTATAGTTTCTGTCTTTGGAATAATAAACCAATACATAAACAAAATCTCTCCATTTATACTTTAACAGTTTAAACCAATTTACGTTCCATGTTTTGTGTTATCCATGAGAACTCCGTTTTGTGTTATCCATGAGAACTCCGTGAAGGTTGGATCATCGATCTCTTACCACATGTGTTATGGCTGGATTTGCCTTGGCTTCCGATCATGAGTTGCATAAGTCTCGACCACAACGGATAATTTTTTCCATCGAGTTTGAATCCCAACTAGATCTGTTAAGTTAATACTCCACTTTGTTTTGTTTGGCTGGAGGTGGCTGAGTTTCTGACATTTTGATGAGGTTTTTTTACAGGCTAACTGCTTTAGAATTGTATTGGTACTGAACTTATCTTTCTTCATTCTAACACACCTCTCATAGCATTAATAAGACCGCTGAAAAAGTCTGTTAAAAAGGAAGGAAAAATAGCAATCCCATGATGAAAATGTTACAAGAAGTGCTTTATACCCTTATCTCTCTAAACAAGAGAGAGAATCACAGTACTTCATTGTAAGTAACAAAACAGTCAATCCTAGGTTGTATTCTTGTTCCATGACAGATAAGAGGGATTCCCCAAAGGCCTGTACAAAGATGATCAACAACAAGAATATAAGAAATTCATGAAAAAAAAACTTGAAATGAAGAGAAAGAGCAGAAGTGATGAATCAATTAGTTACCTTGGCTTGAAAACATAAAGAAGTGAGAAAATGATAGCTAAAACTAGGCTGGTTCCTCCAACAGCCATGTACATTCTGCCAATGAAGTCATTCTTCCCACCAATCCACGTCGCAGTTGAGACCACCAGCTTCTTCTTCCCATTGAAGGAGTATGCGTTGTAGTTGTTCTGTATTGTCACTGTAATCTTCTCGTTGGCTTCGAGGTCTGTCTCAATCTTCCCGTATAGTTTTCTGAATGTAGGCAGCGCTGCAGTCCGCATCCACACCATCAGATCCTCTTGCTGGTTCATCTGTTTGTGTATACATATATATATAACCAATGATCAGAACACAGTTACGGAAAGGTTCATCATTACTGCTCAAACATGTGACGGAAAATTAATTGCAAGAAAATGAAGAAAAATAACATATGACAGCAGATTCAAAGTTGCAAAGAAAAATAGGCACAAATAAAGTGTATTTTCTGATTTAGTGCTGTATTGGAAGTTATATATGCAAATTGATGGTTCTTGAAAGAAGAAGGCAGATAGTGATAGTGATAATCCCATTTGCCTATATATTCAGACAACAGAACATAGGACAAACAAATCAATATTTGCAAGAAAAGAAGCAAAAATAAAAGTTGATTAGGCATACTAACAGGTATACTCTCATCAAGTTTTCCACCCCCAATCAAGGTGCCATTCTGGAAGTTCTTGGGGTAGATATTGGCGCCGAATTTATGAGTTCTATCGCTGCTCCAAGCGATGTCCTTCTTGTTAATTGGTAAAACAGCATCGTTCTTGGACAACATGTAGGTGTCGTTGAATAAACTCCAAGCAACGAGGCCACATGGAACAATGGGCTTACCGTCACCGGTCTGCCCCTCTGGATCACATTGAGTGGTTCTAGACTCGGCTTTGGGGTTCCATAGCTGACGATCACTTCTACTTTTCACATATCTGCAGCGAGCCAGAGGTTAGTTTCCTTCTCTTTCAACTATTCCAGATTGATCTAATCAAAACGCGATGATTTCACTTACCTCCTATGGTTCTGATAGAAGTTGTCCAGCTGGTAATACACATAGATTGGTTGTCTCATCTTCTTTGGAATCTGTACGGTGAGAAATAGGTCATGTAAGAAGAGATTATGAAAGGTTTAATGGTGAAAAATGAAATGTGAGGAGATTACAGTGAGGCTCCTGATGCAGGTTTTGTCTGTTGCAGGATCTTTGATGTAGCCAACCTTCTGGTTAGTCGATGGGATGCACGCGTCGTCATAACGGTCCACCACCTCAACCACCTACATACATACATACATACATATAAGTGTCTGAATAAGATATGTATGCATAGATTCATGACAATTGGAAAGAATAAGACAATCTTGCAGATGATGAACAAAGAGAGAAGATGATTACATTTTTTGATGCGGAAAGAGAGAGCAGACCGATCGGAATGAAGATTATGGCAAGGCATATGAGAGTTGCAATCACCTAAACAAGAAATGCAAAAGAAAAAAAAGTGATCACAGACAATTTAGCATTGATTTCCACACACCAACAAATCTATGATGAATGATCAAAGGTTGAGAAAACATACCAATGCAGGAGTAAGAATCGGTTTCCAGGCGGGGAGATCTTGCTGAGTAAATTTTGAATCTGCAAGACAATATTTTTTTGACAAACAACCATGAAAAGATATGAAACATGCATGACACAAATAATACATGATTCAATTGGAAAATAAAAGCAGGGGAAATTAGGAAATTTTACATGTGGGCTTCTTGGAAACCTGATTAGATGCTTGAGTGGATCCATCAGAAATCATTTGAAGAGATGAAAATTATTTAGGCGGAAAGATGTTCCTTTTTCAGACAAAGAACGTAATCTGAAATCCTTAAATTTGTGCTTTTTCTTTGAAAGGAAGAAGATCAAGTTATGTAATGATATGTTTGTTATAACTCATGCTTATATTATTACTTGTATTCATCAAACAAAATGGATAACATAAAATAACACACTAGTATAAATTATAGTACTATTAGTAGTTTATTCATTCATAAAAAATAATTTTATTTTTTCATTTTGATCGGTTCACATAATTAGTTTTTATTTACATATAATAAGTTCCTCTTTAATAAGGATATGAATTATTTTACCAATTTTGTATTTAAATTTGGATCATTTCATTATTAAGATTAATTTTTATGGACTAGTAATTTCTTTGACATTACAATTATAATTTTTTAGAACATTTTATCACTTTAATATAGTACTTTCAGTTATATAAATATGGAGTAACTGTATTATGCAAAAGTTTAAACTTTTGGAGAACAACTTGCCTCAAAATCAATTACCCAAACTGGTAATCGAATTCGAGTCCTTTTGTATTTTTTCTTTTTTAAAATAAAACAATTTATTTTATTGAACACTAAGTAGAACACAAGAAGCTATCTTTATTTATGGTTTCTGGAAAATAGTGAGTGTTGTCTGTGAGTGACATTTTGAGCTTCAAATTTGCCATCCTAACACTATACCAATCAACATTTATACAACTCAAGAACAATTTGGTGGCCATAAAAATGGCTTCTTTCCACGCCCTAATCCCTTGGAATCCATTGTTCAGACCCAATTCTACACCCACTGCCACTAGTACTATTTTTAATTTCAACAATGGGATTGGAACCCATTCATTCAGTTGTAAAATTCATGGTGGGTGCAGATTTTATTGGAATTATGGAAAAAGTTTCGATCTTTTTGCGCCTACTTCTTCCAATGGTAACAGACTGGAGGCAGCAGCAGCTGCTGCTGCGGATAAAGAATACGAGGATGAAGAATTTATTGTGGTTAATTTTTACCGTTTTGTGTTTGTCAAAGACCCTGAAGAGGAGCTCTCTAAGCACCTCCTTTTTATGAAGGTTTTCCTCTCTCTCTGTTATTGATTTTTACGTGAATCTTGCTTTGCCCTTTTCTGCAATGTAAGTTCACTTATGTTTTTGAGATTATTATCTGCTGCAGCTTTGCCCAATTGTAGAGTAAATAGAATACATGCAGAGAAAATGCAAGAGATTACAAGTAGTATAATTTAATTGCCAGAAACATTGATCTCTTATTTTGGCCAAAAAATTGGCCTTATCAAGAAATTCCAATATGCATCGTTGCTTCTTCTCTTCTCTTTTTCCCCCCTTGTGTGAGTTGGGTGAGTGGGGTGCTTTCATTATGTAAGATCAGCTCTTTGTTGGGGGATTAAGGATTTCTGGATAAACATTGTTTATTTGTTGAATTAGATCTGTTTAATTTGACACATGATGAGTTCAACTTTTGTTTTTTTCTCATACTTATGTTGGAACCATTGCCATATCAGTAAATAACTATGTGCCTTTGATGCTCAATATAGGATCGTAACATACATGGTCGCATATACTTGAACGAACAAGGGATTAATGCTCAGGTATTCTGTTTATCTTCCTTTCCTCAGTTGTTTCACCATGTGTTGTCCTCAATATTAGTTAGTTCCAATTAAATGCAACATTTTCTGATCATATAGTGTTGAATTGAAGCTAGCTTCTCTGTGGTTAGATTCGAGTTAATTTGTCATTGAGTGATTCTTCACAGCATATATGTTGAACTTCTTGTTGCTTGACTCTCTATCTATTGCAGTACAGTGGACCATCAAAAGATGCTCTTGCATATGTTGAATGGGTTAAGGAAGATCCCAAGTTCTCCGACATATTGGTGCAGATCTCTCCGGCCATAAACGGCCATGCTTTCCCAAAACTGAAATTGCGTTACAAGCCTTCACTTGTACAGGCAAGCTGAATATATATATATATATATATATATATATATGCCTCGTTGTTGTAAATTTTATTACTTTTGATACCTTTTTGACACCAATATACAACTCTCGAGTAAGTTCCACTAGCGGAACTAACCTCTCTCTCTCGCTCTCTCTCTCACTCACACACACACACACATTGTCTTCATTTTGCAACTGTAGTATGCTATGTACATTCTTTGAGTGATGATGTAACTGACTTGAACTCAACGATTGTATGTAGATCCTAGGAGCTGAAGTAGTAAGATTTTCATTGTATTTATAATGCAGAATAGTCATCTTTAGATCTGTTTCTCATGATAGTTGGAGGAGGGCATTTCACATCTCCCTTTGCTCGATCCATCAATGCGGGCTACACCTCTTACACCTTCTGAATGGAGGAGCAAACTGGAGGAAGCAAATAAGATTGAAAATTCATTGGATACATCAAACTCCAACTTTGTGCTACTAGATGTGAGAAATGGTACAGTCCTTTTCCAGTCATAATTAAGTCCTTCTGCTCAAGTTATCCCATGTGTACCCCAGGTTTCCCTCGTCGTTACAGAAAAAGCTATGTGCTTTAGTCATTTAACGTAAACTGTAGAGTTAACCATATTCTTGAGGTTTCCTTATTTGCAGATGTAATAATCTTTCACGAATAACAGTAGCACATGTTCCTACCCCATGTTCTTTGATTTATGTGATTCCACAAGTTTGCCTTCTTTTAGAATTTAGCGAGTTTTAGTATTGTTCCACTTAAAGCCCTCATTCCATTAGTTTTGCAAATAGTTGAGAATTTCAGTTTGATTAGGTTATGAATGGGACGTTGGGCACTTCAAGGGGGCTCATCGTCCTGATGTGGATTGCTTCAGGAGCACTTCGTTTGGCTTATCCGAATCCGAGACAGAGGCAAGCCCATCTCCAACTTGCTGTTAAACCACTTGCTGAATTCTCATGTTGTATGTATGATGAGAGCAAAAACTGAGTTTCTTGCCTTTCTTCTTCAAATTTCAATCAGATTACTGCTAAACGTGTTTAAATTTTTAATTGTTTAATCAGGTTAGACCTTCAGACCCTTTAGCTGATGCTGATAAAGAGAAGACAGATGTATTGATGTACTGTACAGGTGGCATTCGCTGCGATGTATACTCCACAATTCTTAGGTCAACCACATTAACATAACACCACTGGTTATTACACGTTCTCCGTTTCTTGGATTTGCCTGAAATTGTTGGCTATGACAGACAACAGGGTTTCAAAAGATTGTATACTCTAAAGGGAGGCGTCTCTCATTATCTCGAGAATGAAGGTCCTGTGGGATGGGAGGGGAATCTATTTGTTTTCGACTCCCGTCTCTCTCTGCCACCTTCTACATACAAGCCAGAAGCCGGTTCACAGCAACAAGTGTCTCACTCATTTGCAAAATGTTACATATGCTCGTCTCAAGTCTCCGAGTTAAGGCACCGGAACTGTGCGAATCTTGATTGCAACCTGCTCTTCCTGTAAGTTGTGTTTCTTGTTGGTACCTAGTGCTCAGATTGGTGATCTTGAGCATAGTCGAATAATCTTACAATCTGATGCACATCGTGTGCAGATGCTGTTCGGAGTGTGTGGATGGTTTGAGAGGATGCTGCTGCGTGAAGTGCACTGGTGCTCCTCGTCTGAGGCCCGTGCTACCGGGGTACCAAAGATACCAGAAGTGGCATACTTATCGAGACGTTGAGCTGCAGAGCCGGTGAAATCGCACAGGAAGAAGGTAACTGTGATGAGAACAAGAATGGCAATTGTTAGTGGAGATTGATTTGTTTGGTTTCGGAGAGGAGAGGCAGCCATGTTTCTGATGATTGGAGCTTCTCCAAGCACAAAATATGATTTTTGTGGAATACATTGCAATGCATTTCCATAAAATAGATGTTGAGAATTTCGGTATAGTGTCACTAACACATTAGTTTTGCGGCATTCCCCTATTCTATCACAAACATAATTTCGGCTAATCTCAAATCAATTTTATCTCGAGCAATCCAACACGAGCGGTTTTATCCTACCAAACAAAACTCTATACACTGATTTATGTGAATATACTAACATAGATAATGATATCCTATCATTCCACTATTAATAGTTTTAGTAGGGAATGGTATAAATTTTAATGTAAAATTGATAAATTATGATAGAGAAATTAGAATATTGTTTTGGAAGATCATAAATATTTTACGGTTGCCCACGTATAATAAAATTTTACGTAAAATTTGTGATTTTTGAGACCAATTTCAAAGTTCGTGGGAAATATCAAAATTTGACCAACGTTCATGATTTTAGGGATCAATATCTCAAAAAAGTAATGGTCATATTAATATAAAGAGAAAATTGTTGGAAAACATACTGTACGTTTTTGTCAAATTTGGGGATGTGCCGCAATTTTAAAAATCAATCGTAAAAATTATGAATTTTAACATTTTTCTCAAATTTTCATAACGAAATATTCTGATTGCTTATGTTGTTGATTTGACATAACATGTTACAAATTAATGAGAAAAATAATAAAATTCATGGATGGACTAGAGAATTTTTCATATGCCACGTTAAATACAATTTCATCTAAACTAAGAAAAATGTTCAAATATGTGGTTTTTAAAGCTGACTATGAAGTTTCTTGTACGGAAAGTGATATGTTTTTCAATTTATAAATAGTTAATATTCTCTATTATCAACGGAATTAGCTTGAAATTATACCAGTAATATAAACCCAAAATATAAAAGCAACTTCTGATTGGAGATTCAACGTCAAAAGCAAAATTCCAAAACGCTTAAATCCTTCGGCGGCGGAGCTCCGACGCCGACGACCGCCTGTGGTGGTACGGCTCTATTTTACCCTATAACAAGGCGTAAGCTTAATTCGCTTCAGAGTTTTATATCCACGAGCCCTAACCGAGATGAATCACAACAACAAGAAGAAAAAGAGCAAAAACGAACAGCAAGAATTCGAGTTCTGCGAGGTTTGTAGATTGAACCACAACAACGGCCGCCGCCACAATTTTTTTCCAAGCCACAAAAATTCACTCTCCAGCCTCCTCGCGCGCTTCCAATCGAAGATTTCCGACGTCAAATTCTTCCTCAAAACTCCGATGCTGATCCTTCCGGAGCACACGCACCAGAATCGCCTCTGGTGCGTGTTCTGCAATTGCGACATTCTCGAGCTTGATAGCCAATTCGCTTGGTCGGTAACTCTAGAGTTTTGCATCGTTCGCTGCTTTGATATTCTTGCTGTCATTTATGTTGTTTCGTTATTGTGCTTGAGGTCATCAGTAGCAATGCAGTCGGTCATTTGGCCAGTGAGGAACACTTAAAGAGAGTGAAGGGGTTTATGTGGAAATATGGAGGTGGAATGGACCGTGTTGATTTGTTTCGCATTACTGAGGCTGATTTTGCTAAGGTACTTCTGAAAAATATTGAGATTATGGTTTGACGTTAGTGCACTGGTTCCTCACTTGTTTTTGATGAATTGAATTTTTTTTGTTCGCGATGCTATGCCTATTCGCAAACTTGACTTACTTGAAGAGTACATGATGTTTAACCCCGTGGTTTTGGAACATGATGCATCCTATGATATCTAAGAATGCAGTTTGAATTAGTGTGTGACTATCAGCTTCTAATTATGGCTTTTTTATGTGCTATTATTCTGTTGGATGATGTAGCTCTGTCGTCTATTACCGGTGGTATACTTTTGATATTGTTTGAGTTGTTTTAAGTCATTTAGATATCCCCATTTACATATTTTGAGTGTTTTTCAGCTAATTGTTACTTCTGTTATCATTTAGAGGGGCTGTTGTGTTTATAATTGTTTAATTCTCAAGTGATGTATAGCTTCTGTGTCATTTTTTTGTTTTTGATTGCAGTGGGAGAAGAAGTGCAAGTCATTGAAGGCAGAAGCTGCTAAAACACAATCAGTTGGAACATCAAATGATATCCACAATAAACATAATGCTGAAATTGTTAATAGTTCTTGCAACAATAACTTCGATTCTCTTAAATCTTGCATTCCAAATTATGTTGTACCTTTACATAGCTATACGAATGAGAGAACTCCATTGTCCGGTTCGGTGTTATCATCTTCTGTCTCTAAGACTGGCCCTTCATTGTATAACATACCTGGAGGCAGCCAAGTACAAGATGCTCATTACTTGAAGAATTTAACAGGTATACCCACATGCGGTTTTGTTTTTACTTAGTAGTAAAATGGTTACTCAGTTTTAAATGTATAATTTCTGTCATCACAAGTTTGCTGTAGAATAGAACCTATGATAATGTTTCTGATAATTTCTTTATGTCTTTACTAGGTTCTGTTAGTAATCAGCATTTCCCCAACTCTCTTGCTAGGGAATGCTCATCTTATGGTGATGCTAGTACTGGATCTGTAAGTTTACTGTTAAGCATAACCTATCAGACCAACCTTTGTTCCTCTAGATTCATTGACAGATTCGTGGTTGTTACTCTATGGTCTTTTCCTTTGGATTGACAAATATTATTGTTTGTTACTATAAGTGTTTCTACTGCAGGTATATTCAGGAGTAAGAGCAGGTATTGGTGAGGTTTCTCCAGGTAACTGGCCCAAGTTTATTTTTCTTCCCTTTGTTGTTTTTGTATAGACAATACCACTTTGTCCAGCTACTGCATGAGTGGATTTTCTTCACTTCCTTTGTTTTGAACAGGTTTGGTGAATTTGACTCATGTTAGCTCTGCATCTAAAGTTGCTTTAGAAGGAAATGTCCACACTGGAGCACCTCCGCCATGGCTTGATGGAACAAAAGGAGATAACCTTGATCCTGCATTGAAACCAGAATCGAGGGAACCTGTTTCATCCAGAGCAGGAAAGTCAAAGTTGAACCCAAAACGTGTTGGAGCTGCATGGGCAGAGAGAAGGAAACTTGAGTTGGAGATGGAAAGGAGAGGGGAACGTGTTAATAACAACTTTGATGCAAATTGGCTCCCCAATTTTGGTAGAGTGTGGCAGTCTGGCACAAGAAAAGAATCTAGGAAACAATTCCAGATTGAGAATGATGCAATGCGGGAGCCGGATAATCATTTGGAGGCAGTAATGCCAATACAGCCTTACATCAGCAAACGAATGGTAAATTATGCACGTCTCATATGTTGAGCGCTTTTTTATATGTACCTACCGAAACTATGAAGTGGATTTTCTACTACTTCTTCGTGCCAAATTCTCACAGTAGTTACATCTATTTTGAGATTCTGTTCTATTTTCAGAGTGTTTTTATCGCTCTTTCAGTTTATGTTCATCTGAAAGTCTCATTCTTTTGCAATGTGCATACTAAGCTATGAAATCGTGTTGATTCTCTTGTGGACATTTTACCTTTGAATTCCTACCATCTGTGAACTCGTAGAGCCTACTCATCCAATCTTTGATCTGCAGCGTAAGGATGCAACGCATGATACTGTCGGCAAGTCTATATGATGCTGAAGCATACTGCAAAACTATGTGCGAGTGATCATCCTGTATGACGCTGAAGTGTACCGCCAAGATATGCAGTTAATGATCTTCCGGAGAAGCTTGTATGATGCTGAAGCATACGGCCAGGATAATGATTCTCTCTCCTTGGCTCTTGTTAAATTTTGTCAATATAGATTTAATTCTGCCATTTCAATCAAGCATTGTTTTGTCTGAATATAGAGTTAGCACTCACTGTGGTGTGTGTATCCTTTCATTGAAGATGTATCATACTGTGACATGATATACTCCCTCCGTCCCGTGCTACTCGCACGTTTGCTTTTCGGCTCGTCACAAAGTCCTTACACTATTTATAATTTAAGTTAGAATTAATGCATTTAATTAATATGTTAGTTTAAGTTAAGAGCTCTTTTATTAAGTGATGTCTCATTACACCTAAAATTCTTTTTTAATTACACAAAAAAATCAATCCCAAATTTACGGCCTAAAATGAAAAGTGCGAGTAGCATGGGACGGAGGGAGTATCAATTTAGGGATTCTGAGAATTGTTTATCTAATCTATTTTGAAATACATACATGCGAATAGGTACTAATAATTGTTCGAAAATTGTAGTAGTAGTTTTTTTGTTGTCGATTTGAAGAAGCTCGAGGATCGTACGGTAAATAAAAATCAATGTTCAATAACATTTCCAACCAAAGTTGAATAATAGCATTGCACAGCAACTGTATAGAAGCACACCATAGCTTGAACTTCATATATGCACTATCAAGTAAATTCAAACACATACTGGTATTATTCTTCTTAAAAAAATCTTTTCATGCACTACTCGAGTAAAAATCAAAATTGATTCTAAACAATGGCCAGAATATGAATTTGGTCCAAAATATTCGCTTTTTGAAAATCGAGTCCTAAACATTTGAAATCGTTGTCGAAGTGGTCTTTTTTAAACGGAACTGTTAATTTCTCTCAGCATCCAATTAACGATTTTTTTTGACATAATTGGTATAATTATGCATAATAATTTAATAAAAATAAAATAAAATTAAAATAGAGAACTTTGCTTCAGAATTCAATGTTGCCGCCGCCTATCTCGGCTCCCAAATCAGCCCCAGCACCCGCCGCCTCAAGATCAGCAAGCCCCGAAAGGAGAAACACATGAATATCACTATGGAACGTGGCAAGGAGATCACCGACTACTTCCAAGACCAGAAATTCAAATGGGTCTGGATTTGAAGAAAAGTCAAAACCTCCTGCAAATTCCATCTCCTCAACTTGCCAAAATCAACCACAAACATCACTACACATAAAGCAGCACCGCATCGGAAATTTAAAGGAGAGAGAGAGAGATTGAATCGTTGAGCAGCGACAGACATTTAAGGTTCCAGAAATTGATTAAAGAAAGATATGAATTTGGGTAAGATTGATTAAGAATGAGGGAGAGAAGAGAGGGCACTGATGGTGGAGCTGGGAGACGGAGAGAGGATGACAATGGGTTGGACCAAGGCAAGAGCAGCGGCGATGAGGACGTGGAGCAGCAATACTGCTCGACTGACAACGAGCAGGCAGAGGCGACGGAAACGAAACCATCTTCTGGCAACAGCGACGGCGTCGACGGAGAGATAACAACACCGGACCGCCGAGAAAGAAAATTGAGAGAGAGATGGGGAGGACCGAAAGGAATGGGGGTTGATGGCGACAACAATGGTGGATAACAGCAATGCGGGAGAAACACACGATGACGGCGATTTGTAGAGGAGCGAGCAGAGAGAGAATAACGCGATGGAGATAGAGAGTCCGATTTGGGAAGAAAGAAGGAGAGATGGAAGAGAAGAAAGAAGAGTGAGAGAATCGATTTTGGAATTTCTTAGCATTTTTTAAAAAAAAATATTTAATTTTATTTAATTAATTATGCATTAGTATATTAATTAAGTTAAAAAATTATTAATTGGGAGTTGACCGTTAGTTTTTAACGGAACCGTTAAAAAAAAGACCACTTTAATAATGATTTCAAATATTTAGGACACAATTTTCAAAAAGTGAATATTTTAGACCAAGTTAGTACTCTGACTATTTAGAATCAATTTTAGCATTTACTCTATAATCAACTAATAAGTAGTTCATGCTTCAAATATACATGTAGTAATAAACTTATTATTTGACCCCAAAAAAGACATTCATAAATTGTGGTTTCAGTTTGGGCATGCGTTCCTTTGGAATTAGGGTTTTGCTTTTAAAAGCTTTGTTATTGTGGTTTTATTTGGGGGTTATCTCTTTTATAAATATGCCCGATTTCTAAATAAATGTACTACAATACTAGTTCTTAGAAATATTTTCACTTGTCTGAGATAATTACTTAGGTAATACTTCCTCCGTTCCAATTAAATTGGGGTAAAACTTTTGTGCACAATAATTAAGAAATTATTTTGAATGAATTAAATAAAAATAAAATAGAATAGTTCCGTAATAAAAGTATTTATAACTAGACCAGTTATTGTGTTTTTTAGAAACATAATGCAATGAAATTGTTGATGATCTCGCCAATAAAAACTCGGGCATTGGTAAAAACAAACTTTAATCTTGATATTTAAATATGTCATCAAATTAAATCTCCAAATCTAATACTCCTATTCCATTGTAATTCGTATATACGTCTGTTGATATATGTATACTAGTACTATATAGCAACATAAAATCTAGCTTCTATCGTGTATCTAGATTCTAGATTGTTTTTATTAATTATATATTGTTTGCTGATGGTGTGTATATCAGCAAATTAAATCCCCAAATCTAGCTTCCATATGCAGCATATAAACCTAGCTATAGATATGTTATTTTCTCAATATCCATTATCAAATAGTACTATACATTAGTAACATATAAATAGTGCATTAAAATAAAAAGGTTGAATCAAATTCTGTAATTCAGCTTATTGAATTCAATTTCTAACAATGGCGGCTGCACACGATAGTGTGATCCTGGGGTGGAAGATGAGCTGTATGAATATTGCGTTTTCCCGCCCAACTCAATTCTCCTCGGTCATCCTCCATTCCTTTCCCCCTTCAACTAGGGCTGCGAAATTGAGGTGTCGCTCCGCTACTACGGAGGAGGCGGCGGCGGGGAACACTGACATCTTCTCTGTGACACCATCCACCGCCGCGGATTTTGACTACCTCGGCGAGAGCACCAAGGGCGACCTCAATCTCAATTCCGGTACTTCTGATTTTTAAGTCTTTATGTTCACTCATTTTTCATTCCACTAAGCTTTACGATAGTAGTATGTGATTATTGTAGCAATTAATGGGGAGGCGGGTTTGGACGGACCTATTGAGGACGTGGCCAAAATGGAAGCTCAAGAAGCCGAGCATTTGCTTAATCAATTGGGCATTCCGGTTTCCCTTTTTCCTCTACTCCTTATCAATGCCCATTCATTCTTAATACAATTCCGCATGCCTTTTTTTTTCCTGTTTATCTTTGGGTGATATAACATCGTCGAGCCTAAAAAAATTGATCAAGGAATAAGTTCTTTTAGGGTCGGTATACCGTACTGAAACTCTCATATCGTATAGATCCTGATGAGAAGTGATTATATCCCAACATTAACAACCAGCGAAAAAACCTCAAATTCAAATCAGTTTTCCCGGATGTTTGCCTACTAGTATGCATAAAAAGATGAGAATTTTCAGGCACATGCAGCAAATGCATAAAGATGGGACAAAAGTAGAGCTAACTCATCAGTATTCAAAGAAACAGTCAGTAAAAAACTCAGTTTAAGAGAAAAAAGAAAGAACTAACGTGCAAGTCACGATAGGGAAATCAAGAGGCAAACAAGGAACGGTGGCTGGAATCTGGGCGAAAGGGGGCGACACAAAAAGTGGAGACTGAAGAGGAGAGGTTAGAGGAGCTGAGGATGCGAGTTGTGTCATGAAGAGTGAAGGTTGAACTTTTAGGTTAGGGTTTCACTTTTAGAAATGACATAATATTAGAATTTTAGTCTACGACATGAGTTTTAATGTAAAATTAGGTAAAATATGAGATGGAAGAAAATGATTGGAAGATTGAATGTGAGTAATTAAGATAAAAAGAGAAAAAAGTTGTGGGCCATGTTACCAAAATTGGTAAAGGACTAATTTTTATGGACGAATCAAAATGGAAAAACAAGACTTTTGGTTGTAGAGAAAGGGAGTATATATTATAATATTATAATATTATAATTATATTTAATACTCCCTTCGTTTCCCAAAAATAGGAGCTTTGGAAATGTGATGGGTTTTAATGCAAAATTGGTAAAGTAAGAGAGAGATAGAGAAAAAATGGGTAAAGTAAGAGAGATGAAGTGAATAAGTAGTGGAATTAGTGTTAGAGGAACGTGGGGTCTATTTTTCCTAAAATGGAGAGTTTTTATTTTTAGGAAACCTACTAAAAATGAAAGGATTTCTATTTTTAGGAAACGTAGGGAGTATATAATTGTATATATTACGTATATATGAAATTTTTGGTATATATTGAATGTTCAGTATACCACGGTACATTAATAATTCATACCATTACTGCAGGTATCATATCGTACCGAAAATTATGGTATACCGAAAATTCAGTATTTTCGGTTATGATAGATGTGGTATATACCGGTATTTCGGTTTTCTTTCTCACCCTATACTAAAGTAATATGTTGATTACCCAGTTTTATAAGTTTTGAAACCTTTGTCAATGCTATAAGTTCAGATAAGTAGCCGTTTCAAAGTCAGGTTGTCACCTGTAATTTTAATACCTAGTTAGAAATTAGAATTCTCGAACTTGCAGCAACTATGGGTTAACACTACTTAAGAATATAAACTAGTGTTTTATTACTTTCTGCTCGTGACAGTTGCTGAATAAATTACCACAGCTTATAGAAATATTAACATTTACCATGTACTAAGCTTACTAGCTTAGGAGACTTTATTAAAGCATTAAGCTTGTGCAATCTTTTCAAAAGCATCAATTCAGAATAAAAAGTCACAAAGCTCCACACTTTGTTCACAGAAGTTTTTTTCTTTCTAATGATGCTGGAATCTGCTGAATTTTAGTTTAATGGGCATTCTACAGGATCCATTTTCTGCTAGACATTCTGCCCGTGGTATTTTTTGCAGCAGGACTCTTAACCTGCGTTCTATTAGTGCCATTGGCTATGACATGGACTACACATTGATCCATTATAATGTGGCGGTAATCATTCTTCTGCTACTGGTTTCCTTAACTAAAGCTAATTGGATGTCCTTCATTTCATGTGTCCTATGATTATTTTTCTATGAATTGTATGACCAAATATTTGTTTTTAGTGATATGAAACTGGCAACTGCATCATGATGAATGTATCCATATGTTTATCATGAATATCTTTCTCGATTATAGCATAGTTGTCCTTCCTGACCTTCATCTACATAATGATAAGCATAGATCAACAATAACTAAAGTCACAACGAGTAAAAGCTTTCTTTTATATGATTCGGCTAGAGTTTTAAGCTGTATCTTTTGGATGTGGTATAATCTACATTCGTGGGATGAATCTTCCCTTTCTAATGCTTCATCTTTTCTTTTACAATTTCTATAGTTATTACCTAAAAACATATTATCCATTAACTACTGCTAGCTTATGGAGTAAAACATAGGTTGGTCTCCTTATAAATTAACTTCATAAATTTATAAATACTCCAGCACAATAATTATTTAATCATGCATTGGTTTGTTTTATCAATGTGCGCTATTTGAGTTGAAATATTGAATGATCAGAACAATTGTGTCTTTGCAGGCATGGGAGGGAAGGGCTTATGACTACTGTATGGAAAATCTTAGAAATATGGGTTTTCCAGTTGATGGACTTGCATTTGACCCAGATCTGGTATGCTGCATATTTGTGTCATCTTCTTTTCTTATTATTTCCTTTACCTACCTTGTGTTTGTAGGTCATTCGAGGCCTAGTTATAGATAAGGAGAAAGGGAATTTAGTTAAAGCGGATCGATTTGGGTATGTTAAGAGAGCAATGCATGGCACTAGAATGTTATCTACTCAAAAAGTGAGGTTTGTCCCAATCTTTTTTTCCCTGCTTATTCAATATTTGTTGTGAATGGTAAAACATCTTTCCAAACCAATCTGAGTAAATGTGACAAAATTATCAATCAGGTAGAGATCCAAAAAATATATTTTTGACGAACTAATGAACTATTATAACATTTACCATTTAAAGTTTCTATTTTACTGGGTTATTATATTTGTTTTTGGTGGAACTTAAGTAGAAAATCATATTTACTCTATTGAATTTCTTTGAATGGAAGTGAGATATACGGGAGAGAACTTGTCGATCTACGCAAGGAGGGCCGGTGGGAATTCCTGAATACACTATTCTCGGTTTCTGAGGCAGTTGCCTTTATGCAGGTACTCAGCTTCCAGATTTTGCGTCAATGTTAGAATGTATAGCACTCTCAATTTCCTATGTCAGTGATTGGTGTGTCATCCACTTTATAGTTATTTTCCTCTCTTTGGGAAGGCACCTGCATGAGTCCTGTGCCTAGAGGCTGAAGGCTCTATGAACTCTTTTAAACCTTTAATATTGCCAATAATGATTACTTGCAATAATGCAATGATAAGCTTCTATTTGCTTTTAATGTGCAAAGAAGAAGTCAGATTGCAGGGTATCTAACGTTGTACCTTAAACTTGCATGTTGATTTCTTGTTGCTTTTGAGTACGATATAATCAGACCTTTCCATTTGAAGTCTCACTACTTAGGATTTACAAAACAAAAAGTCATGTAGTCAGACACCTATTACACTTTCAAATAGCTCAGTGCAAAGTTGTTCTTACCTTGCAGATGGTGGATAGATTGGATGAAGGTGCTATAGCCGCAGACCTTGGTCCACTTGACTATAAAGGGCTTTACAAGGTTTAATGTTGGAACCATTAAATGGGACTTGACTTAATGCATTATACATGTTATAATTGCTTAAACTTTATGTATTGGATTCAGGCTGTTGGAAAAGCACTCTTTAGGGCACATGTTGAAGGCCAATTGAAGGTTTTACCTTTTATGCTTTTGTCTTTTCAATAACCAGTTTCACATGCATCATCTAATAAAAGGATTCATTACAGAGTGAGATTATGTCCAAACCTGAACTTTTTGTTGAACCTGATCCCGAGTTACCTTTGGCCTTATTGGACCAGAAAGAGGTATATATCCACATCTCACAAGAGTTCAAGCAATGCATGGTTCTTAGTCAATGATTTCTATACTTGTGATTTGTGAAGAATTGCTTCTTAGCAGACTAAACTAGCTGATATGTAACAGGCTGGCAAGCGGCTCTTGCTTATTACCAACTCAGATTACCACTACACTGAAAAGATGATGCAACATTCTTTCAATAGATTTCTCCCAAATGACATGAGCTGGAGAGATCTGTTTGACATGGTAAGTGGACCCTGTTGAGTAGCTATATCTATGATGTGCCTGGACTCTCTGGACTATCTACTTTCAAATGGTTGATCGGTAGTTGTTTTTGTTGGTTGCAGTGATTGTAACTATTGAAGTATTAAAATCTTGTGGCCTGAAATACATAAGTGACCTATTGTTTCTATAGGTGATAGTCTCGGCCAGGAAGCCAGAGTTTTTTCAGCTGTCACAGCCAATGTATGAAGTGGTGACTGATGAAGGTCTTATGCGTCCATGTTTTAAGGCCCAAACAGGTGATTGCAAATGATATTTTAAACCTTCAAATTTATATTGGTCTTTAATGTCATTCTTACACTGTTTCTTTAATTAAGTCGTGAATTCTTTAACTATTTGCATGCTTGGTGCACTGCTATTAGACTGGATAGGTGTGGATATTTTTTTTGGTCAATAGTCATGTTAGAGTCCATTGATCAGTACTCCATCCGTCCCACCGAAGATGACCCACTTTCCTTTTTAGTTTGTCCCAATCAAGATGACTCGTTACTAAAAATGGAAACACCTTTATATCTACTTTATTCCCTCTCTCTTACTTTATTCTTTCCACTCATCACAACAAAATAAATTGTATAAAATCCCGTGCTGCCGAAGGAAGGGGTCATCTTCCTTGGGACATAGGGAGTATTTATGACGAGCTACCCATTCATTATAGCTAGTAGCATGGCTAGGAATTTTGTCATATATAGGAATGACTTCCTTGGACCCAATGGCTAGCTCAAATTCTGCAATAGGAGGGTTATCTAGTTTTTATTAGACTAATTGATTGTATGACACTTGCTTATAATAACTGCTTTTGTTATTGGGACGTGTTTGTTCTCTTCTTTCTGCTTCAGATTGAAGTCTTGGAACAACTTTTACCTATTTATCTTGCATATCAGGGGGAGTATACTCAGGGGGAAGTGCTCAGATGATTGAGAACTCACTTGGCATTCATGGAGATGAAATTTTGTATGTTGGTGATCATATATATACAGATGTTAGTCAATCCAAAGTTCATCTTCGGTGGCGTACAGCACTAATTTGTCGAGAACTGGAAGACGAGGTTTGTAACTGCTCATATATTTTATTGAAATGCTTCATGTACCACCACCATACCAATCCCCAGTTTTGACTCCCATTGCAGTATAGTGCTCTGATCCGTAGTCGTGGCCACCGCGCCACACTGATAGAGCTTATAAATCAGAAGGAGGTCGTAGGAGACCTCTTCAACCAACTCCGCCTTGCTCTGCAAAGACGAAGTAAAGGACGTCCTGCTCAGGTAATTTGACCACCTGTTTGAGCGGAATCACAGGCAATCCAATTTCGAACACATGATCTTTAGCACATGCACGTTTTAAGATGTTTCTTTTGTCTACTCTGGTATTAATGCTGTGATCTGCTGTGAGATATAATTATGTGATTATCTCATACATAATTTTCCTTCAGACCGTGGCTGCTACTCATATGGAAAACAATGAACTCGCTGAGAGCATTCAGAAGCTACTCATTGTGATGCAGAGACTGGATCATAAAATCGCTCCGCTGATGGAATCAGATGGGGAGCTCTTTAATACAAGGTTCTGTATTTGTTTGCTTCGGGTTGAATTATTGTTTCAGAATCTGAAACGATGGCTATTTATCTCGTTTCAGGTGGGGTTTTCTCTCGCGAGCAGGCCTATGGGACAAAAGCCACATAATGAGGCAGATTGAGAAGTATGGGAAGCTCTTTTGTTTGGTTTTTTTTTCCTGTATATCATCATCGTTCATCAATGGTATTAAAAGTTTTTTTTTTGGTAAAACTTCAGGTATGCTGATATATATACCTCAAGGGTTTCTAATTTCCTCCACTATACCCCTTTCATGTATTTTAGAGCCCAAGAACAGGTAATGTCTATTTTCTTTGTTACTTATCTTTGAAGTTTAAATTTTCACATTCTAACTTGTTTTGAATTATTGGATGTAGTCTCTTGCTCATGATTCCTATTCATTCCCTCATCACAAGTATAATGATGATGAAGCAGCTTCAGATGAGTGAGATGTTGCTCTCCATTATTGTGTCATGTTATCGTGTTTTGTCTTATCTAACTTTCCTATCAAACGACGTATTAATTGTGTATAATGGAAAATAGTGGAGTATTTATCTTCTTTTTTTTCACATTTAACTCGCTATCTTTTTATCTATTCTAAGAAAAATCCCCCTAAGTATGCCTAGAAGGACTTGTGATGCTACTCGTTCCGTCCAAGTCATGGACACAATAATTAAAAAAATGATTTTTGATAATTAAGTGAAGCGAGAATAAAAATGTAAAAGAAGATAGAGTAAGTAAGAGAAAAAATAAAATATAAGAATAATTGTACTCCTACTGCCTATCATTTATTTTAAAATGTACTACGTACTACAAAAAATGGAATAGAAGAAATAAGTACAATCTCCATTAAGTACTTATAAAATAAAATACATGTCATTTTAAGATCTAAGACAAAGAAATAAAATGTGTTGGAGAATATAAAACCTATCACTGGATTCAAATTTTGTATTGTACTAGCATTTTTGCACTCATCTACATATGATGCCAATAAATTTTGATTTTGATTTATATGAGAATACATAAAATGAAAAATGCAAAAAAATAAAATGAAAAAAATACTTAAAAAAGAAAGAAGAGTAGGGATTAGGAGTTAGGATTTTAGCAAGAAGCGGAGAATGGGTTTTTTCTCTGTTCTAAACTAAAACTTAGATTCCGTGATTGTATTGGAGTTTTTTTTATTCTGAGTTTGGGAGAGATGCATGACCCTCATGCGTCTCCTTTTAATGAAACGCATGACGATTATGCGTCTTTAAGGGAGACGCATGAGGGTCATGCGTCGCTCTATTTTTTTCGGTTTTTTTAACGACGCATGAGCGTCATGCGTCACAGGTAAAGACGCATAAGCGTCATGCGTCGGTCTTTTTTTTTTATTTTATTAGATGACGCATAGGCGTCATGCTGCAGAAGGATCATAGGCCCGCCCAACTCTTTCCTCTTATCCATGGGCAGTGGCGGACGCAGGAAATTTAATTGGTAGGGGCTGTACTTAGTGATTTTATCCTAATAAAATACTCTCTCCGTCCGCAAATAGGAGTCTCGTTTTTCCATTTTAGTCAGTACGCGAACAGGAGCCGTGGTTCACTTTTACCATAAATGGTAATAGAGCCCCACCTTTCACTAACTCATTTAACTCATATTTCATTTAAAACTAATATATACAAGTGAGACCTATATTCCACTAACTTTTTTCCACCCACTTTTCTTAACACTTCTTAAATCCGTGATGCCAAGAAATGAGACTCCTAATGGCGGACCAAGGTTGTAGTATCTTTTCGCTACATATATAATAATACTGCTCCATGTCATATGAAAAATTGAAAACACAACGATACTAAATATACATAAACATTTTATATAAAACTAGTCCAATACTTTTAAATTATTGAATTTACATAGATTACGTGGAAAGAAAATTAAAATTATATTTTGTATGATGATTTTTGTCGTGAAACCCTATAATTAGATTTTCTATTGGTTGATATTCATTTTAAAATTTTGTTTACAACCTCTAAAGCAGCAATTTATTTAACAAAATGTTTTGAAATGATACTATGAGAGTATATAAGTGAACAGCTGTCAACATTTTAACACATTACACATTTTACAAGGTACTTTACTAATAGGAGTAATATAATATTATTAATATTTATTTTAAAACGTCTTCTTCTTCATTAACCACACGGTAGCCATTGTTGCTGCATTTTTCAACTCTGTAATTTTCGATACTTTACTTTACTTTAGTTCAGCCCCTCCTTATCTTTCAACATTGATCATTTAGGCGTCTAAAATAATATTTTAGTGAGGGCTTATGATGATTTTCAGAATTTTCAAAAAATTTAAAAGTAAAAATATCAAGTAAATGGAACTCTTGGGAGGGGCTTAAGCCCTTCCCCACCTCTTACTGGGTTCGCCACTGTCCATGGGCGTGGGAAAGAATGCCCACATTGAGGCTTTCGTTCATAGGATCAGTTGTGCATGAGCCATATACACTATGTGGCGCCAGGTATATATCTAAATATTTATTTATTTATGCATCTTGGGTTATTTTCTTACATCAATTTTATGTATAGGTGGAAAGGAACAACGCAGATAAGAAATGCTCCTAGACACTCGGTTGAGCATTACCTTGACCAAATATCTCTGATTAGACCTGGCTAGGTGAATATTATTTCAGCTTAGACTTCATTTATGAACTTATTGTGGAGTTAATTTGTCGGTGTTGCCTCAGACTCCACATAGTAATAGCAGTCGTCACATGCAACTTGCTATCAAATTTTATTCCTGCATTAATCCGATATGGGTGTTCTTCATCTCAGTACATAGTACTGCGTTCATTACCAACTTCAGGTACCTCAGAAGGACCACTCGGCAGTTTGTGAAAATATTTCAACCCACTGTGAACGTATTCTGGAAGTGGTTGTTCACCTTGCACGACGGGTTTATACACTATCTCCTCATCACTAGAAAGATCACATGAATCATCACTTAAAATATCATCAGATGATGACGACGACAATGGTGGATCAAGGTCTCCTCGTACAACATGAACATCAACATTATCTTGAACATTCTCTTGAGTATTCAATCCAACATCAGCAGCATCTGCAACATCTGTTTCCTCATTCATACCGCAATCAATGCTCATAGGTTCAACCCTCGTAGATGATCCAACACCATACTCAACAACTGGTGGGATTAAGGCATTTCCAACAGACGCGTACTCAACAAATAATTCAATATGCCGCGTAGAATTTAGGACCTTGTTGAACATAAACAACACACTTTCATCACTGTCAACCCCAGTACATACATAACTCGTACCGGTACCCAAGAAACAATGCCTCCATGATATTTCGATGGAGTGTTGATTTGAATCTATTCTTATCTTAGCACATATCATTGCAACTAATTCAGAGAATGAAGCGCACGAATTCAATATGATGGAGGCTCTCGCACGAGGTGGATCATAACCAATGTCCACTTGAGGAAGTTGAACTATTCTACCACCCCAATATAAACACAAGAATACTGACATGATTTCTGAAAAATATATAAACAAACCAACAACAATTAACGACAATTTTTTTCAATAAACCCTAATTTAGTAAGTTTAAAATGAATTTATCAAAAACCCTAATAATATGCAAATTAACAACAAATAAGGGAGGAATGTTGAAAGATTGAAGGAAACTTACCGAAATATGAAGGGGAATCGCCAAGAAATCGCCAAGGAAATCGCTGAGTTTTGTCTACCTCTCTTTCTCTCGCGTATTCTGTCTATTCTGCCTCTGCCTCTGCCTCGTTTGATTTAATTCGAAATAGAGACGCATAAGCGTCTTGCGTCTCTCCCTAAGACGCATGACGCTTATGCGTCGTCTAATAAAATAAAAAAAAGACAGCGACGCATGACCCTCATGCGTCTCACGCATAATCGCTATGCGTTTCATTAAAAGGAGACGCATGAGGGTCATGCGTCTCTTCCAAATCCGGAATAAATTTAATCACGGAATCTAAGTTTTAGTTTAGAACAGAAAAAGAAAAAAACCCGCGGAGAATAGAGTGATGTTGATGGAAGGTAATTGAGATGACGATGAAGAAGCTAAGATGGGCGATGGAAGGAGAGTTCTGGGAGCTGGACTCTTCGACGCCGGCGACATTGGACGGAGTGGCGCGGCCTGTGGCAGGGGATCTTCCTCTTCCGCTGGGATTGAGCCGCGGAGCGAGGCTGTCGCGTCCCAAACAAATTGATTTCATGCAACGGTTCATGGCGGCGCCGTTCGTCCCCTCGTTTTCCGACGGAGTTGGATTCTCTCTCCAACGCCTCCTCTCTCTCCCCTCCTTTGCCCGCGATGCCTGGTTGGTTAATTAGCTCCCCGTTCTCGTTCTCTCATTCATCAAATTCAAATATTTCATCTCTCTTGCAGTTTTACAACATTGCTAGGGCAATTCAATGTTCAAAAGTTTGCAGCTTCTCTCAAAAAATCGGAGAGCATTTGGAAACACTTTTCCGACCCCCAATTTTACAGCCTCAATCTGTGTTGGGAGTGGTTGATTACACCTCGAGATACTCTGCTGCTCACTTCAGAAGCACAAGCTGACCACAAAACTCCAAGGAAAAAGGCAATTTTTCATCACAAGGCAAGCAACTTATTAGTAATTGATATTCATCTTGATCGATAACAACCAACAGGAAACGATTAGGATGGTGTTACGGGCATTTACTTTTGAGGTTAACCATTATAGATAAAATTAGTACTATAGGTTAATCTTGTCTACTTAGATGGATTGGAAATTTGTGGATATCCCAATGCCCTTGATAACTCCTATCATTTGAGCTAATTTTGGTTATTTCATATCCCATTGAAAAGATTGATTGGAGAAATCCTAGTAATGAGGTTAATGTGATGTTTCTTGTTGCAGTTTCAAAATCATAACCTTACCGTGGAGGCATCTTCTCCATCACTTTTTGTTGATGATGATGGTAATTACTGGGATGTGCCATTCACATTGGCTATGGATGTGGGTTCAATAGCTCCTCATTCCGCCACTAGCTGTCATTTCTGCATCAGCCACAATGCAGGTTCTCCCCGCCCTCTCACCCCAAGCCAAATATCTCCTCCTCCCACTTTACTTCCTGGTCTCTCTGCTAAATCTGCCTTTTCATTCAACAAACACTTTGACATTTGGAAGAGTGAGGCTCCAAAGGCAAGAATGGTGCAGCCATATGATATACTGCTCTCTAATCCTCATGTATCAGCATCAACAATCCTAGGTAATCGATATTCATTTCTCTTGTTTCAAGGTTAAAGCATACACATTTTTACTAACTAGTTATATTGCATTGCTGCTTATCTTGAAAGTTTGGTAGGATAGCTAAGTAGCTAAATCATCTATCTTGGAGTTATATGATAAAAAATGACCTAAAATATGTGTTCTTATCACGTTTTGTTTATGTATCTTCCCTCTCAAACTGGCCCTTAGGTTATTTGTTGAGCATTGCTGCTTATCTTGAACTTGAACAAACCAAACCAATTGCTTGGACCCTTTGATTTGTTCAACATTCTTGTTTTATTTTTGCTTAGTAACATTTGGCTTCGTTTTTCACTTTAGGTACTGTAATTACTACATCCCTTGGTGAAAATTCACTGACACCCCGTGGACAAGATGAGGAAACATTTAGGCTTTGCGCCAAAGGAGCAAATTATGCCGCTTCAGCTGATCTATTTGCATCTGCATCCCTTTCTGCTCAGCTTGGAAATTTCCAAAAGAACTTTTTGGACCTTACCCGCTTTCATGCTCGACTAGATATACCTTCGGGCTCCAAATTCATAAATGGGGCCTATAAGGTGGCTCGGGAACTTTACAATTCTGAAGCACCAACTGCGGAAGCACTTCAGGCAATTACTCCTTCTGCCACCCTCTCATTTCAGCAGCAGGTAACCTTAGCTTTTGACTCTTGAGATTGAATACAGACTGCTAAACGCTTGTTATATTGCACACTGCATCTCACTCTTATACATGTGCTCTGAAATTACATTTCTCGGCTTATTATTATTGACTATTATGTTTGTTTGTATTTTATTTACAAGCACATAGGCAGTATCATTTTCATATCCGAGGCCGATGTGCTTAAGGGTAGCAGGCATTGAAAAGTTTCAGCGCTTGTTTATTTAGTGAAGTCATTAAGGCATAGTTGGTTTTAATTCAATTTTCAGCTCATGAAGTAGACTTGCAAAAGCTGTGCGTGAATATTCCTATATGTGAAGCTTATGTTGGCCTCTCTCTTTGTAAATGCAGATGGCTGGACCTTTCAGCTTGAGAGTTGATAGTGGAGTGAGTGTTGATCTGAAGAAAGAATGGTACTTGAATGTGAATGATCCTGTATTTGCTGTCGAGTACGCGTTGCACGTTCTTGGGTCGGCAAAAGCTGTTGCTTGGTATTCCCCAAAGCAAAGAGAGTTCATGATAGAACTCAGATTTTTTGAGACTTGAGGAGACAGGAAGATGCTTATAGTTTCTTGTATTTTGATAGTAGACTTTGAAACTCTCATATTTTGGTAGTAGCCTTTGATATTTTTTTGACACGGGATTCACTTGTTGCAGCTTCAAAGTGTTCTTTCTTGTAAAGTATGAAGGGAGGCTTTGATATTTCTGCACAACCTATTGTGTTTACATCTCTTGTATTGAATTCCACAACAATGATATTTCCATCATTTCGAGCGAATAATGCACCATAGCAATTTTCTATCCTACATGAATTTTCATACTACTATTTTCTTAGGTTCTATTTTAAAAAATCTTGTAATCCTACATTGACGTTTGGTGAAAATTTATCAAATAAAAATTTAAAAGCATAAATATATTTTCTGAGTTCCAAGTTCCAACCAAAAAAAATCACTTTTTAATCCATCTTTGACCAGATGAATAATTTAATTTGACACGCATAATTTTGGCTGAATAAATTTTTTCTTCAATTTGATTTAGTCAAATTATCTTTTTTAATAAGAAAAATATTTTGAGTATGTATAGCTTATTAGGTCATCAAATTTTTATTCGATATATTTGGATTTCTTAGATTTTATTTTATATCCCCCAAATGAGTATTCAATATTTGACTAAATAAAATCATAAATCAGTTGCTTTTTTGAAGGACAAACCTAAATATATATAAAAAAAAAACTTTTGTCACACATTATTCAGTAATCGATGATAATAGGGGAGCGTAGGATGAAATAATGAACGGCTCCGATTTGTGGTAGGCGATATCGGTTTAAACGGGCTACTTCTCCACCCGACCCGGAAGATGGCCTTCTCTCTCTCCGGAACCCTTTCCCTCTGTGGTGGCATCAACATTGTATCTCTGCATACATCAATTTCATTGCAGGTAAACCTTGCTTCCCCGATTTCATGAGTAATTTTCTAGGGTTAATTTGTTACTTTTCTCTTCTTTTTTCGCTGATTTTGCTGAATTCTCTATTTCTCAACTTTTCTCCGTGGACCGTCCTTTTATGATTTCGATTTACTGTGATTGTTTCTTCACTGCCAATTCCATTATTCTGTTCTCTGCTGTGTTTATGTGATCATTACTATTACTTTGTGTAGAATTTGCGGTTGAAGTCAATTGTTATTCGCTGGGGTTGTGCTTATGGCCACTAAGAAAATCATAGGCATATGCCAATCTGGTGGGGAATTTGTAACAAACAAAGATGATGGGTCCTTATTTTATACTGGCGGTGAAGCTTATGCCCTAGACCTCGACCAGCAAACTCAATTGAAGGATTTTAAGCATGAACTAGCTGAAACTTTTCAGTGCTCTGCTGATGGCATGGCAATTAAATATTTTCTCCCCGGTAATCGAAAGACCTTGATCACCATATCTAAAGACAAGGACCTCAAGCGTATGGTTAACTTCTTTAAGGATGCTGATCAAGTTGAGGTCTTTGTAATAGCTGAAGAAGCCGCTGGTCGGAACGTTTCCAACATGCCGGCCACTGCCAGTAGGTAATTCTACTTTTCAGCTACCTAGTTATATTATCGTATGCGGTTTTTTCTGTATTTTAATAAACAGCTAGCTCAGATTTTTTCGTTTTCCTGAAATTGTGCAGGTCAAGCAGGACAACTGTGTCTGAGACTGCAGTAATTCCTTCTGATGTTCCTTTGGATCTAATGCAAACCGATGATGCAATTGTTTTAGATGAGCCTATTGAAACTGTACCGCTTGCTGCGTGCTCTTTTAGCAATGAAGATAAGCATCGGAGAGCAGCAACTCAGTGGGAGAATATTATCACTGGTGTGGACCAAAGATTCAACACTTTTGCTGAGTTTCGCGAGGCTCTTCATAAATACTCAATTGCCCATGGGTTCACCTACAAATATAAGAAAAATGACAGCCATAGGGTGACTGCCAAGTGCAAGACAGAAGGTTGCCCGTGGCGCATATATGCATCGAGGTTGGCAACCACTCAGTTGATATGCATTAAAAAGATGAATCCTGAGCATACTTGTGGGGGAGCAACTGTGAAAGCTGGCTACAGAGCAACTAGGGGGTGGATAGGAAGCATTATCAAGGAGAAATTGAAAGTTTCTCCGAATTATAAGCCAAAGGACATTGCTAGTGATATCAAGCGCGACTATGGCATTCAGTTGAACTACACGCAAGCTTGGCGTGCTAAGGAAATTGCAAGAGAGCAGCTTCAGGGCTCATACAAAGAGGCATACTCACAGTTGCCATATTTCTGCGAGAAGATAATGGAGACTAATCCAGGTAGTCTAGCTGCATTCAGCACCAAGGAGGATTCCAGCTTCCGTCGTTTTTTTGTATCATTCCGTGCCTCAATAGCTGGGTTTCATCAGTGTCGTCCTCTTCTTTTTCTTGATAGCACTCTACTCTACTCAAAGTATCAAGGAACCTTATTGGCTGCAACAGCTGCAGATGGGAATGACGATTTCTTTCCTGTTGCATTTGCTGTTGTTGATGAAGAAACAGAGGATAACTGGCATTGGTTTCTGTTGCAACTCAAATCTGCTCTCTCAACATCAGAACAGATCACCTTTGTCTCTGACTTCCAGAAAGGCATTAGGGAGTCATTGCTTGATATATTTGGCAAGGAATGCTATCACGGGTATTGTGTACGTTGTCTAGCTGAGAAGCTCAACAAAGACCTGAAAGGACAGTTTTCTCACGATGCAAGGCGCCTCCTGATCCAAGATTTCCACGCTGCTGCATCTGCACGGAAACATGACGAGTTTGAGAGATGTGTTGAGAACATAAAGGCTATCTCGGTTGAGGCATATAATTGGGTTATTAGCAGTGAGCCACACCACTGGGCTAATGCGTTTTTTGGCGGGGCAAGGTATAACCACATGACATCCAATTTTGGTAGAGAGTTCTACGATTGGGTGTCTGAGGTTGATGAGCTGCCTATAACGCAGATGGTTGACGTGCTGCGTGGGAAGATCATGGAGTTAATATACAGAAGACGACTTGAATCAAGCCAATGGGTGACTAGGTTGACACCTTGTATGGAGGAGAAACTTGCACAAGAGAATTTGAAAGCAAGAAACCTCCAAGTATTGCTATCACATGGCAGTACATTCGAGGTGCGTGGTGATAACTCGGTTGAGGCAGTTGATATTGGGAACTGGGATTGTAGTTGCAAAGGGTGGCAGCTGAGTGGATTGCCTTGCTGCCATGCCGTAGCAGTTCTTGGGAATAACGTGTATGATTATTGCTCAAGATTCTTCACAGCAGACTGTTACCGCGCAAGCTACGCAGAGTCTATAAACCCGATGCCAAATGTGGAGAAACCGGAGACAAGTGAGGCTGCACTTGTGACGCCGCCTCCTACAAAACGGCCACCGGGCAGGCCAAAGCTGAAACTGGTTGAATCTGTGGATATTATTAAACGGCAGCTGCAATGCAGCAAGTGCAAGGGCTTGGGCCACAATAAGAAGACTTGCAAGTAAGAAGATTGAATGAGTATCATAATCATATACTAGTAGCATGCATATTTAACTTTTATTGGTTAAAATCTTATTCTTATTGTGGTGTTGGTTGTTTGTTGATTGGCATAATTGGTGTATGTGTTATTGCAAGTGCAGTAAGGTGAATGGAATTGAGGAAGTGGCGGTACAACATCCAGTGTTGGTTGGGCTGTTGGAAGAAGAACCGGAAGGAAACACACTTGTTAATTAAAAGGCATGCATGTGGAGCGAGCTAGCTATAGCTATAGCTTAGTTTTAGTTTAGTTTAGTTTGTGTTCCATTCCATAAAGACACGAGTGAGAGAGACAGAAGAGAGAGAGTAAGTTGATACAAATTGAAGATGATTGTAGGAGAGTTGATTGTTTTTCTTTCTTGTTGAGCAAAATGGTGTTAAAATTTGAGGCTGGACTAGACTCGATGTTAGTGATGTTGATGTACATGTACTAATCAATTTTGTAGTTGAAAGTTTCTCCATTGATTCATTGGAATTGGAATTGGAATTGGAATTGCAATTGCAATGCAGGATATGTAGCACTAATTTGATCATACTCTCTATTGTAACAAACCAATTAAGCATATTCAGGTGATGAATTGATCAATAAGATAAAGTTAAAATTAAAATGTACGAAATGAGATGATAACTTAAATTAATAAATTAGAATGATATATTTGAAAATTTGAAATGATAAAGAATGAGGAGGTTAAGAAGCAAGAGAGTAGTAGAATATAATGGAGATTGAATAGGTGGAAAGTGAGGGTTGTAACCGGTGGCCACGTTTGGAGGCAGTGTGCCACTTGTCCCTCCCACAACGTACGCAGAGGTTTTCGTGTATTTTATTTATTTCATATATACGTATATACACGACCATCCAAATTCAACATCAGCTTCATCGATAAATCTATCATCATTGAAGTCGATTTGTTTGCGATTGTAAGAGGAGAGGGAGAGGCTGTTGATGCCGCATATGTGGGTATTGCTTGTAGTGACGCTGGTCTTATTTGTGCTTGTGCTAGTAGTGGGTAGCTACACGAACTCAGTAAAATCATGAAGGCAACAACAAAGCTAGTGTTGTTCTTGTTGGCGGTGGTGTTGCTAGTGGGCGTGGGAAGCAGCACCGCAACAACCATCAAGGACGAGTCATGGGCCGAATGGGCCAAAGACAAGGTCTCCGAGGGCCTCGGCTTCAGCGCCGACGACGCCAAGGACAAGGCCGCAGACAAGTCCAAGCACGGTTATGATGCCACAGTCGACACCGCCCACGACGCCAAAGACGAGGCTGCCAACACGGCCAAGCACGGCTACGACGCCACAATTGACGCCGCCAAGTACACCAAGGACAAGGCTGCCAACACGGCCGAGCACGGCTACGGTGCGGCCAAGTCTGCCAACGCTGCCGAGCAAGGCTACGATGCCACAATCGATGCCGCCAAGTACACCAAAGACATGGCTGCCAATGCGGCCAAGCACGGCTACGATGCCACAATCGACGCTGCCGAGTACGCCAAGGACAAGGCTGCCAGCGCGGCCAAACACGGCTCTGATGCCACAATCGACGCTGCCAAGTACACCAAAGATAAGGCTGCCAACGCTGCCAAATACGGCTCCGACGCGGCCGCCGGTAATTTATAGTTCTATGTGTTGAATCTGGTTTAGTGTACCGCATATCAAGAGGTTGAGCTTATAGACTGTTTTTGAACTTGATTTTTGTACAGGAAGCGGGCAGTATGCTTCGGAGAAGGCGGGTGGGGATATGAAGAAGACGGCGGAGGAGGAAGTGAGTTGGACGAAGGAGGCATTTGAGGCGGCTAGACTCAAGGCTGAGGCAGCCAAAGATGCGATTGCATCTAATCTCAAATCAAATAAGATCAAGGACGAGGAGCTCTAATCATCCTTCCTCTTTATTTTGTTTATACATTTCAACCCTTTAGTTCTACTTGTAATCTTGCATCACTGGAGGAGTAGTATTTCGTAGTACCCAATAAATATAGTTTCACTTCTATAATTAAGATACCAAAATCAAGAATTCGTACATAAGTATCTAGTATTTCAATGTGACCATGCTTTGAATCGCCCTACATCGGTGATGCATCATTTCAACAATCAAATTCAACTAACTATTTTTTGTTGGAAGTAATCAAGTTCTCAAATCTATCTAAATTTTCTAACCAATTATTGGAACACACCTGATTGTATTGTTTGGGTCCCCAACTGGAGAGGGTCTAATATAAACCTGTATTTGATTTATTTTCACTCTGATCTCTTCATATATTACAATTAACATCTCTCCATATAATTATTGAACACTAATTTACACTTAAAAAATACTACTACTGTGGTAGGACATTTTTTTTGAGGAGTCGTGTCCCTTAATACATTTTAAAAGATGTCATTTCTAGTCTATCTCTTTCTATTTCTTTTCTATATATGGAAAGTTCAAAAATCATCATATAATAATCCAGAAATTGCAATAGAAAAGAAAAAAGGGAGGTTTGTGATGATTTTTCAATAGGATTTCCCTAATCCTCCCTTCCCGAAAGGAAGAGCGTGAAATTCTTTTTCCTTTCCGCAGGGACCAGGAGATTGGATCTAGCCGTAAGAAGCCCTTCTGGAATAAATATTCAGCCGCTTGTGAACCTTCGGGTACTGTTTTATTCAATGTTTGTTCAATTACTCTTTTACCCGCAAATGCAATGTAGGAATTTAAGAAAGTCCCCGGGAGGGCTTAGTTGATCCATGATTTATGTTTCATCTTTCGTTTAAAAGATGCTTTTAACTTTCTCTCCGTCCTTCTAAATTATCTCAAAAGATGCATCATTAGAACGTAGAACCGGAAATGAGATAAGCAATTAGCTTCAATCTTACTAAGAATCAATCTATTTTTGGTTTTTGAGTTAAAAAGTAGTACTAGTATCTAATTTTAGGTTTATGTTAAAATAAAATTAATTTTTTTTTCAAATTTTATGAGAAAAAATAGATAATATTTTTTAAGGTATGAGTTTAGTGTAAATGGTTGAAGTAAACACACAAATATACTAAAATAGTTTGAATTTAATATGAATGGTTGGACAAATATACTAAAATAGTTTGAATTTAATATGAATGGTTGGAGATGTTTTTAATTGTAATTTTGGTTATTTTTTGAAAGATTACTAACGCAAATAATTAAGTTACAATTTTTTTTCTTCTTATAAAGTCAGTTTTTAATATTGGTTAATTTTTTTAAAAAAAGCAATACACGTAATGAAATTAATTTTGTCTTATAAAATAAGTTCATTATTGTGGTGAGAAATACAGTATATCCAAAAGTTAGGAAGTGTCTCATCTCCATTTTTTTCTCTTTTATTTTCTTTAATTTCCCAATCATCATTATTCTATTTTTCATTTGGATTGATAAATTAAAAATAGTATCACTATTCTCTATTTATCTTAATCTGTTTATAAATAAAATTAATTATTAGGAGTATAACTTACAGTACTAATTTTCGTATCGCGAAATCGAGGAAATGTAGTGTAGATAATAGAAAAATTTATAAACAGGGAGAAAAATTGAGGCGATTTCACGAAAGGAAAAACTGTGGGCGAAGTAGAGGAACATAACCCTTGAGCACTAAAACCCTACAACCACACCTCAGGTAAACTCATCTTTCTCATGTCACCGACGGAGCTAAAACCCCAGAATCCCCAACCATAACAACAACAAATCAATCATCAATCAACTCGATAATGGCGGCCGCTTCGAGAGGCCTCGTTTCTCGTGTCAGTCACCTCCTCTCCGCCGGTCCTCCTCTTAGATCCCTATCATTTTCCCAGCGGCGGAGCTTCACCGCCGAGCCAGAATTTGAAACCACCGCATCTCGAATCATCGACCCCAAACCCGGCGTCATGACTCCCGATTCCAGGCGCACTGGCACCATCGCCGTTAAATGTGGAATGACGGCGCTCTGGGACAAGTGGGGCGCCAGGGTTCCTATTACCATTCTCTGGATGGATGATAACATCGTCTCCCAAGTCAAGCTCCCCGAAACCGAAGGCTTTTGTGCGCTTCAGGTTCATTTTTGCACTAGCATTCCCTTTTCTTTGTTGCCATACCTTCCTTGTTCAACAGAATAGTAGTTTCCTTCAGCTAGTTGTTTCTCAGCCTTAGGGTTTACTCTATTTCTATCTTGAACATCAGCATGAATAGTTTGTTTTCTTGCGATGTTTAATATGGTCAAATTGAGGTTTGGAACTTCTGTTTAGAGAAAATTGTAGATCATTATGTGCTGAGTTCAATAATTTTTTTAATTTAGCCGATTGGTTGTGTAATTGGAATAGAAAAGTCAATTCTTCATATTGATGGTTGGTAACCAAGAACAAATGTTGGCCTTAAAATTATTTCTATTTTGAACATCAGCTGAGTGGTTTTGCATTTCCAATTCCTGAGTGCTAAGTTGATAAAATTGATGTTTGGGACTTCACTTTAGGTGCTTGATCCTCGCCTAGTGTGTGGGAACCCTTATGATTTGGAATTTGCAGATATGATCATTCGGGATTTGGTTAATATATTTTGTAGTCTCTGGAAAGTTTTGTTTTTCTTATGTGATATCAACTCCTCAATGGGTTTAACATTTAGTCGTATGGTGGTAGCTAGATTGGATGTGGACAAAAAAAGGAGAAGCATTTGAGAAAGCCTGAAGTAGGTCATTTTAGAGCTCAAGGTGTGCCCATGAAAAGGAAGCTCAGGGAGTTTCCAGTGACTGAGGATGCTCTTCTTCCCGTTGGAACGACACTAGATGTCCGCCATTTTGTACCGGGGCAATATGTTGATGTAACCGGAATTACAAAAGGGAAGGGGTTTCAGGTGACAGTGAACTCCATTTTCACCTATATCCGTTTTCTGCTTCATTCGTAAAACTTTTTCTCTGCAGTTTGTTTCATTAGATTAATGGAAAATTATTAGAAATTTAAGCGGTGATGTAATGGTTAGCAGTAGACTTATGTAATGTGCTTAACTATCTGTATAAACTGATTATCTTGAAGCATCTCTGCTGGAAAAAAATTGTATACTTTAATACTTGTCATGAATTGTCATTTTTCTTGAAGTTCAGTCTTTTCCTTGTCTTCATCCTAGTTTGCTTAAGTAACATATGTTGAGAAATGCATGTCAGTCTTTTAAAAATGACCCTTCTCCATGACCTGAACAACAATAAATTATTGTTTTGTCCATAGGGTGGTATGAAAAGGTGGGGATTTAAAGGTATGCCTGCATCACATGGTGCATCATTGTCACATCGAAGTATCGGCTCTACTGGTCAAAGGGATGCGCCAGGAAAGGTATGGATTGTCATTTATGAATTGTTACGCTTGTAGCCTTATGGAATCTATAAGTTCGTATGTTTTACTAAATTTTAGCAGCATACTGCTGCTCCTTATTCCCTTTCATTTTGTTATTATACTGAACTTTTACATCATATTTGGGTACTCTTTCTATCAATGGATCAAAATCACTACAATTTGGTGGGATGGTTTGTTGCATCATACATACGAGATATTACCGAGCTGTAAGAAAGTAGAAAACTGTTTAATAGATTTGAAGTTGATAACTATCCTTGGTAAACGTGCAATATACAGAGTTGTTTAGAAAAAAAGGGAAAAAGGTCGCTGAGGTGCTTATAGTTCATAGTTGCAAACATGCACCGAGTAATTTGGCATGCTTGAAGTTCCTTTATTTTATGGACTGCCTGGCATTCTTTTCATGCAAGGGACATGTTTTGAACGTTTCAAGCTGCTCTTTTGGTAGCATTGATGCACTAGTTGATCACTTGGTAGTTTCTTGCAACATTTTTCTCATTGATTGTCTTTTGTAATCACTGATCTATTTGCATATCTACTGCTGGAAGTATATATATATATATATATATATATATATATATATATATATATATATATATATATATATATATATATGTGTGTGTGCTACCAGCAAACTTAGGTCTGACTTTAATAAAGTGGTGGCCAAAGAGAGGTATTCCATATATTAGTATATACGATATTAGTGCCTATATATCATTTTTTTGGCATAGCCTGATTGTAAAAGTTTAGTATCCATTACAATAAGGAGATTATGTATCTTAGGCTTTGAGAATCTATAAACCAGTAGGATTATAATAATATATGCGGTTTTAGACTTTCACATTGGTCTGTTTGAGTAAGCCGTTTTAAGGACTGTCCATGGCTTTGTGGTGTTTGCATATTGTAATTTGCTATTCTATCTTTGCTTACAGGTTTTCAAGGGAAAGAAGATGCCTGGGCACATGGGTGTTGAACAGAGAACAGTTAAAAATGTTTGGGTTTACAAAATTGACCCGGCAAGGAACCTGATGTGGGTGAGAGGCCAGGTACTGCTTTCTTTTCCGTCTGCATCCAATGTTCGAAGCAGCTGATAAGTTATAGCTAGTTATGCTATTTTCATCTTTTCCTTTCATAATATCTTTAATAAATTTCCTACTTTTCAGGTCCCAGGCGCTACAGGAAATTTTGTCTTCATAAAAGATGCTGTGTACAAGAAGCCAGACGTCACTTTACTTCCATTTCCTACTTATTTTGCACCAGAAGACGAGGATCCATCACAACTGGAACCTATAGTAGCTGATCATGGTGATATAGACCCCTTCATGGCAGCAGATTGAGGGCTGAACGCTATTTTTTTAATTCGGTTTGAGGCATTAGAGCAAGGTCTGTTTTGAAATGGTGGTTTTATGAATTGTATTTGGTTTAAGGATACGAGCTCTAAATAGAAGATGGAAGGGTTGTGATAGTTGTATTAGAATCAATCCTTGATTGTCTTGTTTTCATGTTTCTCTAATAAATACACAAGGTTTTATGCCAAAATTAGAGAAGTTTGTTTCCAGTTTTAATACCCATATAGTCAAGAGTCTTGAAAATCGTTTATTTATTGATGGAAAAAGGCAAGAATAGTGCATTATTTGAGTACATGCGGTGGGTTGACAGGAAACTAGTAAGATTCATCCTCCTCCGCATCCTATGACTATGCAATGAACATCTAGTAAGCAAGGCCGACGGAGAAGGGGACGGTGGTGGCCGGTAGCCACTGGTCTCCTTGTAGGAAGGGTCCAACAGTGTACCTCTGAGCTTCATCCTTATTAGTCATCACGGCGTACCCCTTCCAGTTCACCCTCTTGTCCGTGGGGCTCCCTGGCCCACGGTTGTTATACTCCCGGTAAAACAACGTGTCAAGAGCGAAGGTGCCAGCCCACGGCAGCCACCCTTCCGGTTGAATGAAATCAGCCAACCAAGACTCCATCACCAAGGTCATCGAGTTCTCCTTCCATGGCCTCCCTAGATAGGTTGGAATCTGCATCCTGACCGGGTCCAGCTTCTTCTCCGGGACGATCTTACAGTTCTGGATCACAATCCCTGTCGGCTCGTTCTTCTTGATCCTCCCTTGGGCAGTCACCGTGTTCTTCTGCTTGTCCATCGGCTTCCTCACTATGATGAGGCAATTCTGCAGGATGGTGGCCGAGTCCCCGAAGATGAAGTCCACCGTGCCCGAGACAAGGCAGTTGCGGTAGAACTGCCGATGCGTCTGGATGTATAGTGTGTCTTGGAACCCATCCATTCGGCAATTGTAGAAGGCCGCCATGTCGGATTGCACGCGTAGTGCCACGGCCTGGTGCCCCTGCGCCCCGGCCGTGTTGCGGAAGCCCATCGACTTGCAGATGAAGCCGTTGCCAATCGCGCTGAACGAGGCGGTCTGGAAGGTCGAGACGCCGTCAGTGAAGCACTTCTTTCCGGTCACGATCGATTTTCTTGGGCCATCTCCGTACATGAATATATTGACTTGATCTTTTGTCACAGTGATATACTCGTCGTACACTCCCGCCTTCACATATATCACATACCTATCACCACATATATAGTTAAATGAACGAATAGATATAAAATTTTCACTCCTAATACAAACATTAAGTTTATAAGATGTATGCGTGCCTTGGGGTGTGTAGGTATGGTATACCACGATATACCGAGGTATGGGAAAATTGATATTGTTATCGTATCGAAAGATTTTGGTACGGTATCATACCGGATTAAAAATTGCGGTATATCGAAAAACCTGTATTTTTGATATTTTTTTAGTACGGTAAATGCGGTATTTTTCCCCACCCTATGCATGCCCCAATTATGCTACCCATTTTTTCCTTATAAACAAAGATAGTAGAGTAGAAATTTGAAAGGACTCGAACTCGAGATATATATATTACCTTCCCTGAACACCGCCTTTAGGATACGCGTCGAGCGCTGCCTGAATGGTCTTATACTGGCCGCTCCCGTCCTGCGCCACCACGGCGTTGGGCTCGGGCTCCCCTCCGATCGCGAGAAGCTTCCGGTCCCCGGGCTTCATCCACGACGGGAACCCGTTGAGCAGCGTCTTCGTTTCATCGGGCAAGCTCTTCCCGTCCAACGACTTGGTAATGTTCGATATTGACGCCACAATCGAGAGCGCATTATCCGTGAGCTCGGTGGCATTCAACAGCCCGTTGGATATCCCGTCCTTGAGCTCGGGCGTTTCGAAGCCGTCTTTACAGGTCTCGTGGTAAGAGAGGACGGCGCTGAGCCAGTTCTTGAGCTCGGCCTCCCTCTCGGCGATGGTGTCGACGCTGCTCTCCCCGACCGCCGTCATGGATTCCTGCAGCTCCTCCACCGCGAACTGGAGGAGCTCCTTGCAGTCGTCCACCGCCATCTTCTCCTGCGGCTTGGTGGCAGCCTTGCCGATCTCGGCGGGGCGCTCCTTCGCAATCTCCACCTCCTGCTTGGCCACCTTGATCGCGGCCATCAGGTAGTCCGTCAGCCCCGCGGACTTGTTGCTCGCCACCGGGGTCAGGGCGGCGCTGCACGACTCCGCGTTGCTCGTGAACGAGCAGATTTTCTCCACCGGGGCTGTCCCCAGCGCCTCCAGCGCCTCGCCCTCGTCCACGCTGCCGCCGCCTTCCGCAGCCGCGGCGAGGTGGTCATGCTGCAGGAAGGCTGCAGCCGCGCATATGATTATCAACTTGCGCCAATTCATGTTTGTTTGATTAAGAGATAATTTTAATTTAATTAGTTGTGATCTTGATCTATATATAGATGTACATGATTGCAAATTACTAGTGGCTTTGCGGATAGTTAGAAATGCGGAGGTGTGTAATTCTAGTACCTACATACTTAATTTAGTACTACCACTAATTTAAACATGGCCAATTTATAAATTTTACATTAAGGGGGCGTAATTTTAGTAGATATTCCCCTAAATTTTAATCAGAAAATATTGTTACCACGATCCTATTAAGTCAAGCGATGCCCATTTTCTTGAGAGATTCAAGCTTGGACTGGTGCAAGATGCAATGCCTCTTTTTTTTCCTTCTCACCTTTTTGTTTTGGATTGGTAGTTTGGCCTGGGCTTGAGATGCATGCATAGTTTTGATGCGTGCAAGCCTCTGATCATATTCCTTTCTACTAGTAGTATGAATTAAGAATGGGATGAGTATTTTTTTGTAGTACTTGCAATTGCAATCTATATATTCAACCACATTTGAATTACATTGATGTTATAGTATGAAAGGATGATCTACTACCACCATAATATGACTCTGCAATAATGTACTACTAACTACACACATTGATTGTAATTTGCAAATCCGTGTTTTGTTTGATTCAGTTTTTGTCTTATTTTCTAGAATATCACATACCAAAATTTGAATTATATACCCAATTTTGATCCTAACACTCATTTTCAGTATATAAAATACTTTTATTTCCCTCTCAATCTTATTTTGTCCCTCAACAGTCAACATCATAGTCGCGGACCCATAACTGTCGACTCCAATATATATAAGGAAACAAATATCTCTTTTAAAGACTATAGAAGCTATGCAAAGAGATCAAGTATGATATAATGTCATTAACAAGTTTTTAGAGCCCGTATGCTTTATATTCATATAGTACTACTTATTTGTAATTCTTTGAGTTTTTATTTGTAGATAAAATGTTACTCCCTCCGTCCCACATAATTTGGGACACTTTGACCGGGCACGGGTTTTAAGAAATATAATGAAAAGTGAGTTGAAAAAGTTAGTGGAATGTGAGTCCTACTTTTATATATTAGTTTTATAATTAAATGTGAGTAGGAATGAGTTAGTGGAATGTGGGGTCCACTACCAAAAATGGTAAAAGTGAAATGGGTAAAATTATGTGGGACGGAGGGAGTATTTTCTTTAAAGAAATGTACATGAAAAATTGAATACATTTTTATTCTCTATTTTTTCTCTGTAATTTTTGTACTATTGTCATGACAAACTTTTTTTTTTTGTTTTTGGATTCAAATTTTGAAGTACCAATCTAGAAAAAATTCCGACAATCATGGAATCAGCGAGAATTTAGTTAAAAAAACACAAGTTGATGGATTGGTTGAATTCACCACACATATCACCTTATGCGCACACAATTTTGGTACGCATAGCATCAAATAATGTACAATTCATAGCATATATCCCAACTCTGCAAAGGTTGTGCACTCGCATAGTGTAATATGGTTAGTATGATTCGATGCAACTCATACCATACGTATCAAAAGTGCGTGCAATGTTAGCACCGTGCACACACAAAATTTGATATGCATAGTACAAAATGACCAAATTCAGACTATGTTTATTAATCTTGTGTGCAAATTCTCAAAGTCGGGCGGATGCATGATTAATCAATTTTAATTGTATTTGATTGATTACTCATTTTTACTTATTTTAGTTTTTTACTAATAAAATGAGATAAATATTGGTTTAATCTTATTTACCAAACCCTACTAAAATTATCTTAAATTTAATCTATATAATTAAATATAGTACTACTTAATATAAAATTCTATATTAGTGATTTACTTTTTAACTAAGATTCATTTTATTTATTACTAGTATATATTCGGTCTCTCACTATTATCTTTGATTTTTTTTTACACACACATCGGAGTTCGAGATACATTGGCAAGCGAACCAGCCTCTTGCATGCCCTCGTGGTCACGTCCGAACTAGCCTCCTCCTGCCCCTCGTGGCCCACGAACTAGTCGCTTAACCCACCCTCAGACGGGTCCAGGCCAAGCACCGGCCTCTCCCTTTCCGAACTAGCCTCCTCCTGCCCCTCGTGGCCCACGAACTAGTCGCTTAACCCACCCTCAGACGGGTCCAGGCCAAGCACCGGCCTCTCCCTTTCCCTGGTGGCCCACGAACTAGCTGCTTAACCCACCCTTAGACTGGTCCAGGCCCGTATGCTTGCAAAGTCCCAAGGCAACAAGCCTTGGGCCCACAGAGAAATTAATCCCAAATTTGCGCCATCCAGTATTCGAACTCAGGACCTCCTGGATGGCGCCATATCCTTGCCTCCCTTCTCAACCAGTTGAGCCAGGAGGCTTGGATACTATTATCTTTGATTATAAAACCAAACTTTACAAAGTCTCAAATACACTACTATGTATGATTGAATTGGAACATGTACATCCTTTATAACCAATGAAAAATTAGCAAGGTGATGATTCTCAAACACACTTTACAATGTAATGGTTGAACATGTATATCATTTTCAATTATAACCAATGAAATGCTAGAAAGGTAATGATTGAAATGGAATATGTATCCTTTTTAACCAATGAAAAATTAGCAACTCTTATTAATATTCATTTGCAAACTTAAGTAATATTTTATCTGGAGCAGTTATTTACACATACATATATCTCCATTCTATTCAGAGGAGCCAACCAAAGATTTGGCCATAAATTAGACTTTTTGTTGAAAGCATAGAGGCTAAAGTTTCTTCAAAGCCCCAACCCCATGCATTTATTTTATTACACTAAAAATAACAACAAAGACCACATACAAGAAGAATACTCATCTTGTGTCTCTATATATCATTCTCAAGAATGGTATTTATCCACTTGAGCTCAAGGAAGGGGTTCTTGAGAATCTCCCAACCGCGACAGATGGAGGTAAGCATCGGTCCCTGTAAAGCCGGATCATACAATTTCAGATCAAATCCAATACAAATTGACATTGGGACACATAAGTGGAGAATGTTTACCATATCCTTCCATGGAGATAATTTGCAGATCCCCTCCAAAGTACCTGGCGTACAAACGGCTAATAGGAAGACCGTAACCATAACCTGCCATAGTTGTTGCTGTATCAGGGTCAACGCCTGACTCATCGAGAGGATTTTTTGCAGTACTATACAGATATGTGAAAATCTTTGAAAGACCGCTTCTGGCTATACCACCTCCTTCATCCGATACCTATAGGCATAAGATGATAAAACAGAATATAAGCATAGTGAATGGTATGAATGTCTCAACCCTGTAACAGGAAGGTATCGAGACTGAGCCTGCCTTAATTGTTACGTCCTCCAATCCATCAGCAACTATTATTCTCACAGGAGGTGCAACCTTGTCTGAGTCCATGTATTGTTCTTGAACAGCACGCAAGGAATTCTTTACCAACTCAAACACCATCAGATGCAAGTGAGTGGGAACGTAACTGCCACAGAAAAAGATTTTGAAACAGTAAATAAAGGGTCGAAATCCAAGAGCAGACATCTAAAAGTTCAGGCACTGCACATCCCACAAGAACGAAACACAGACGATGAAAGAATGCAATGCAGCCTTTGGTGTTAAATATACAGAAAGTGGAAAAGTAAAATACTGACGGAAATGTGAACTTAGGGTCTCCATAGATGTTAATATCTGGGGCACTGCCATATTCTCGCAAGCAAATGGAACGGGCATCCTCACTAGCATTTCTTGCAACCTCAACCGGGGACATTTTTGTATGTATATATCCAACACAATCAGGAGGTGGATCCGGATCATGCAAGGCGACATGCTGCCCTGATTTACCCATAATATTTTTTAATGGAATAAGAAACTGGTTTAGCTCAGTTTTCTTCCAATGCAAAAATTCAGTATCATGATCATAAGGGTGGATGCACCAATAAAAAATAAAATAAGCCGACAGAGGAAGTGGGGCTAACCAATAAGCATGCGGATCCCAATTCTAGACATATAAAACCGATCCAGAAATTGATGGATTTCATCCAGACCCTCATCACCAATTTTACGATTCAGATCTTTTTTCAACTGTTGCACTCCCAAAGCCATCATAGGGACCACATTGTTGTGTCTGACTTTAACCATCTTAATCATTTGTGTGAAATCCAACTCATCGCTGTTATCCTTAATTTCCGGAATGGATCTAACATCACGGAAGGACTCCAAATACCAATCTCTTACCTAGAATAGGAAGTTGGGATACATAAACATTCATATATCAAAATGGAATTTTAAATAACGTGTACCTAAGAAATCGATATCCTACAAATGAACTAGGAATTTTTCAACCTTATAACATACACAAATAATGCAATCTCACATAAAACAACAAACTCAGACTCAGACTTATAGGACACTTGGACAGAGTCACCAGTGACAAAGATAGACGACCTAGGAACAACACTGCCTGCGTCTGTAGCTAGAAAGGGCACGTGTAACTTTAATGCTAATAAAATACACCAGCGAATGACTAAAAACACAATTATTCACCACACACACCAAGACTAAAAACTAGAACATATTGCAATCACAATATCAGTTTTTGGTAAAATGATTCCTAGTAATCGCTTTCTAGACATTTTCTATATTAGATGGATAATTGTTTTCAGATTAACTAGGCCGGCCGGTGCTGTGTTGAAGATTAAATGTCGTAGAAGTCTATGGATTAAAGTCAACTTAAAATGCGTTAATCTCATTAAAATAACAACCAACATTACTACACCAGGTCAAAACTTTCAAACGGTAGTTGATAAAGAAAACACTAGCTGAAGGCTGTCTTCTCTAGCAAAAAGAATGGGATATATAACAAACGTAATACAGATAATAAAGTATTGATGTCGAGAATCTCACTGACACCTTCAGATCGAAGATTGTCGTCTAAGTTTTCCTCTAATAGCAATTAAAAAAGACAAGGTCTGTACCCCTTTTCCTTTTTTTCTTTAGAAAGTAAAGGGAAAAAAAACAATTTTTTAGTTAAAGCCGCTGTAGATTGGGGCAATATAGTAAGTAGTATTCCTCCCTCCACAGATACTAATGCAAATCAATTACGAAACAGCAAACTCCAATCAGCCTCACAATTACTTCAGATTCAAACATGCCAAAACAAATTGGGCCATGCCAGATCAAGCCAATCAAAATTTATCATTATCAAAAGGTATGAGAAGAATGATCAAAATTCCGATTGAATTTAGGGAAAGTAACCTTCAAAACGGCGGGTTTGAGGGAGAGGCCGTAGGGGAGGGACTCGAGCTCGACGGCGCGGCGGGCGATGCGAATTGGGAGCTCCTTGTGGAGGAATTGAGCAGAAATGAGGAGATTGCGGGGCGTGGGGCGGGAGCCGAATTCCGTCATGTAACGGAGGCTGACGCCGTTCTGTTTCATGGCAGCCCATCTCCGAGCCTCTTCGATGAGATCCTTCGACGCTTTCTTGATCATCGCCGCCATCAAATCTACCCACTCGCACTCCTCTATCTTCTTCTGTTTTATCGTTTCTCTTCTAATTTTTCATTTTTTCTGCAAATAATAATACTAACTTGTTTTTCATTCCTTTGGCCTTTTCACAAACATGTGATGCATTTAAATGTTCTTTCGGTTGAGAAGTTATCAAACTCTACTAATATTTGATGATTTATATTCATTTGGATGGATAATTATCATAATAGCAAATAGTGTCAATTATTGGTGTATACTAAAACCACGTTAAATAAATTTTCATTTATTTGTTCATATTCTACTACATTATTCATTTTTCTATTTTACATTATTTTCGTTAATAAAGCGTGACTCAATTAATAATGTTAATTGTCGGAGACTAGTGGATTATTGTATTTTATTAATAATAAATAAAAAAACATGGGATATTATATTAAATATATAAAATCATGAGAGTGATTTAGCAACTCATTACAATATATAACCCATTGGGCAAAAATTTGGACAATAATTTCGCATAACACAAAAAGAAACAACTGCGGAATATATTATCATAATTCATAAGCGATAATACCTTAATTCTAGATTTCCGCTTGGACCAAAAATGTGAGGGATTAGCATTCTGCACTGGAATTTTGTCTAATCCGATTCAATCTGAAAATCTAAAATTTTATTAAAAATCAATCTGAATCGATCAGAAATCCAAACAATGAAATTCTGTTTGATCCCCTAAAATATCAAATTGCATAAATATATATACAAATCTAAAAACTTAATACCAAGATAAAAAAAATGTAATGCAAAACATCATTAGAATTGTCCAAACATTCATTTTTTTTTTCTAAAAGTCATAACTGATCCAAACCGAATTTCAAATTTTGATTTGATTCAAATTGAATTTTCAAATTTCGAATATATGTTCACAAAAAAATTTCGAATATATGTGCACTCCTAAAAATATTGTCCAATACTAAGATGCTTACCTTTAACAACTAAGTGTAGCGTGAAATAATAAAAATTGGCTACATTCTATTATTAGTTGTTATGGAGATTTACAGAGAATGTGAACAATCGGATTTCCTGAAAGGCGTGAAACACTTTCAGATAAAATCAATTTGGCGGTTCTATCAATATTTGATCGGATACAATTCAGGTTTCGAAGATATTCGTATGTTGATTCTGTGATTCCTTTTTTTCGAACCAGGAATGATCTATAAGAAGGAGGTTGAAGATGAAACGTTGCATCCCTTCCTTTCATAACTGTAAAATAACAGTTTTGGCGAGTTTTAAATATTGTAATTTGATCCTTCAATTATCGAAAATTACATTTCCGGATGAAGATTTCTGTATAGCAACTTTAATGGAAATAAAAAAATTTCAAGCTAACCCCAGCCAAGGGCGGCCGCCCCTTGGACCCCGCTCTTGGGTGCGCTGCCCCCGAACCCCCGTCCAATCATAACGAATTCAAACAAGTGTGCACTCTGCACTTTCAACTTATTTGATGTCTCATTATGATCATATTGATCGAAACAAGTTAATCCAATTACACTAAAATATCCAACGATGTACTTAATTATAATTTGTAAGCATGAGTCCATGCAACAGTCTAGTCGTCAAAGAAATATAATTAAAAAAAAGTTTTGGGTAAATTACCTAGATTTTAGTTAATCGTTCAATGGTTGAGTTGTGTTGTATAGAGAAGAAGAATAATTGTTGATTAAAATAATAAGTAGGTTTGGTAGAGTTAATCAAGATCACGTTTACAGCATTCCATTGCGCTAATCTTCTCTCCTTCGGAATTCTCTTCCACTTTCTCTTTCTTCTTTCTCACCGCATCTTCACCTGAGCCCTAAACCAAAATCTCAATTTCAATTTCGGTTTCCTCTCTGTCCACTTCAATTCAACCCATCTCACTCCGAATTCTGAATTCTATTCTCGTCCTCTGCTACTGTAATTCAAATCCTCTCACTCACGCCTCTTCCTGCATTTGTTTCTCCCCCCCCCCCCCCCCCCCCCCCCCCCCCCCCCCTTCATGGCGATGGACTGAATTTTGTGGTAAAGCCTTCAGCTTTATCTGTTTAAGGGAAATTCCTACCCGCCCCATCTCCTCAATTTGTTTAATTTCAGCAACGGGATAGTGAAACGGGAACTAGGGCACAAATGGCTAACCCGGAGTTAAGTATGAACCCTCAAATGGAGCAGATCCATGGCGAAATTCGCGACATCATGCGAGCGCTAGCGTAATATCTCTATCTCTCTCGTATTCACAATATATATCACGACGAGAGCAACGTTTCTTCATTTTCTCTTCTATTTTTATGTTTTATGTAACTGCTGCTGAGTTATTAGAGACATTTGAAGTAGGATGTCGTATATTCCTTCGTATAGTTAAAGATGGATAACAGACTAAATGCAGTTTCCCTAGCAAGACGTTTCTCTTCCTTTTTGGTTCAAAATATGGAGGACTTATGTTTGGTGAAGTAGTCTCATTACGTGATACAGAATGTCTTCTTCCAGTTTGCTTGCACCTTTTCGGCCTCTGCAATCTAATTAATGCTCTTCAACTTCTTTAAAGCTTTTACCTTTTATTTTTTGTTTCCCAACATGCAACTAACTGATGAATTGTAGTCAACTTGTCATGTGGGGATTTCTTTTGTTGCTACTGTCAGTGATACTAACTTATTTAAGATACTCATAGCCACTTCTTGATTACTAAACAGAAATGGCTTCCAAAAGCTGGATAAGATCAAAGACTCAACTAGACAGAGTAAACAGCTGGAGGAGCTCACGGGGAAGATGAGGGAGTGCAAAAGGTAAGTGCACATTCTGGGATGTCATTTCTCTTTATGACTCTCATTGATGTGGAATGAGTTATAATATGTTAATAAACATTCATGCGGTGTGTGTGTGGGGGGGGGTGCATTTAATAACTATTACGAGCTGTAATTCAGCCTTAGAGGTGGCGTTTCCAGGATGATTACTGTAACTTCTAATATCAATGATTAAAATATCATTTTTCCTTTTTTGGGGTTAGTGCCTTAAATTTATATTCTGGCTTCTTAGATATGCTTCTTTTGAACACCCTCCACTTGTTGACCTCATATTTATTCTAGATTGGTTAAAGAATTTGATCGAGAAATCAAAGATGAGGAAAGCAGAAATCCTCCAGAGATTACCAAGCAGCTCAATGACGAGAAGCAATCCATGGTAATTACAGTGCATTTGAGTTTTCCAGTTACCCTCGTGTCCTTATAGTTTTAACATTATGTTCTTGAACCATTCATGTTATATTTCCTCCATATCATCGTGGTTCACTAAGATTGTCTAGAATTACTAGAGGACGTGAATGATAAATATTGACTAAGGGAGCATTTACTTGTTTTTGTGCAAGAATTTAATGTCTTAATATACTCAATATCAAATCTAGTATTAACCGCCAAGTATAAAGAGGATGTATAGTAACTGGATGGGCTACATTGCCAGTGGGTAATGTCATTGAGTATGGTGGTGTTGGTGGTTTGCTATAGTCTTCTTTTATGTTCTGGATGCGGCTGCAGTTCATCATATTTAAAGTGTGGTTTTGTAGGTTTCTTTGAACACTTAGAAGTTGATGCCCAATGCAATACCTGTGTGGAATGACTTATTTTGTTTAAATAGTACTCCCTCCGTCCCAACTAAGTTGAGTCATATTCCTTTTTGGGACGTCCCAACAAAGTTGAGTCATTTCCCTTTTTGACAAAAAACAAAACATCAAATCACTCTTACTTTATTTCATCATCTACTTTACTATCTCTTTATCTCTCCTACTTTTTCTCTTTCCTATTTTATTTTACTTTCATTTAATTTATTTAACACAATTTCTTAATCTCCGTGCCCAAAAGTTTTGTACCAACTTAGATGAGTCGGAGGGAGTGTTTGGTTTTGGGTGTATTTAATGATTTATGTATTCTTTTATTTATTTTGCTTGCAGATCAAAGAGTTGAATTCTTATGTAGCCTTGAGGAAGACGTAAGTACTCTATCTCAGTTCAATATTTGGAGTTCATATGTAGCCTTTCTCTGAACAAGATCTTAAAACATATATTGACATGTTGTCACACAATATGTGAATGACACTTTAACCATGGTCACCTCTATACCGTAATTCCATTTTGTTCATTGTATGAACTTATAGGGATCTGGCGGTTATTATGCATTGATAATAGTATATGATAATGGTTTCAGATACTCTCCATCAAACTATATTTGTTCTCCATTTCCATTGTGTTTCACAGTAGGTCTGTAACTCTAGAAATCAGGTTCGTGTGCGTAATGATTTATGCTAAATGGTTTCAGATGCTCTTCATTATATTATTGGTCCGCTACATGTTTCAGGATAGGTGCACAGTTCTTGCTTGTGTTAAATAATACTGTGAAGCTGGTTCGTGTTCATGTCAGATTTATCTAGGCTATATTTTGACAGAATCTTATCCATCCTATGGGATTACTCACATGTTCGCAAAACTCTATTTCTGTAAACAATTTAATGTTCCTCTTCTTATGAAAATGGATGGAGTAATGCGATACCGCATCAGCTATTTTATTTCTATATCTCTGTAAGTATGTATGTTCTTACTTTTTACTTTTGCTGCTCTATCTTTTATGTTGACTCAGTTACATGAGCACATATGGGAACAAGAGAGTTGAACTTTTTGATATGGGTGGTGCCAGTGATCCCACAGCTGAAGAAAATGTATTAGTTGCATCAGGTGCTATTACAGACTCAGCCTAAACTTTTCTGGTGATAACATGTGATGATACATAGGAGATAAAGTGAGAAGAAAATGTTATGCTGTCAAATTTATAGGGGAATAGCCACTCTTTGTATCTATTTATGATTTTAGTTTCTATTATTGCTTCCGAGAATAACTGCAGTATAAGTTCTCGTTCAATTAGCTTTGAATCTTCTATTCGATAGTTCTTGTTTTGATCTTTATTGCTGACTGTTCTTTCCATCTTCATTTATTAATGTAGAAATGTCAAATCAGCAGCTTATTGATGCTGGAATGAAGTCAGTGGATGAAACTGACCAAGCTATTGAGCGCTCCAAACAGGTGGAATAAAATTTACATCCGTTCTTGAATGCTAGATTTGGTTTATGATGGAATTTTAACTTCTGGCCTATTGTTAGGTTGTTCATAAAACTCTTGAAGTGGGAACACAAACTGCTACTACACTGAAGGGCCAAGTGAGTGAACCACATACTAATGTTATCAACCTTAATTACTTCACTGTGCATCACTGATGTGTTTTCCAATGCACACAGACTGAACAAATGGGTCGTGTAGTCAATGAACTGGACACAATCAATTTCTCTTTAAAAAAGGCTTCACAACTTGTAAAAGAGATTGGCAGACAGGTAGACTTGTCAGAAATTCTAATCTGAACTCTATCTATCATATATTGTGATATTTTGCTAGTTAGTACTATTCTGGCATGAGACAGTGGTACTAATTTGTGCACAAATTTCTTTTTTCACATCTGGATGAATTAAAACCTTATAGGACTAGATTGACTATTTCTACTTTTAACAAGGCTAAAGTATGTGTTTCCAGGTGGCTACTGACAAATGCATCATGCTGTTCCTTTTTCTGATTGTATGTGGGGTTATTGCCATAATCGTTGTGAAGGTATTTCCCGTACCTCTGTTCTGTCTTTCACAATCTCAATTGTACCCTCGTTCTTGAATGGTTAGGTAACTCTTGCTCGGTCATATATTGGGAAAGAATATCTTGATTTCTCTATTCTTTTTTGTTTGTATATATATGACATCTTATGTTTGAGATGATGTGTTGTTCGTGACAAGCATGTCAACTGACGATCTGGAGTCGTGTATTTTGATCAGATTGTGGATCCAAACAACAAAGACATAAGGGACATACCCGGACTAGCGCCTCCTGCTCCTACAACAAGAAGATTGTTGTATGTAAAGCCGACAGAATTTTTTGAGTAAAAAATCGACATCTCAGAGGCAGTACAGATTATTGAGAATCATTGTGATCCTGGTGTGTTTTTTATGAGGTTGGTTGCTTGAGTTGTGCATATGAGTGTGTTAACTTCTTTTTGTAAATTGTGGTACCTTGACATTTCACTTGTACTTGTTCCATTGTGTTGATTATTGGTGTGAATCGCATTGCCATTACTCTTGGTGTAAAGATTTTGGGAGAGCGGTTGCATTTGTACCCATTTCATTATCCTAAACTAAGAATTTCATTAATTTTGGTTTTATGAAATCATCACAATTCATTGAGCACCATGTTATTAACAGCTCATCATTAGGTTTCTGTTTAAGTCTACATTATTTGCACTATTCAGCAGCGGTTTCTTTTTTTTTGGGCAAATTTGGTAGATATCATAACCTATCTTCCAATATATAGTATAATTCATTTATGTATTATATCACCAAATGGCCTAATTTAAATTTAATATATGGGCTTAAATTGGTTAGGAATAATGTTAGGTTTGTGCTAACCAAAATCAATGCTGCATGGAAAGCCACCGTTTGTGGTTTTATTACTATCAAATTATTGAATGAAGTTACACTAAAGTAAAAAAAACACTATCATTGAGGCAATGAAAATATTTAGTAGAGCGTGCTTGTATTCCTGTATAATAGTATAATATTATTTATTTGTTAGAAAATTGCTGTGTCTTGCCGCTTTCTAGAAAAAATTAGACTCGGTCGCAGACCTAAAAAGGGCAACTAACAAACCTCACAGACAATTATTTGGTCTTTCTAGGTTATTAATATATACACAATATCCAATTTGCACTTAATCATCTTTTAAACTTTATAATTGGTATGTACAAATTAGTATGTGATTCGCATCAATTGGAATGATTATGAACTTAATCATGCTCCCTAATCTAAATTTGGCGTTTTGGAAAATTAAGAAATTTATATTGTAGTGGATGAGAGGGACACAGCATACATTTCATTGAGTTGAGCCGACCACCAAGTGCATTGATAGATAAAATAAAAATAATAGAGGCGTCTTAAAATCTTAATTCTTGTATTATTGTTATTATTATTGTGGATTTTCATTTGACTGGTCATTTTCTTTCCTAGGACCCTATAACAAACAAACACCATCAATTCAGACTTCTTCAGTCACTTATTTTTATACCAAAGGGCTATGAATTTGAGTTTGAATGATACACTTCATGTCAACAATATAATGAACAAACAAGATATTGTTATATAGGAAAAACACACACACAAAACATAAATTCAACTAATGTACCTTTTTTTACCTTGTGAAGTTGACTTAAATATATTACTAGTATATACATATAGTATTTGAATTATTTTTATTTGAGTCCGTGAAGTTTATAGTGGGTGGCAATAAATGAAGTACTAGCAGAGTTGAAAGTGTGGCCTCAATTGTTCATCTGCACTATTGCGATATAGACAAATGGGATATATTCCATCATTTCAATTATTTTTCATCTTATCTTATTTTGACTGCAGAAAAAATTTAAGGAATCTTATGGAGCATAAGCTTTAAATCTAACTCACTTAAAAATCTATACAAGCTCTACCTCGCCACTCTCTCCAAATAATTTAATTTGTTAAGTTCTAATTAATTAACTAAATAATAATATTTAGAACACAATTAATCATGATAAGATGTGGCCTCGCGTGCACGCCCAAGAAACACTCTAATTCAACTACAAATCGATTTTAGAGCGGAATGTTATTTTGAAATAATATAAAAAAAATTTTAGAAAGTCGTTGATGTGTAAAAGTCAGAGTATTAGAACTGTTGCAGTAAATTCTCCTCATACTATAATTCAGTGAAGATGTGGGTCTTAGATTCTGTGAAGTGTGCGTCCAAATCAACACACCACTTGTTCATCTGTACTATGTTTTGCTTTCGTTTTCACTTTAATTTTCCGACAAGAAAATTAATAATCTTGGGTGAAATGATTTTTAATTTTACAAGAAACGCATCAGACGCAGTGAATTAAGCCACAATTTCTTCATTTTATCTCCTCCTCTCTCTCTCTCTCTAAAATCGCCGGCGATTTTTCGGACCTGACACGTCTGCAGATCAAATCCTCGAGTGCAATTTACTTATCCGCGAGAACCCAACAACGTGAGTTGGTCTAATGGAAAATTTTCCCTTCCCTTTTTTGGGACCAAAGCTGGAGTCTTTACGGTTTAGTTGATCTATCTTGCCTTCCAAATTTGTAAATAGAGCTGTTATTTGGCATGTGGGTTGCTCTTGTCTGGGTCCAAGGATGTTTGGGTGTGATTTTCTTGGATTTCTGGGGTTGTAGCGAGGCTGATTGAGATTGATTCCTTTCATAGCGTTTCAAAGTTTCAATCTTTTTTTACTTGTGGGTGTTTCTTGATTTTATTGAAAAATGGAGACTAAGTTTGGTGGAAAGCTGCATAATTTCTATGGGCCGGTGGTGCCTGAGGTGGGGATCAAGAGTAACGAATGGGATTTGAATGATTGGAGATGGGATGGTGATCTGTTTGTGGCTACTCCTGCTCCTACAGATTGTACAACTAGGCAGCACTTGAACAATGGTGAAATGAATGAGAGGGAGAATAGGGATTTGGAGAAAAGGAGAAGGGATGTTGAGGTTGAAAAGGAAGATGTTTGTTCACTTAATTTGAAGCTGGGGCAGGAAGAGTATGAGTTGGAAGGGAAGAGTGGGAAGAAGAGTAAAGTCTCCAGTGGTATCCCCCCGGCACCTACTCGTGCTGTTTGTCAAGTAGAGGATTGCAAGGCTGATTTGAGCACTGCAAAGGATTATCACCGTAGGCATAAAGTCTGCGACGTGCATTCTAAGGCTACAAGTGCTATGGTGGCGAATGTTGTGCAAAGATTTTGTCAGCAGTGCAGCAGGTCCAAATGATGCTCATACTCTCATATTTTAGGCTGTGAGCTGTTTATTAGATGGTGTAAATCTGTATAGTGTTGCAGGTTTCACATTCTTCAAGAATTTGATGAGGGGAAGCGGAGCTGTCGCAGGCGGCTAGCTGGCCACAACAGACGGCGTAGGAAAACACATCCTGAGAATGTGCTAAATGCAGCCAACCAGAATGATGAGAGGGGGAGTAATTACTTACTCATCGCTCTGCTGAGGATACTCTCCAATCTGCAACGTAAGTGAAATCACCAGTTTAGAATTTAGTGCTAGTTTGAGTGTGTTAGCTTTTGCATTGCATCAATGTGAACACACAATGTTCTTGGTGGTTACCCTAAAGGCAGCAAAACCTAATAGCTAATGTGTATCAGCTGTGTTTATGAGCTTACTTCCATAATATATTTTGCAAATTGTACATTATTAATTTGGGGGAAAGCTTGGGAGTCTTGAAAGCATAACTATTTTTTTGTGAAAATGTGTGTTCTTCTAGAATTATATCAAACAAAAAACATGGTCTTCACTTCCACACATAATGACTCAGCCTTTCTCTGAAAAGAAGAGTATGCTAAGTTGACTCTTTGGTAGAATAATTCTTGCTCTGGGATCATATGATGCATATTCATGTTGGGGGCCATTTTGGTTGTTCGGGTAATGATGAGAGCCATCAATTGACTTGTAGGGCCGATTTTCATTACTGGTTAGTCAAACTGTTGACATAGTAAAACTGAAACTAGGTTCATCAAAGATCTATCTTCCTCAAAAGCATATATCATATAGTAATAAAGACTTATAAGTTGAGGGTATTAGGTAGTATATTATAAGGTGTGAAAATTATATGTCCCAAAATTTAATTGAAATTTCATTAGATGTTGTTTGTCCAATTATTTGTTTCCTTGTTTTATCAGCTTGAGCTTTTGAGTAGCATCATAATTTAGTTACTTAACATGCAGTCAATAGCTCCGATCATACCAAGGATCAGGATCTACTGTCTCATCTCTTGAAAAACCTTGCAAGTGTTGCCAGTACAACAAATGAGAGAAATCATACTGAATTGCTACCTATATCTCAGGACACACAGAATGTGGCGACGTCTTCAGGGTCTGCTCAAAAGGTGAAAATCTAATCCACAAACTTCTGACGACGTGATTGTGTTTTGTTTCTTCTGACTGAGTTTTACCTCCAGGACCTTCCTACTGGTACTGGCCGAGATGCATCTGATTTGACCAAAACAAGGGCATTAACTGAAAAGACTGCAGGTGAAGTAGTGCTTAATGCATCCACTTCAGGAGATCCTTTACTTTTCAGAGCGAACACAATCAACTCTGTTCAAGGGAAGACAGATACTACAACGACCCAACTGAGCAATATTGATTTAAATAGTGAATATGATGGCTCTCAAGACTGCTTGGAGGATCTTCCAGATCCTTTTTCCCATAAAAATCTTGGAGATATGTCTTGTGCTGGCCCTTTATGGTTATGTAAGGATTCTCAGCTGCCTAGCCCACCTCAAAATAGTGGGAATTCAGGTTCCACACCGAGCCAGTCGCCATCTACATCTAGCGGAGAGACACAGGTCTCATCTTAAACCTTCCTGCAGAAGATGCTACCTCATAATGGGAAGGGGGACTGGGGTGGGGGTAACTGAGATCAAAATCGCGTTTTCTATAATTGGGGATGTTTAGCTACATAAATGTTACTGTGTGGTTCGAGTATTATGACAGGCTTCAGTGCACGCATAAGTTTATCATCATGAGATAAACTCTTGATAAAATCTGTTCCTTCTCAATACTGATTTCTGACAAAATTGATTCCTATCATTATAGTATTTCTCGAGATAGAAAGTAGCCAATATAAACAGTTCCTTACATGGCAGGATATAGTTGTAATTTTCAAAATTGGTTTGCAGAGTCGCACAGATCGGATTGTCTTCAAGTTGTTTGGGAAAGAACCAAATGATTTCCCTCTTGTTCTGAGGAAACAGGTGCATTTACTGCTTCTACGGTCAAAATGTTTTCAAGTTTGCTTTTCATTTCATTTTTGAAGGTATTGCTTGGTTTCAGATTCTTGATTGGCTTTCAAGTAGCCCAACAGATATGGAAAGCTACATCCGACCTGGTTGTATTATCCTGACAATATATTTACGCATGGAGAAGTCTTGCTGGGACAGAGTAAGTTTGATTAAAGTAGAAGAATTGGTTTTATTTCCTCAGTCATTAGATCGTCATAGTCTTACTTTCATTAGATGAACAGGATTGACACTAGACCAACATGTCATGTCCTAAGTTTTATATATATTGCTTGTAGCTGCTAACACTAATGTTGTTTGCAGCTATACTGTGATCTCACATCCAGTTTGAGAAAACTTCTTGATTCATCTACTGATCCATTCTGGAAGACAGGATGGATATATGCTAGATTACAACATCGTGTCACATTTATTTATAATGGTATATTCAGATTATTGATTCTATGTTTTTATTGCAATTTCTTGTACAATCTTTATTGGATGGTAAGGCTGACAAATGTTTATATGCTTCAGGCCAGGTTGTGTTAGACACACCCCTCCCTATGAAAAACAATCAAAGTTGCAGAATATCGAGTATCAAGCCAATTGCTGTTACTATGTCAGAGAGTGTCCAGTTTGAAGTCAAAGGATACAATTTGACTCGTTCCACAGCAAGGTATTCTAGTTTGACATGTATCGGTTTCTTGGCGTTGGATACGGTTTTTGTTTCCCTTTGATTTTTTTGGTAATAAATCTAATTTGCATCAGGTTACTATGCACTCTAGAAGGGAAGATTCTAATTCAGGAAAATTGTGCTGATATGAGAGAAGGATCAGATGCTTTGATTGAACATGATGAGATTCAGTCATTCAACTTCTCTTGTGCTGTACCAGACATTATTGGAAGGGGCTTCATTGAGGTGGTGCCACTTTGGCATATTCTGCTGTTTATCTCCTGCTGATTTCTATCTCGTTGTTCGTCCCACTCTCTAACCACTGACTTTATACAACTATTGGTATTAGGTTGAAGACTACGGTCTCAGCAGCAGCTTCTTTCCATTCATCGTCGCAGAGAAGGACGTCTGCTCTGAAATTTGCACTCTGGAAAGTTCTATCGAGCTTCCTGATTCAGCTAATACAGATGATAATGCACTAGAAATCAGGAACAAAGCTTTGGATTTCATACACGAAATGGGTTGGTTGCTCCACAGAAGCCACTTGAAAGTTAGGTTAGGTGATGTGGATCCATTCCCTTTCGAACGTATCAGGTGCCTTCTCGAGTTCTCCATCGATCATGACTGGTGCGCTGTAGTGAAAAAGCTATTAACCGCTGCATTTGATGGTGTTGTGGACTTGGGACTAGAACATTCCAATATAGAAGCTTTGCTGGATATTGGCCTTGTTCACCGAGCTGTTAAGCGAAACTGTGTAGCCATGGTGGAGTTTCTATTAAGTTATCACATCGACAAGACAGGAGAGCGAGAACATAAGCTGCTCGACGAGGGTTGCTTTTTGTTCAGGCCTGATGCCATGGGGCCCGGTGGATTGACTCCTCTTCACATAGCAGCCAGTTTAGAGAGGTGTGAGGATGTTGTGGATGCATTGACAGAGGATCCTGAATCGGTACGCTCGTTTAATCTCATAGTAACATTTCTTTAGGTGATGGTAGATTAGGTTGACAATACATATATGATTGATTGAGTAAAAATTTGTTGTGCAGGTGGGGATTGACGCATGGAAAAATGCTCGTGACAGCAGCGGGTTGACACCCCACGACTATGCATGCCTCCGTGGTCATTACTCGTACATCCACCTAGTGCAGAGGAAACTGAACAAGAAACGGGGAAAAGGGGACGTGGTGGTTGACATCCCCAGAGTGTTAGAGAAGAGAGAGAAGCAAAAGGTGGCAAAATATGCGCCTTTGGAGAGTGAGAAACATTGCAGGCAATGTGAGCAGAAACTGGTGTATGCAAGGCATAGAGGGTCCGTGAATATATACAAACCATTAATGGTTTCACTGGTCGCGATAGCTGCAGTGTGCGTCTGCACAGCGCTGCTCTTCAAGAGCTCGCCGGAGGTGTTTTGTTCATTCCATCCCTTCAGGTGGGAGCTGTTGAAGTATGGATCCCAGTAGTGAGAGAAGGGAGTTCATGTTTGATTATGATGTGATGATTGTTCTCGTCTAAAAATATAAGTTATTTTGTTGATGCTTCTCGTCTAAATGTAAGTTGTTATAGAGATGAATTGATGAAGATTTTAAAATACAATAATACACAAATGTCTTCACGACTTTAAATCTTTCTGATTTATTCGGTATTAGGGATGGGAACATGAAAATGTGTTGGAAAATGTAGTGTTTATTGTTGGCTGTTTACGAATTACACACCAAAATCCTTTTTCTACTCAAAGTAGAATCAGGCAATCAGCACCATTTATCAAATTTCTAAATTTTAACATTTTCCCAAAAAATAACCATGAATCAGCTTGCTGAATTATTAGGTGTATTATGGTTTAATTGAGGTGGATTTTAAAAAAACGCTAAAAATAGAGACCTGAACAAGGTAATGGATTAAATCGTGATTTCTCAAATTCAAATGAAGGAAGCAAATTTATTATAATCAATTAGTAAGAGATTCTTAGTGTGAGTATAGGCATCGACATAATTTAAGAGGGGAGTTGAGGAATAATAGATTGGCATGCCATAGCCTATACCTTGTTTCCTGTTTTGGACATCAAGAGAAGAATAAAACCAATGCAAAGGATAGCTTTTCTACTGCCTTTTCTCTCATATAAGAACCTCACCATCCTCCATCACAACCACCTCTCTCTCTCTCTCTCTCTCTCTCTCTCTCTCTCTACATACCTGATGGGAGAACTATCATTCCCTGGACAACAAGGTCGCTTCCTAAATTCAGCTACTATATCTCATTCTTGATTTTACTCATAACACTACTAGTCTTTATTTTCCAATAGGGGTGTCGAGATCAATTTCAGAAACGCCTCCGACTCACTACATATTCAAACTTCAACTATTCTCACAACTTGTCAACAGCAAGCTAGAGAGCTACACCTCCAACGATTTCCAAGCCGGCGGCTGCAAATGGTAGTTTCTCACCCAACTATAACTCCAAATCCCATCATCATCTATATACGTTCGTTTACTCTGTGTGCAGGAAGCTCGTTCTTCTCCCTAATGGCAACAAAAACAAAGGCATCACCGACCACATCTCCCTATACTTGGTCATTGTCGAGCCAAACTCACCCGCCCCAGCTTGGGAGATCCGAGCACTTTTTCGTCTCTTTCTACTTGATCAGAACAATGACACCTACTATACTCTTCAAGGTAAGGTATCCAACTAGAATGAATACCACTATCAATTACCATAATAATAATCTTGTGCTCTTTTATTAGACACAGCAGAAAATGGGAGACGGTTTCACAAGATGAAGCTAACATGGGGATTTGATAAGTTCATACCTCTTGATGCCTTCAAGGATGCGGCCAACGGGTATCTGGTTGATGATACCTGCGTGTTTGGGGCAGAGGTCTATGTGTGCCAAGAAACAATAGCTGGAAAAGGAGAGTGCTTATCAATGATAAAGGATCCAATAGCATATAAGCATACCTGGAGAGTCGACTTATCTTCTAGCTCAACTGAAGAATACGTAGAATCTAAACCATTTGTTGCTGGTGAACATATATGGTAATAATTTCTCATTCCTTTACATCCATCATCAAATTCTCTGTGATGATTAATATGTTCTCTATCAAACTCTTCCAGGAAGATGCAACTTTATCCTAATGGAAAGGGCAGTGGTATTGGCAGCTATGTGTCTCTTTATCTGACTTTAGCTGAACCAGCAAACTTACCCCCGGAATCGAAGATATATGCAGAATTTACACTACGCATACTAGACCAACTTAATAACAAGCACTACTTTGGCACATGTAAGATATTCTTCCTTCACCTAGTGTACACTCTCGACACATGAGAAGAACAAGAGGTCTAAGGCATTAATACTTTTCTCTTGCAGCTAATTATTGGTTCTGTGAATCAAATGCAACAAACGGATGGCCAAGATTTGTCTCACATGGCTATTTGCATCGACCAATAACTGGCTTGCTGGTTAAAAATATATGCCTAGTAGAGGCAGAAGTCAAAGTCCATGAGAATGCAAGTTATGCCCAAAGCAATATTTTATATGTCAAAGCACATTGTTTGTCTCTAGATATTCATTAAAAAACTGTTCAATATGAATAAAAATCTCTGCAAATAGAAATGTACCCGAAACACAACATTGAATATTCCTACCAAATACTAGCACATAACAGGGAAACAAAGGGGCGACAGTCCTCTTGATGAATATATTTCTTCAGATTTGTGGCTTTGTGTATCCTAGACTAATAAGCTTGTGCAGTAGCTTTTTCTCAGCACTTGCCTGAACCCCAAGAAGTCAAGTTAAACACAGAACGAAAGATTAGCACAAACAATTATGATATTGAGATAAAATGAAGTCTGCAATTGCATTTAGTAAAAGACTAAAGAAATACTTGAAACATAAACACTGATAAAGCAGATAGGGATATCTAACCTCAAGCATGGGGTTATTCTTTGGTAAATTACAAGCAAGAACAACATTAAGGCCAGTCTTGAGAACTGAAATATAAGAAACTTATCAGCCGATGAAGCGGATGATGCAGAAACAAACATATCTATGGTCTAAAAGCAATTACCTAATCGGCGTGCAATACCAAAACCTGTATTATCAGAAGACCCCCCAATTAGAGAAGTCACACCAACTGCATTGCTCTGTTCATAAACTCAAACATCAGAGCTAGCAATGTGATGTGGAATCGATCAATTGAGAGGAAAAACTCTTGATTCTCAACAAACATACACAACATCAAGTAGTATAACTTACTGGTCGTGTGGGAAGAGCTGCATAGAGATGTCCGAAGCTGGCAGAGTTGCAACCAATCCATACATAAATCTAGACAAGGAGGAGCTTGCTTGTAAGGATGAGGTAATGCAAATACTACATTAAAACATAAGAGAGGGTGAGGGGGAGAGAATTCGGCAGAAAAGGGGAATTTTCCAACTCGTGAAAATGAAGGAACAGAATTCACACTATTGACAAGAGATAGAGATGAATTCAGTTAGATGCAAGAGTGAACTAAAACCCTAATTAGAAGCATAATCAATGGAAAAAGCAAGCAAATAATCAGAATTGCAGAATTGAAGGAAAACCTGTTTTCGAAGACGAATAATCTGAAAGTGGAGCAAAACGTCGCCGTCTGATTCCTCAGAAAAGCAAGTGAGTTGAACACCATCGCTCTGGCAGCCATCATTCTCAGTCTTAATTTGCTCCATTTCTGTAATTTCGATTGATTAACAGAGAAAATATTGGCGTGGGAAGGATTATAGAGGAAGGATGTTGGTCAATGTGTGTATCTCTTCAGTCTATGAATGCGACGAAGACGAACCCAGTTTTCCATTAGGCCATCCAAAATAGAAATAGCCCAGCAATAGCCCAGCCATAGCCTAGCCACTGCCACATCATCAGCACTAAAAATCCTCCTGCCACATCATAAATAGCCCAGCCATAACCTAGCCACATCATAAATAGCCCAGCCACATCAATAGCCACATCACTAATAACAATTATATAAAATGACATAATTAACAATCACACAATATACGGAATTTAATTTACGAGACATATACGGGAAACATTAATAATACTATCCACATCACTATTAACAAATATATACAAAATGAAATAATTAACAATCACACAATATGCGAAATTTAATTTACGAGACATATATAGTGTTTCGGAAAAAAAAAAAAAAGTGGTGCGAATGAAAATGACGAGCAAAGCGCGTATATATAGTGTTTCGGAAAAAAAAATTAATTTTCGCGCTAGGCGGTGCGCTGGGCGATCCGGGCGCTGCAATAGCGCTGAACGGACCGCCCAGCCGACCGCCCAGCGCCACATAACCGCCCAGCGCTGCGCGGTTTCTCTCTCCACTCAGTCGCTGGGCGGCTGCAATAGACCGCCCAGCGAACCGCCCAGCGCCGGCGCTCAGCTGGGCGGTCGCTGGACGCCTATTGTGGATGGTCTTATAACATAATTTGTCATATTTCAGTTTTACCATTTTAGTAGTAGACCCCATATTCCATTACTATTCACATTTTATCATATTCTACTAACTTTTTCAACTCACTTTTTATTACATTTTTTAAAACCTGTGCCCGGTCAAAATGTCTCAAATTATATGGGACGGAGGGAGTAGCATTTTTAAATAAAAAAATTGGTGCAATTTTTAAAATTCCTACTACTCCTTATTAAAAAAATAATATTCCATAAGTTTAAAATTACATTAATATTTTTAATATAATTATTTAATTTAAATATGATTAATGATTTAAAAATTTACGTGGACAAATAATTATTACTCCGTACTATTATAGATCGGTTACTTCGTACAATATAATACCAGTACATAATAAATATTGTGATATTTAAGACTTTCAGAATTCAGTATATTAGACATAATAATATTGATATATATAAAATACTAAGCAAAAATAAAATTATTTAAGATTAAATTAGTCATAGGGGTAAAAATGTGATTGAGAATCCCGAGACACATTGTCATATAAATATTTTGAAAATGGATAGAGATATATATCACGATCCTTGTTTTTAAGAGACAAAACAACCAAACAAGCTATTCGAATAAACATGACATCTAGTCACGAGCAATAATGGGAACCAATCAGATTAACTTATTATTTTCCCTCTAATGATTCACGTGAATCAACCTACATGCACACAATATTCCACAAAAAATATTTATATAATCTTGATGATGGCAAAACATATATTTTGATGCATTAAATCAATAATTTGGATTGTGTATCATTGATTTAGAAAAAATTCCGTTACCTCTGAAATATTAGGATAGAAATTTCATAGTTTAATTTGTACTAGTACTTTCAATACTTGCAATGTTTGTCTTTTACTTGGGTGGGAATTAAAATGGTGTGCTTAATCATAAATAATCGATTATTATAGGGAGAAAGTCGCACCATTTAGAGTGTTTCGAAAATACATCAAAGATTTGATGTAACACAAAAGTAATTATGCGACAAGAATCCGCTACTAAACGATTCAAACGAAGTGATTATGTGCGATTAATTTGAATTTTGAAACAGCCACGCAATCTGTGAATAATGATTATTAGTTGCTGAGTGTGAGGAAAATAGTAAAGTTACGAGCTGCCGAGAAGAGTCCCGAGCTGCCGAGAAGAGTCCCGAGCTCGTAACTGCCGAGAAGAGTCCCGAGCTGCCGAGAAGAAGGTCACAGCTCCCGAGCTTCAGGAGCCGTCCGATCAAGCGCGCCATCTGCAAGATTGAATGTCAACCGTAGATTCAACTAGCCGTTGGATTTGTAACAGTTTTTTGTGTTTGTTTCAGCTTTCTAGTTTGTTAGTTGTTAAGCTCTCTTATTCGGTTCTCATACATAAGAACGAGAGAGAGATGTTTTCAGTTTGTAACAGATAACATCCATTTTAGATTTTTCTCAAGAAAGCTTTCCAAATTTTTCCCAAAGTGTGTTCATCATTCTTGTTCATTGATTCTTGATTGTGTTTCTCGATACTATTCTAACACAATCAATTAAATTATTAAAAAGTATCGAATAATTCAGATAGTGCTTACTTAGATACGAAGTGTGACACATTAATAATGCATGCATCTTTCATCTTCATGAAAGGTTATTTTGCTAATTTGTTGTGTGATTAGATAAATCTTAAGACATAAAGGCAAAAGTTAAAATCACTTATTTTTTGTGAGTGTAACTAATCAATAAGATAAAAGGGCAAATCTTTCTTTTCGTCAAATCTACAAATATCTCTAGTAGTGGATTCTCATGGCCTAATTATCTATTTATTTGAATAACAAGATTTTTCCTTCGTCACACCACACTAAAAAATGTATACACATCACAATATTAACTACTATTATAATATACATACAAATATATAATGAAGCATTTAAGGTTAGTCTAAAGGGCCTAGCTGCATATGTTTGAGATGAAATGATGCATTTAAAAAAAATGATTTCAAAACTAATTAAATTATTTAATATTAGGGTAGGATTAAATTGCTAGGGTCCATGCATGCATTCCTGCCTGTGGGTCTGAAGAAGCATGTAATGTTTGGTCTAGGTATTAATAAGTGCTTTTGCAGTGGACCAACTACTAATATATCTATAGCAGTGAATTATCTTAACATATAGTACTCCCTATATTAGTAAATTACCATGGCCATCATATTTTTCATGAAAATATCACCAAATACGTACAAAAATTATTGCACTAGTAGTAAAATTATTAGCACTCGGGTAAAAATGAAATTATATCCCATACGAGATTTGAAGTCGTGCTACGTTTAATTAGGAGAGAAAATGAAAAATATATCCATTATTTTATTGAAGGAATTTGTGGTGTTAAATTGATCCAATAAATGCAATATTTTATTTTATTTTATTTATACATATATTGATTGATAAAATAAATAAATGTAACATAGTTGTGATAGATTGATGGAGTGGAAGAATTTATGTGTGCACCCACCATTATCTCACGAGCGACAAGAGGGAGGCCTATTTAACCCATTAACATGCTCGACCATACATTATACTATATATAATTATATTGTAAACATATAATTATAATTATCCGTAATTCCTAGTGGAAAAGCTAGGTCTAGTCTTTATTTTTTCTACCATCTCATGAAAATATGCAATTTACTTTGACTACCTACATCATATACATAATACATATACATCATCTTTGAAATATATACACTATTTCTTTTCATTAAATTATTGATTGTTGAAATAATTATGTTGGTCAATCACAATTCATATCAATCCCTGTTAGAAACAAACAACAAGATCAAAATGCCACGTCTAATCTAAATTAATTAGCTTATCACGGACAATATTATGGAGTTCATTCCATTGTCTATCTCCAACATTAAGAATACTCAATTAATTAATTAATTTATCACGGACAATAATCATATGTCCGTAGCTACTAAAATTTGATACATCATGATAATCATTATAAAAATTATTATTAAGCTTTTCCTGACAAGAAAAAATGAAAAAAATTATGATATAACTAAGATGAATGATTAATGGGACCGGGCATGCCATGATAACCTAAAGTGGGAGTGTCACATTTCTCACTTAAAAATAAAAAAGAAGAAACAAGGAATATTTAGTTTGATCTTCTAAAGTTCTTTCCAGGCGTATTATAGCCACTACTACCCTTTAATCCTTCATCATCAAATTCATTTAAATTTTCTTTCTCTCTCTCTTCATTCCATAAGTACATGCAAAATGAATAAGGAAATTAGTTGCAATTAATCAGCAATGAAGTCTCCTCCCAAATCTCAGAGCCCTCCTCACCAATACCCTCAAGAAATCCAGCTTAAGCTATATCAAGCTTTTATATTTTCAATTCCAATCCTTTTCTCAATCATTTTATTTCTCTTATTCTACCTTTTTTACCTCAAGAGAAGAGCAAACTCCACTTCCTCCGCCGCCGCACCTCCTCTTCTCCCCACCGCCGCCGCGGATGCTACTGCGCCGGTACGTACGCATACTATTCATTTTAATCAATCTCTCTCTAACATTAATAATTATTTAATGAGATTTTAATTGATTTTGTTAGTTGGATTTGAAAATTGAAGTGAAGAACATGCTCTGCCAAATCCTCTACGATGACTCTATGAAATCAAGGGATTCATTGTAAGTGCACAAAACACTACACAACTAGCTAATTAATTTAAGATATTTTTTGTAATTATTACTTTATTAATGTATATGTATATGCATGATCATGATATATATGATTAAACAAGCTATAGGAGATTGGAAATGGACGATGGAGGTTTAAGGGTTGGGGGAATTTTTCACTTTTTGGGCTGCCAACATATGTAAAGTGGCTTTAATTAGATAGGAACATATGCTAAGACCCACTATAGATGCTTCAACACTACTATATATGTGTGTATATGTCTCCTTTTCCTTCAATCATTATTTAGTGCTACATGTCCACAAATTTATTGCTCGTTTCATTTTTGTGTTACAACATTGTGTTATGTTATATACCATGTTCCCTTATAGGGCTGTAACTGTAAATGAGTCAAGCCCATCAAAATTATAGGAGGTTCGAATTGACTCGAGCTAGAGGTTGACATGAACATTGTCTTATTCGGGCTTGAACTCAATGGTATTCATATAGATCATTTTCGAACCCGTTAAAGCTCGTAAACAGTTACTCAAGTTCAACTGAATGGTCGTGAACGGGCTTAATTGAAGGTTCACAAATAAGCTCGATTAACAAACTCGCTAACATGTTCGTAAACCAACCTATCCAAATATGTTTCTAGCCCAACGAACCAAGTTTTTTCGAGCTGGACCTCAAATAGCTAGTGGCTTTGTTCATTTAAACCCCTATTGCATCATCAACATCTTTAACTAGATAGGTTGATCAGGAGCGGTTCCAGGGAGAATTTTTTTAAAATGAAAACTTTTTAGAACTAAAAACCATTTATGTGAGTTGACATTGCAAAACATATAAGTTCCTGATATTGATTCATGAATTGATATTCATGAATAAGTGAACTGATATTAATTATTTGCAAATTGGTTAGTTTTTCTGACTTTAAGAAAAGTTCTGCAATGAACCATCTCCAATATCGATGTTTCGATATACACGAAAAAATTGAATACTAGTACTAGTACTTTATAATGCTGCAAAATGATCATATATGAATATATATATATATAGGTGTTGTGTTTGCTTGGGAGAGTTCGAGTTGAAAGAGGAGTTGCTTCAAGTGCCGGCATGCAAGCACATTTTCCACATGGACTGCATCCGCCACTGGCTCCATAACCACTCTACATGCCCACTCTGTAGAGCCCCCGTTGCGCCCTCCTCCGTTGCTCCCACGCACCAACACCATATAACCATAACATCTGAGGGATCAACAAGTATTGTTGCCTAGTTTGTGAAGTTTCACCTTTAAAATGATCTGCATACATTAGTAGTAATAGATAGTTAATTGTGTTGTAATTGCAAAATCGAATGCATGCACAACTCCTACAAAGGTAGTAGTTGTGCAATTTTGAGATACGAAATAAAACTAATACGGGTTAATTGCATATCGGTTAACATATTGGATTCTAGTTTTTTTTACAATCTATAAATTTGATGACTAAACTAAATACATAAAGTTTGATACATTCTTATATTATCCATGAATTCAAATTACGATCAAATCAACATTGGTGTAACAGTGGAAATTGAGTATCTGAAAATTATTTTTGGGGGGTTAATTTGACAGAAAGAAAATAGATAAGAGAAGGATTCACGTGGAAGAAATATTTGTTTTGAAAATTTTTAATAACCAAAACAATGTTGTTTTAACATTGAACTCTCTCATGTAGTATATTGATCGGTCGCCGTTTTGAATTCGTGAGAAATTTCAAAATTCATCTTATTTAAGTATTAAGACACTTTTATTACCGATATGGGAAAAATCAAAATTCACTAATAGTCGATTGATAAGTTCACTACCAATCCAAATTAACTCATTAGATAAATGGAGCCACTAGTTCTTTGGAAATTCACTAATAATTGAATATTAGCAAATTCAAAATGAATTGATGAGATCTTAATTGTGTCTAAAAGGTTAAATAAATAAATGTAGTACTAATACATTACATATGATAACCAACAACCAACAAGCCTGATCTATAAATTAATTTGGAAAAGTAATCAAGGGTGGTTTGTAATTAATTCATAATATAAGGGTGTTTGTATAATTTGCACTCATCGTGAATCTCATCTACGATCGCCAAATCAGCTTATTTTGTTACTCTCTTTATTTCTGTTTTCCTATATCTCAAGGTTGCATTCTAGGATTATCCATAAACTTCTAATCAAAAATACCTTTCTATGATGACATATTGTGAGTACTTAACTTCATAAAAAAATCTCTAAGAATGAGAGAAATATATTAACTTTGATGACCAAATATATTAAAATCAGACGTATTGAAATATTTTACAAATTTCAAATTTTGTATATCGACATCAAACAATAATAAAATATTTTATATAAACTATGTAATTACATACCCCTCTGTTTTAATCAAATGAATTAGTATATGATAATTTCTACGTCTACAATTATTTTCACTTTTGTTATTTTAGTAAATAAATAATGTGGTCCACTATCTCAATGTACTCCTATTTTATTACAAAATTAATATATACAGTAAAATTTATATATCCATTAATTTTATAGCTCATTTTTGTTTATATGTCATAATTGGTGTTGGTGGGAGTGAAAGATAATAATAATAATACTAACAATTTAAGTCGCACGTAAAAAATCATATCTCATCTCATCTCATCTCTTGTGATCTGCCTATCAATTGATTAAATTATTTAGCTGCTTAAGGAAATGACGGCGGGCAAATCTCCGGCGGCCGGCGGCAGCACCACCAGCACCCAGGCCTACGGAGAAGCATGGTATTGGGACAACCGCTACTCGCAGGATCCCTCCACCTTCGATTGGTACCAAAAATACCCCTCCCTCGGCCCCCTCATCCGTCTCTATATCCCCACCCACCACCACCCCATTCTCGTCGTCGGCTGCGGCAATTCCGGTCATTTCCTTTCTCTTTGTCTCTATTTTCAGCGATTTTGAAATTGATCTTTTTTTTGCACATTGATTGATCAACGAAAACGATGTTTTTGCCGTGATTGATTCAACGGAATTGGCGCCTTATAGGCTGTGATTTTCTCCCCCTCTGCAGGTTTTAGTGAGGAAATGGCTGATGATGGATACAATGAAGTGACCAATGTTGATATCTCCAGAGTGGTGATCGAAGCAATGCAAGCCAAGTACTCGGATAATCCAATGCTGAAATGTATCTTTCACTTACAGTAGTAATTATTCTTAATGAGGTTGATTTTGGAAACATTTAATGTTGTATGGCTGTTGATTGATTACAAGATGGAACTCTTATGATTAGGAGAAGAAACCAAAGATTCTAATAGATTTGTTACTAGTATTTTCTGGATTGCAAAGTTAGGGCAGGAATGGTTTTCCTTAATGAATGTGTCAACAGATATGGTTATGGATGTACGAGATATGAGCGCCTTTGACACGAGATCTTTTGCTGCTGTTATAGATAAAGGTATTGTTTTTGCCTTAATTTGTGTCTCTTAAAATTAAACAATGTGTGTACTTTGTAGTATTTTCTGATGCTTTTTGGTGCATTTTCCAGGGACACTGGACTCTCTTTTGGTGCGATTTCTATATTGCTTTGGATGTTCATTTCTCATACTTGTTAGTATTCCTATTAGTTATGAAGAATTGTTTTTCTTTTTCCATTCAGTGTGGCTACAGCTCGCGACAAAATGCTGCTAAAATGCTTGAGGAGGTCTGGAGGTACAATTAATTGACTTCAAAATCTTTGCCCATTTTCTAATTCTCATGTTACTTTATCAAATTCACTCTTTCAATAAGTTGAAGCAGTTGATGACAAACTATAGGGTACTCGAGGATAAAGGAGTATATATTCTGGTAATCTACCTCATTTGAGTGTTGTCTTCTCTTTTTAGTTGTTTTATTTTAAGCTTTTTTTGAGCATGTTTCTTTCCCACCCGTTGTATTGGAAAGCTTCTTGAGGTTTTAGTTAGGTTTTTTTATTTTGCAGATCACGTATGGGTCTCCAGTTTATCGACTACCAGTATTGAAAGAGTTATCTTGGAATATTAAGCTTCATGTGATAGGTTTGTTAAAACTTTATAATGGTCATACTTTCTATCTTTGTTAAGGTTTGATTCCTTTAGATTCAACCACCATGGTTGCTAAACTTTGGTTATTGAACTGTTTCCTTGCTTGGGGAGACACTCTACTTTATACCTTTAGCTTTGGCAACTTTGTCGCTTATAGTTTCCATGCTTACGATTACTTTAGAAAATCTGCTCGTGTGCACATAAGCTTCAATACACAATAAATTACTAAATTCAGAGAAGTAACAGTGGCACATGCTTTCGCTTAGAAGTTCACCTCACAATCCCTCGTCAAAAAACAATTGTATTAGTGATTCTTGATGTTGAATAGCTCTATGCATTGGTTTGAATAAATAAATACATAAACTTAAATATTTGAAAGAAAATATTGTAAGGATTGAAATTGAAAACAAATAGGAAAATTTGAAGAAAATAAATACTCCTATTTGTATTATCTTAAAAGGTTTGGAATGAGGGAAATCAAATGAGGCATCTTTTCCGTTACTTTTCATATCAATACTCGTTCAACTAACTATTTCAATGGTTAATTCGCTAACCTCATATGAACTTAATATTATGAAATATTAGTTCGAGCGCTAAAGCTCTATTTAATATGTATATACATTATCACATGCAGGGAAGCTTCAATCTGGGAATACTTCAAATTTGACCAGGGATCTGACAACTCCAATTCCTTTAGATGCAAATGGAGGCTCAACAGAAAGTGTAGGAATAAATGCTGATGTTCACTATATCTATGTGTGTATTAAGGTACGTATTGGGAAAAAATCCATCTAATATACAGTAGCATTTAACTTTCTTGAATGTCGGTAAGCATATACGTGCAAATACCTTAGCACTACTATGATATTGTCCATAAAATAGTTGCTGCTTTTGAAATATAGTCTCGACATGTTCTTCAGGATGAGTCTGGGAAGAACAAAGCATGAGCCAGCCGTTTGGGGGAATTGCTTCAGATGTAACTGTATTCCATAGTAGGATTATCGCTAAACCCCTAGTTTTATACGTGATTGTGATTAATAAATTAAGCTGAGATTGTTGCCTGCTATTTTGAAGAGTAAAGTCCTTTAGTTTGGTCAACCACTAATAATACGGATGCGTTGCTTGGTGATTATAATATTTGATTATGGTTGTGTATTAGGAGACAAAATGCTGTCTTTTTTTCCCTTCTATTGTTTTGCCTTTCTAATGTTAAGTTTGAATATAGCAGTATTATTTATGTCACGAGTCATGAACTACAAAACGATTTTCCAGTTATTTGACGAAGCTTTGATAGCTTTTGGTTGTTTTTATGGAGACTTTGCTAATTAAAACTTCAGATAAATAGTTGGATGACAAAGCCCACTTATTGGTAAGACAGTTTTTCTTCAACAAATGTGTCAGGAGTTTGAGGCACCTTCTAGGCCTGAGTTTTAGTGTGTAACTGTAACTCCAAAAAAAAATCGTCTAACTTTCTGTCTTTCTTGTTCCTAAAATACAAGTAGAATAAAAATCCAAACCTCACACATTACTTTCTTTTGCAATGATAATACAATATATAGTGTTTTCAATAAACCCTGTCTAGTTACAAACAAAACTTGCTGCCGTCGGATGAAATATGATTTCTATTGCCAGAAGATTTATGAATTCTATTGCCAGAAGAATTGGAGGAAATAAGAGGAATGACGCAGCTAAATTACAATAACTAGCTCCAACAATTTACACTATAAACACACACCCCACGATAAATAACTCTATGCATACCACAGATAGGCTGTTCGAAGACAGCCACGTCCATCTGTTCATGCGATTATCACGAATGATTCTGATAACGGTTTTTGTAACCTGTAAACAATTGTATAAACTAGTAACTAACAAGAAGCATGTAACAATATCATTTTTTAAATAAATGCTCTCCAACAGTCTGAAGAACTCACCTTTCAACTGAGCATTTGCCTGAACTTTGGCATCCGGGGGGCAAGTGCCATCAGGCCTAGGATACTGAGCAAGTTGATTATTGACTCTTGAGAGCACTTTCTGTGAGTGGGCCAACCTCTCAGAAAGATCGGATCCAAATGACCTTGAGAAACTTGAGTTTCTGGGTTGGTTCCGACTTGAAGGTTGGGACTCTTGCATGCTGAATAGCTTCCTAACCATGTCGTCTAGTTCAGCAACCCTCTTTTGTAGATTCCTCTTGTCCATCTGTTTGCATATTAACAGTAAAATCCACATAAGTTAATGCTTCTTTTATATGAATAAGGAGATAATATGTGTTATACAAGATCAAATAAAAGTGTCTCGTACCTTAAGCATATCATTTTGTGCGATTAACATCTGACCTCGTTCCTGTAATTGTTCCAAAGCAATTTGAATGGTAAGTCGGTCCGTGTTTGTTTTATGGATTTCTGAGATGCATCTGCAGAGAAAGGAAAGATGGGGTGAGATTTAAAGTGACTTCATGGAAAATCACTAGCCAGAGAATGCATAGCATAACTGTACCAAACGTTCTTTAAACAAGCATTTAAATTTTCAATGATGTGATTTATGTTTAGTATGACTAACTGAAAATCACCTTTCTCGTTCTTCTTCTAACTCACGAACTTCACTCCTCAGGTTGACAATTTCGCGCTCCTAGTCATAGAAAATTAAATGTTATCCAAGGTATAAATCAAGAAAATCACCACAAAGTTGTCGAATATACCATAGCAACAAAATCCTGTCTATGTTGATGAGCTTCCTCAATCAACTTTTGCAGTTGATGCTGCTCAATGATAGTCTGCAGGAACCGAAAAATTAAAACATTAGATCCAAGGAGAACTTCATTTTTTTTTTGCAATATCTTGAATATCCAAGCCTACACTTACAGCATAATTCGATATGTCCAACTTGACACTGAGTAAATCACGAATGACATCGTGTGTCATGCTTTCAGCACTTGCCAGCTTAGTATTCAGTGTACACACCTGACATATAAAGTATAGGCATTAACTTTTGAAAAGGATTCACGACAAGAAAAAATTGTGTATCAAAAGGAGATACCTAGACAAACACGAGCAGGCAAATGTAATTATGAGGGAACCACAATGAATTAGTCTTTACTAAAAACATTGTTATGTATGTTAGCAGGCTGACAATTTTTGAAAATGGCTGACAGCTGAGATAGTCTATTTACCTCTTTATACCTACTGGCTGCCAGTGCCTCCAGCTCTTCTATACGAAGATTAGCACTTGACAACTCCTGATCCTTCTCTTGGTTCATCTGCTGGACCAGAGTACTGATGCATCTGAATGGTGAACTCGAACCTCTAGTTCTTGCTGCAATTTTATCAGCTCGTTCTGAGATGCACCCAGAAGATACATTTGCTGCATCTGTTTTAACTTCATCAACCATTGCTTCCAAAGTCTTATACTGTTCACAAGACATAACACACAATTGTAAATGAAAAGATTCTGGTAGGACAAACACAGAATACCAACCAAGACACATCTAGGTTCAGAACTTGCTGGATGATATTTATAGAGAGGTCACAACAACATTTCACTCCTTTGGAAGTTCAAGTCGATGATTCTAGACTGTCTGCCTACTAATTTATTTTCTTTTTGAGCAAAATCCCAGATTTACCAGGGGTTAGTTATACAGAATACTATTGGCCAAAAACAGGTTTCTTTTTTCAACAATATATGGTTAAGATATAATTAGAAAATATACTATTGGCCAGAAATAGGTTTTCACTTGGTATGTATTCCCAACAACAATCTGAACTACAAGCAGAGGATCCCTCTCGAGACTTTACCCTTTGTTGATACTGAGATGCCTGTGCTTCAGCGTGCAGAATGAGTTCAGAAATATAATCTTTGAACCGTCTGATCTGCAGATATGTCATACCATATTCATTAGCATACAGGAATACAACATTAGTCTAAATCTAGGTATAATTAGAAGTAACCAAACCTCTTTAGCTTGTTTTGAATTCTCCTCTTCAAGAAATCTTATGCGGCTACGGTTCTCACTAATTTGCTGAGACCTGTGATGCAACTTCCTGAAAATAAAAATTTGAAGTCTGCAAACAATTTTGAGCGTATAAATAATACTATGAAGAGTAAAGTAAAGATTCCTCTACCTTGAACGTTGTTCATCAAATGCTGCAGAACAAGAGCTCTCAGAAGTCATACTTTCAGTGATGTCTTCAACAGTTAATAATCTGTCTCTAAGTTCTTGAATTTCCAACTCCAATGAATCTCTTATCAGCCTCTGTTGTTCAACTTCTTCTTCCATTTCGAGCACCTTGAACATGACAGCACAGAGGTAAATCTCATTTACAATAAGCAGGTATAAAATATTAACTCATATTCCCAACTACAAAATTGGACTTACTTTCTTCTCCAGTACATTTATAGTGCTCTCAAGTTCCTCCACAGAACGTTCTAAAATCTTAACCTCCTCTTCCTTTTGCTGAGCATTCAATTTGCTGGTCTCTAACTCCTGAGAATTCAACCTGATATCAGAAGCAGGTTGTACAAACTCAGAGAATATCTGAAATACTTCGAAAATGTTACCTGTTTGGCTTCCACGGCGATAGCTTGGTTTTCATCAGCTAAAGCAGATGCAATATCCAACTTTTCTAGCAAAGAGGTTAACTTTTCAAGGAGAAGATCTCTCTCAGCAGTCACCTCTGTTAAAGCACCTTCATAATCTTCCTGTGACCAAACAGGTTGTATCTCTTGTAATGAAGATAACCGTATTAATTCTTTCTCCAAACTTTGGATAGCTTTTCTCTGATCTTCAAGTAGCTGCTCAGCTTCAGAGTTTTTCAAATATAGATCTTGCGAGAGATCCTTTAATGCAATATTCTGCTCTGACAATACATTAATTGTCCCTTTTGCCCGAGTTAATTCAGAGTTTGAGTTGAGTAAGGCTTGCTCAGCTTCAGACAAGTGATCTTCAAGTTTGATCTTCTGAACAAGCATGTCGTCAAGTTCAATAATTTTGACCTGCAGCTCCTGCCGAACATTGCTCATGGCAACAATTAACTTTTCCAATTCATCCTTGATGTCCATCCTGTCGGAAGCAAATTCTTGGAGCAAGCTGAAATCAAATAGTAACCCTTTCAATAGAACATCTTTTCGCTGGAGCTCTCTCTGGAGTACAGAGTGCTCATTCGAATTATTACCATCAACCAGTTCAAACCCTTTGATTTCCTCACTTGATACACTTGCAACCTGCAATCCTTCACATGTATATTTTACAGGTTGAAGAACTGGGTTACGAACAAGACTTGCATGATTTTGTTCTAAGTTATCATAAGCCATGGACTGTTCTTGGACTATGGATCTAAGAGAATTTGGAGTTGAGCTTTGGATTTTTTGGGAATACTCTCTGATCTGTAACTGTAGCACGTGAATGGTAATATCATTCTGCAATGCTTTGCACATTAAGTCCTCCAAGGATAATCTGAAGCTACTAAAGCAACCTAGAGTCTCCTCAACAACTCTTTTAGCATCACTGCAGGTTGTCTCAAACAAATTTTCAACTTCTATTTGCATTGCTGGAAAACTTTCTTCGAGGAAAGTCAGCATACAACCCTTTTCATTCAACCTAAGCTGGGATTTTTTCTCCCCGTCTCTCATAAGAAAACATGATTTTAACTGTTTTGTCCCATCGCTCAAGCTTGCACTATCAAATATTAATTCCTCGGCTGCCTCTTTCCACATTGTTTTCAATGTGTTTGCATTTTCATTGGCCTTGAGCATTTCCTTTAAGGTGTGATCAGCCTCTTTCATGGCAGCAAAAGCCTCCTCACATTTTGCAAAAAAGCTACTTGGATATGTGTCCTCAACAGCCAACTGCATGTGGCACAATATGTCAGGTTTACAATCAAGAAGAAAAATAAACTGTTTTCTAAACCTATGGTATGGCATTAAATGAAGGGAACAATCTACATCAGATATTGCTTACATATATAGTCAATTAATTTGATTTCTTACCTCTCCGAAAGAGTTTATGCATGCTTCAATTCTTCCACTTTCAGGTAGATCAAGTCCTCCACCTGGAAGGGTTGCCATATGAATTTGTTTGTCAACATCTGTTGTTGCAAGAGCTTCTGTAAGTGCTAATGGTTCATTACGAACAACTTCAGAAGTGCTTGTAGAACAATATATAGCCTGGGTGTTTCTAGACTGGGATCTATTTTCAGGAAACTCATCAACTTGAGTCGATTGATTTGGCATTCTAAACATCTGGCTTTCCTCTGTCTCTGAAGTGCTATCAGGCCGCTGAAGCTCAGTTAGAGCAATCGCTGCTCCCCTTAAGGAGTATAAATTATTTTCTACATGCCTCACAGTGTTCTGTGCGTCTTCCAAACTTTTTTGAAGTAGCAAAATGGTTTCCTCCTTTTCAACAGACACTTGAGCTGCTCTCTCAACGTGTTCATTAATCCAATCATTAACATTTGGAAATGATGATGAGATACTCTTTATATGATGAGATGCATTTCGCAGGGATCTAGAACCATCAATGAGGAATGTAGTTAGCTCCAAGGTTGCCCTTTCCCACTCTGCACAGAATACTCTTAATTCCTCCTCTTTAGCTGCTACACTGTTTCTGAGACTTAAGTTCTCCTCAGTCATAGAGCACAAGCATACATCAAATTCTGATTGAAGTCTATCTATTTCCTCCTGCAAATGTATGATAGTTCTTGTAGTTTCCATTTCAACTTCACTACGCACCATTTCTGTCTGGTGATGTTCGGAAGATTGCATTGCATGATCTTCAATATGTTGTTCATTAAGTATCTTTGCTTCCTTCAGCTCCTTCGTCAATTTTTCCAACTTAGCTTGCAGATCCAAGAGGCTAGTGCCTTCAGATTTTTCAATATTGTCATGAAGGAATTGATTTCTCTCGAGCATTTTCATCAAGCTCCGATTTTCTGTCTGGATAGATTCTAGTTCTGTGAGTAGCTGGAACTGATCCGATTTCATGGTTTGGATCAAAGCTTGTGCATCCATCAGTTGTTTCTCTAAGTCGTTGCACTGAATTTTAAATCTGTATACTTTCTCATCATTTTTTTCATCAATTACTTCATTCTCCTGGAGTCGGTTGGATGTTACTTCATCAGCACAATCATTACCAAGTGACAGGTTATCCATCTGCAAGATATTGTTCAGAAAAACTTCAATGTGAACTGATTTTCCCGTAACACTCTTCATTCTTACTCAGCCATGCAAATTAAAACAGTAATAACATGTTTCAGATCTTTAGGTTCTTCAAGTTAAATTATAGCCTTGACCAGTTGCACCACCATAGAATCCTTCCAAATAGTACATACAGAGTATAATTTATGCTTACAGAGTTGAAAGTATCCTGGCTAGAGGCCCCTCTGTTTAACAGTCGCTGTTGTAACTCATCAACATCCCTGAAAACATCAATGTGTATAAAATGTTCAGCTCTGACTCAAAAGCAGTTCTTTTAATAAGGAAGTAAACAAGAACAGAGTCATTTGTATGTCATGAAAAGGGTATACTTAAAAATAATAGGACAGCTGACCACAAGCCAGAAAAAATAGCAAATCCATATCAAATACAATCGAATGTAGAATTTATTCCAACCATTCACGAATCAAAATATTAACTACGTATTAAATTAATAGGTATCAATAATACTACTTCCTCCTCTTTTTTCCATTTTGGTTTGTCAACGAAAATTAGTCCTTTTTTTCATTTTTGTTAATATGTTCCACCACTCCCCCCCCCCCCCCTCCTCTCTATTTATTCCTATTTATCCATCTTCAACTAACAATACTCCAATTATTTTTTTCTCACTCCTACTTTACCAATTTTACATTAAAACATTTGATGTCCTACATCGACTTGGTGAAGATCAGACATGCCCAAGGTTCAAGAACCGCCGATTCCGGTTTCGGAAAATCTCGAATCGGAACCGAACATTGAGCGTATTTCGCAATTACGTTTTCGGTTCGAAAACCGCCGGTTCCGGTTGTAGTTCTGGACCACCGGTTTTTCAGCGGTTTTTCAAGGTTCCAGTTCAATTTCACGGTTTTTCGCAGTTCCAACACGGTTTCGGTTCAAGATTTTTTCGAACTTAAACCGGCCCGCGGTTCAAAATGTCACGGTTTCGGTTCCATTTTAATGTTGTGGTTCTGGTTCGGAACCGTAATCGGCGGTTCCGATTTCACAGTTAACCGCCGGTTCACTGAACCTTGGGCATCTCTAGAGAAGATCACATCTAATCTACATAAGTATGGATAACCCTCTCTCTTACGAGGCATTTTAAGGGGTGAGTGGCTCAATTCTAATACGGTATCACGTGGGTATGCAAGACAAGAGATAAAGAAAAAAAAATCCATCATCGCCTCGGGCCCGCTCTGATACCATATTAGAAATGGGTCACCCTCCCCACTTATGAAGCCTTTTAAGGGGGTGAGTGGCTCATTTCTAATATGGATAAAGCATATCAAAACAGGCAAGATAATACACGTAAGAGTTTTGCAATTGCCTGGATGAGTTCATTGAAGGTCATCAAATCTGAAAACATAGATTCACCTGAGTAATTGCGTATTCATGTTCTTGCATAGTTCTAACTCTTTTGTGGCTTCTGGTTCCTGCATTTTTAGTTAGATATGATACAATTACAACGAGATTACACCACATTTTAGTAAATTGAATGTAGAATACGCATGTGCTATGTTGTTAACCTGATCTCTTTTCATTGGAGAGAAGTGGTGGTGAATGTGGCCTTTTCCAGCTTCAAGTGATTCCAAAAGCTGCAGATATGAGACATTGCAATAAGAATGTCATCATGGGGAAACACCTGACATTATTTATTACACTGCACAGTACCTGATTGCGCAATTCAGATATTTCAGCTAGCAATGTTTCTCTTTCACCCTGTTCATAGAACTCCTGAAACCTGTGATGAGTGGAGGGAGGGAGTTAGATACAACCAGGTCATAGCATAAGCATCAGAGAAGTACTAATATTTATCATGATTACAGTCTGATTTGCTCGAGCAATCTGATATTCTCCATTGCAAATCTTATGACTTCTGGATTTTTCTCAATTTTTGCTTGTAGCAGCTGGTTTTCCTCTCTTAAAGCACTGTTTTCATCTAAGTAGTACTCATCAGCTGATTTCAACCCATCAGACAACAATTCCAATCGTTTTATCTTGTCTTCTCGGAATTTGAGCATCATCTTCGTATGCTGAGTTTCTTCCTGTTGCTGGTGAGACTGGACCAGATTCATAAATAAGTATAACTGTAGAAACACAACTATAACAAAATCTATGAACAGTACAATATGTACCAGACGATTTAAATGTTCAATTTCCACTTTCAGGTTTCTGATTTCTGTCTCAGCCAATTTCTCTCGTCGTAGAGCACTGTGAAGGTTTGCTTTTAAGTATTTGTTCTGCAGTACATAATATAGCAAACAAGCCCATAGAGCATTTGTCAATGAATGGAAGATACATACTTTTCAGGTGATTAATTGTAATTTCATTCACATTATAAAGCTACCTTCGTATTTTCTTCATTCTGAGTCACACACACATCATGAACTTTAATTTCCTCAGAAGGCTTACGAACGTCAGAAACATAACCCAAGCAAGCATGTTCAGTTCCAGGAACAATGTCTCTGAGTTTCATTGGCTTGTTCTGGTTCTTCATCAAGAAAGACAGCTGACCCTGTTTAAAATTTAAATAAATCACTAAATGTCAAGTTCACATGTGTTATGTGTCACAATTTACGCTTGTGAACTAGCCGCATGGTTTCAACCTTTAACTGTTGGATTTGGTGCTGCAATGCAATGACACCCGCAGAAGCATCTTCATTTATTTTTGCCTGAAGAAAATCAAGTATTAATAACTGAAACAAACTTTCTGTAAAACAAGTTAAATAAGACTCTATACATTGTTTTGGATTAGCTTAGCGCGTTGTGCAAACTTCAAAGTGCTCAAAGTCTCATTTGCAGAGCTGCAAAACAAAATAAAAAAATATTTTAGTCAACTTTCAACAATAAATTAGTTGCATGCTAAATTCCAGTTTATCATCATCCTACCAAATTGATGGGCTGACATTTGCTATGATGGTTGTCTTTGAATTTCCACCTAGAGAATCCTGTATGCAGAACAGTCAATGAAACTACAAACCCATTTTATACAAGCCTGGTGAAAATAAATCTTACAGCACCTACTACTTCAGAATATTTGATTTATATAGTGCAAAAAATGTATATATATCTGACCTGAAGAAGGAATGTCAGCCTGGAGTCTCTATAAGGCACATGTCGATGTTTCCCTTGTGCTAAATCCACCAAAGACATTATGACCAGTCTAAATATACAAATGACAAAGATTTAGAGTGAAATCGCTAAGTAAAGAAAAAATTTAGAAATAAAGAATAAGAATCGACAGAGTATCTTCGGAATGAAATGACCAGTAGATACACAGACTCACAGAGAATGGTACAGCAGAGTGAACAGATGGACACTGGACAAATCGATAAACTTAAGTAAAACTGAGCACGGAAGACTTGTACGTATCCGAAATGGAGCTTAGTTTGTTTTTAATATATGTTGAAAATAGCAGCCTCATTTTCCATTATGGCCTGATCAAAATTTCTAATATACAGTATAGATTAGAAATACTCCTATATTGATTCTGAGTCCAAATAACATTTGAACAACATGCTATTTCAGTTGAGGATGATTTACTAGGTTAGAAGCTGAGAATATAACTAGCTAATCTAAGACAACTGAACATGTGGGCATTGATATGATAATAAACCAAAGCGATATAGAAAATATTCGACATGCCATGTATAATCTAAAAACGAAGACAAGTTATATTGATGGTAAACAACGTATTAGCATATGAAAAGGACTAAGGAGAAGTTGTATCGATAGAAAAACTATTTAGTACAAGTTAAGAAACTAATACCCTAGAGTTGATAGTGACTTGTTAATATTTGCAGCTTCTTTCAATCGATCTCCTTCTGCCCCTGAGCTCTTCTGCCTATCAAACATGAATATTATTCAAATGAAATAGTCCGCCAAATTGACATTATTGCTCTTTAAGACATACCTCTCAGAACCAGCAAGGTCTACCAAATTCAATCTTCCAAATCTAAAATGGGCCATTGAATCCTTCTCCCAACGGCTTTCAATAACGCAGGTGAAAACACTATGAGATCGACTACTCTCGCTATTCATATAAGTTGCAGCTATCTTCCTGTTTGCAGCTCCCTGCCCATGATATAGTCAGATCAGCAAGTTTTTGTGAGGAAAAAATAAAGAATTTGCTGTAATAAATAACTTAGTGTATCACCTGTTGTAAAATGTGCAGCACATCATTAACTGTTCTAACACGGCGCTCACTAAGATTTTCAACATATACCCCTTTCTTCAAGTCTTCTCTAAGCTATCCTTATCGCAACAAAAAAAAGTTTTTGCATCACAAGGAGATATGCAATTTTCCGGTTATTTGCATAGTAAGCATTTACCATATACACATTAATGACAACCATAACTTTTGCTACCTGTAGATTTGTAGATGAAGGTTCAAGAAGGTCAGTTATATGCTCGTTGTATATCTCTAGGAAAGAACATTTGCAGCTGTATGTTAATCTCTCTTGCGGCCTACTCTCTTCTTCCTTAAATATAAAAATACAGATCAGGATCTGATATATAAAAAACACATAAGATCCACCAGACAGGAGTAACAAGGTTATCAACCTTTCTGATCCTTGAAAATAGATACTCAAAAATGCGCGGTGTTATCCCACAGTCCTCACCAAGCCTCCCGTCCATATTATCAATGTCGCCCATCATTGTATATGTCTTTCCACTACCAGTCTGCAAAAAAATTATCTTAGACTCTATTATTCTGTCAAACAACCACATCATTCATACGGTCCAGTAACAAACTTCCACGGTGATACCAACCTGCCCATATGCAAACATGCAGCTGTTATACCCAGACATGCAATTATCCACCATGGGTAGTCCAGCAACTCTAAATAGTTTTTCCTACACAAAAGTCAAGATTATCCAAGTCAATACGAAGAGCCATTGTTTGAATACCGTGAATTATTGGAATCTAAGTCTAAGTTCACAGATGCAAGTCCCTGCATTTCACTTCCATTTCAAGACTACTGAATAAAAATCGTTTGCAAACAAACAGGCACCTGTGATATACTTTCACAAGCTATATGATCAAATGTAAATCTGGTTTCAGGGTGGCCTTGCCAAACAACTGTCTGCGGACTTTCTTGCCTCAAGCATCTCCCATATCCTTGTGAAACCATCTCAGAGCTATTCAACGGTCTCATTCGAATCAAAACCTACATTACAACAAAACAAGAACCCGAAAATTAGAAAACAAAAACCATTTACCCTAAATCACAACGAAAAAAACTGAATCAGACCTGCACATTATGGTCATTCCAGAAGGAGGGATCGTCATCAAGCTCAAAATGTGGAACCTCAGCCAACAACTGGTGAGGCGTCGCAATGGAAAACCTCCGAGAATCGGAATCGTGGTGCAGTCTTCCTCCGCCATTACCAAATTGAGGCGGCAACCTTGTGAGCGTAGAGGCACCGATACAAACCCTATGCACACTTCTCGGGGGAGTGCTCTGAGCTGAATTAGGCTCTGAATTAGAAGGCTTTGTTCTTCCATTCACCTTCGGAGTTCTCATAAGAGACGAAATGAGCTGTCTCTCTCCCATTCCTTCATGCTTTCTCCTCCGAGACAACTCTGGCTTTTCTTCAGATTGGAGTTGAGATTGCTGCGATTGGGATGGGTCGGGAATCGAATTGAGCGGAGGTCTAGAAGGACCGGGAATCGTCTGACTCCAGAGGCTCTCAAATTCATTCTCGTCGCCGGCCGACTGCGCCGGTCTCCGGCGAATCGGCGACATAGGTGTAGCTGTGATTTGAGGCGGAATTTAGCAGAAAATGTATCGAAAATAGGGAATTAATGAAGCGTTAAAGTTGATGCATTGATTGATGATAGTTTTGGGAATTGGGAGGGCTTTGAATTTGATTGAAGGTGAATGAAGGGATGAGGAAATGATAATAGAAAAGAGACCGCTTCAGATTCAAATTTCAAATTTTAACGGATGAGTATGCTGGGCCACCCCTCAGGTTTCTGTAATTACATTCTTACCTCATTTATTAGAGGAGTACTAAATTTAATTTTGCTCCAAATTAATTAGGGCAACTTTGGGTTGGGATTACCATTTAAATTATGGGCCTGATATGTTGATATGAATCTTAGCAAGTAGACCAATGATTTCACAAATATAGGAAGTGTTTCAATTGAGAAATATATTAAATTGAGAATTTTGAGAACTTATCAATTGAAAGGAGCATTTATTGGTGGCATAAACTATATTAGTTGTCGATTGATATTAGTTGGCAGTACAAAATATATTAGTTGGAGTAACTAATATGTGTTGGATAGCGAACTGATATGTTGTATGGTAAATTAATAAGTTCTACTTTAGGGCATGTTTAGTGTATCGAATGTGACCAGATTTGGGGTTCTTTTCATGCATTTATGGGCGTTCAGCGTGCAGGTATTAATTCTTGGATACCCTCTGATTAATGCTTAGCTCGCACTGTTCCACTCGGTAAGGCCATTCACAACGCTGTCTCTTATCCTTCTCTTAACCGTCTCATCTCTTAACTATTCATGGGCCCCACTGTACTTTTCACTCCATCTCTTAACTAAGAGACAGAACCTGCAACCCTCCATCTCTTATCCGTCTCTTAACCATCTCATCCCTTAACTATTCATTCAATTTCATTTTTTATTTTTATTTCCAACAAATTCAATTAATAAAAACACACTTCATTAAATCAAATTAAATTACAACTTAAAATCCTAAAAAAAATACATAATTAAATTTGTGGAAAAATAAATAAAAAAGACATAATTTAAAATACAATTTTATAGAAATTATAAAAACTACTCCGCCGGCGAATCATTTCCCGAGGGAGGCGGTGGAGGAGGAATACCAAGTTGTCCCTCCAGATACACAATCTCGGCATGATGGGCTTGAAATTGGGCAGGCGCCATGCGGGAAGTGTCTGCCATTATGGCGGTGAAGTACATGGACATTAAGGAGGAGGGCGGCCCTTGGGAGCCCGCCTGGCTTGATTCACCTCGGCCCCTCCTCCCTCTAGCCGCCTTCGCCGCCTTGGTCTCTTGCGGCCGACGGCGCCCACGGGAGGACCTCCATGCATCGTCCGCCGTGCCCTCAACCTCCTGCGAGGCAACCTCTTGTACAGCGTTGTCCGAACCGCCCCCACTAGACAAGTATTGGCCTCCCGCCGTGTGCTTCGTGCGCTTCGAGGTCGAGCCCGTGCTGGACCTGACACCGCCGGCCCACCTTTCCTCGTCTTTGACGGCTTCCCAAACATCGACATGTCTGAATTCTTTGCCGGTGTCGTCGAAATAGACTCGCAAAGCCGATCTCTGAATGTCGGCTCTCGTGGCTCCGTTTTGGTAATGAGCCGCTTCGTTCTTGTAGATGCCGCAGAATTTTTTGACCTTTGTCGCGTGAGCGCGGGACCCCTTCGGCTTAATCTCGTTGTAGGCCTCGGTGACCTTTTCCCAGAAGCACTTCCCGGTTTGTTGATTCCTGGCGATGGGATCGTACGAGACGCTGATCCAGGCGTTGTACACAACCATCGGCGTCCTTGCGGCTGTACGGATACCGACCTACATCCTCCTCCTCCTCGGCGTCGAATGCCCTGGAGCTTCCACCGCCTCGTCCTCCTTCCGGAGTGGGTTCATCCGGATAATCCTCCCGAATTTGGGATAATCCCTGTGAATACCTCAGGGCAGAGGGACGAGCGTATGCATCAACATCAAAATTGGGTGGTTGGTACCCTGCCAGCGTCGACGAGCCCTGGGTGCCCGGCGTCGACGAATCGGAACCGGAACCACCCAAGACATTGTACATGCCCCCTAGTCGCCAAACGCATTGTTGTCAAACCCGCCGGAGCCGCCCTCGTTTCCGTCGCCGGACATTTTTTATGAGAATTGGAGAGGTTAGATGAAAATTGGAGAGGAAATGGAGATGATTTGGAAAGAATAGATGTGTGTTTGTGTGTGTAATGAGGATGAAATATGAGTATTTATAGAGTAAAAAAATTAAAATATAAAAAAATAATTTATTGCGTAAACGTGACGAAGCCCACTCGCGGGCCGGCGAGTGGGCGTCACGCGTGGCGCCAGCTCGCGCCACGTGGTGCAGGCGCGTGACGAGACAGCCCGCGAGACGTCTCGGTGGGACGGGGCGCTGCAACGCGTCTCGCCGCCGTCTCGTCTCGTCTCAGCGGGACGAGATACGAGCCACCCGCGGGACGCGTTGCGGGTGGCCTAATAGTGAGAAGTAATTTTTGCCGCGTTTGTGATTTATGAAAATGCTTCGGGCTTCACACCAAGAAATGAATGGTGCTTTTCCACCTCTATCTCTCTCACTTTCATTTTCCCCCACTTCCTCTGCTTCTACTGAAATTAAGTGATAATGTAACGGATATTTTGGTCAACTCATAAATGGAATTTTTTTAAAAAGAAATTGAAAAGCAATGTGAACACAACTAGGGTTGGAACGGTACGGTATACCGCGCCGAAATGGCCATACCGCATACCGTACCGAAAAGTGCGGTGTGGCCAAAATGCATACCTTTACCGTACCATTTTTTTCGGTATACCGCATACCGGTTACCGAAAAGTCGATATACCAAAATTCTGATACCGATACCTTACCGACATTTCGGTATACCGTACCGTGATTTTGTTATACCGCACACCGAAAAGTCGGTATACCAAAATTCCGATACCTTACCGACATTTCGGTATACCGTACCGTGATTTCGGTATACCGCAATATGCGGTATACCGAAATCATGGTACGGTATACCGAATACCGCATAAAAATACAAACTGGTATTGCTGCAACTTTGCAGAAATCACTGGACAACTACTTTCTTCCTAATTGTGCAGATACTTCTTCCAATCCTATCCATTAAAGAAACTAGATTAAAACAATAAAAACCATAATTCAAAGTAATAAAATCCAGCCCACAAAAACAAACTAGTAAGCATAATATTGCAAATTGAAAAGGAATATGCTAAGCACCTAAGTTGGATTCACCAATGAGAGAAAGCTGCGACTGAGAAGATAATAGAGAGAGTGAGAGTAATCGCGCGAGAGAGAGAGAGAGTAATCGAGGCAGAGGTTGAGAGTTCGCCTTTTGAACTTCTTCTCGGCGTTCAAGTTAAAGATACTTCTTCTCGGCCTCTCACAGGATTGTCGGCGGGGAGCTCAGCGGCGCTAAGCAATGGTCGAGCTCGATGTACTACCGTGCTGGATAGAGGAAGAAATGGTGGTGGTGGTGTCTCAATTTTGGATTCTCAGGAAGAATAGTTGTGGAGGCGGAGAATGGAGATAGTTCTAGGGTTGCAAGAATTCCTCCCCAATTATGTATTATGTTTAATAAAATTATATAATAATATATTTTATAAAGATAATGACAATCATTTCTGAATTCGGGCTTTGCATATTTACAATAGAATATATTGAAGGCGAATATTCAAATTTTTATTTATGAAAAAAAACATTTAATCACTTTATTTTAAACATATATTTTTTCTTATAGAATGGAGTTCTATATTTTAGCTCAGTAGCTAGTGTTGAATGGTTAGATTTGTGTTCTTATTGTGGAATGATTTAATACATGAGATGAGAGTGATATTGACATTGATTTATTTCGTTCTTAATCACTATGGATAATCTGATTAAATGATACTTTTGCATGATAAATTGATTGTTTGAGTTCTTTGGTTGGATAAAATGATACTTTTGCATCATAAAATGATAGTTTGAGGGGACAAAATGATAGTTTCAAATGATAAAATGATACTTTTGCATGATAAATTGATTGTTTGAGTTCTTTGGTTGGATAAAATGATACTTTTGCATCATAAAATGATAGTTTGAGGGGATAAAATGATAATTTCAAATGATAAAATGATACTTTTGTTTCATAATGATAGTTTTAGATTTTTGGATGATAAAATTATACTTTTGCATCATAAAATGATAGTTTCAAATGATAAAATGATACTTTTGTTTCATAATGATAGTTTTAGATTTTTGGATGATAAAATGATACTTTTGCATCATAAAATGATAGTTTGAGGGGATAAAATGATAGTTTCAAATGATAAAATGATACTTTTGCATGATAAATTGATTGTTTGAGTTCTTTGGTTGGATAAAATGATACTTTTGCATCTTAAAATGATAGTTTGAGGGGATAAGATGATAGTTTCAAATGATAAAATGATACTTTTGTTTCATAATGATAGTTTTAGTTCTTTGGATGATAAAATGATACTTTTGCATCATAAAATGATAGTTTGAGGGGATAAAATGATAGTTTCAAATGATAAAATGATACTTTTGTTTCATAATGATAGTTTTAGATTTTTGGATGATAAAAAGATACTTTTGCATCATAAAATGATAGTTTGAGGGGATAAAATGATAGTTTCAAATGATAAAATGATACTTTTGTTTCATAATGATAGTTTTAGATTTTTGGATGATAGTTTGAGGGGATAAAATGATAGTTTCAAATGATAAAATGATACTTCTGTTTCATAATGATAGTTTTAGATTTTTGGATGATAAAATGATACTTTTGCATCATAAAATGATAGTTTGAGGGGACAAAATGATAGTTTCAAATGATAAAATGATACTTTTGTTTCATAATGATAGTTTTAGATTTTTGGATGATAAAATGATACTTTTGCATCATAAAATGATAGTTTGACTATGCGAGTTTTAATGTAAATTATCATTTTAATGTAAAAAATAGTTGGAACGTCCAAATGAAATGATACTCCATATTTATTCTTTTTAATAAAAATGAAATTTTAATTTTCAAGTACTTTATTTATTTTTCTTTATTCTACCTCATTAGTGGATTAACTCTTAATCCTAATTTCTCGATTAAAGAAAAATCCAAATAAAAATTAAAAACCCAGGTATATATATGCGGTATATACCGTATTTGCGGTATACCGCATCATACCGAACCATACTGCAATTGCGGTATATACCGTAAATTTGCGGTATATACCGCAATTGCGGTATGGTGCGGTATGATGCGGTATACCGCGGTATATGCAAACTGCATACCTTTACTGTACCTAAAACTGTCGGTACGGTATGATATCGTACCGAAAAGTACGGTATACCGAAAATTCGATATTTTCGGTACGGTAAGTGCGGTATTTCGGTATATTTTCCCAGCCCTAAACACAACTCAGTTCTTTGTCACTGAACTCCGTATTTGAGATTCAATTATGTGGGCCCATCACTAGCAAATCTAACCAAAAATAATTTCTACTCAATCCACCTCGATCAACCTGAACAAGTCCTAAAAATAGTCTTATTTTTGGACGACATTAATTTAATGATGAATTAGTAAAGTATTTTACTATGAGAAAGATGAGAAAAGGTAAGAGAAAAATAGACAGTAAAATATGAGAGATATGAAAAAAATAAGTAAAGTACAAAAGAAAGTTTTCATTTTTTAAACGAGATTATTTTTATTGAACTAAAATGGCAATGGACTATTTTCGTCTCATTAAACATGGTCCCATTTTTGAATGCCATGAAATTTTAGTTTAAGCTATTATGTGTGTGAAAGTGGAAACTAAAAAATAATTGGGTGTATTAATAGTGAAAAGCTAATTTTTTTATTTTAAATATGAAAATGGCATATAAATTTGGACAATTAAAAAGAACGAAAAGCAAGATGATGTTTTAGAGCATCTCCAATGGTAATAGGTCAGTCATAGGTCAGCTATAGGCTAGCCACAAACTTCTTTTGCCACATTATCAGCACTAAAAACTCCTCCTGCCACATCATCAGGACAAGCAACTGGACAAGGAATAGGCTAGCAATAGGCTAGCCACAATAAACAAAATTATAAAAAATATATAATTAACAATCACACAAAATACGGAATTAAATTTACGACACAGATACTAGAAAATTCAATAATAATATTTAAATTAAAAAAGTATAGAACTCCAACTCTTCGTTCATTTGCCGTTCGTACTCCTCAGCATCACCACCACTACCACCACTACTACCACCCGCGTTACTCATTTCACGTTGTTGCTCTTGTACAGAAATTAAAATGGAGAGAAAACTCGTTAAAACAAGTTGTGCGAATGAAAATGACGTGCAAAAATTGAGATGACAGATAGGGAGCCTGCAATGGCGGTCAGCCGATCGGCAAGCGGATCGGCCAGCGCCCGAAAATCGGCGTCGGGTCACCGATTTTTTCGCCGAAATAACGTTCGCCGGTTCCAATGGTTCGGCGAGCCGACCGGCCAGCGCCGGAAATCGGCTATCCTGTCCGCTTGCGGCCATTGGAGATGCTCTATGGGTACTGTAGTCTGTATATAATAGAGTAAGATGGTGGGCTCCTCCGATGGAACATGATGCGTAAAATCTGATATTCTCAATTTCCATCGATGCAAGTGGTAGTAGGAGTATTTCTTTTCAAACCATCTAATTAGGAGTAACATAATTAATAAAATTATGTCCATTACTGCACAATAGCACTTCCATCGAAATCATCAATCAAGAAAATACAAGCAGCTAAGTGATAGTACAAATAAAGAAATGTATTCATTGACATAAATAAAAGCATATCCGTTGGCAAATTAGATTTATGTAACTTTACCATCCAAGGAGAAAATTGGTGGGATTTAAATTTCAAACTGAATCAAAAATATTTAATCTTAGTGGGACCGCAAATTAATGATTCACCCGATATCAATGCATCATAAATTGAAAAAAATATATAGATGAGGTCGAACCCAATTACCCAACCCATTGAGTATGAACATTTTAGAATTGTCACAATATCATCTTTGAGTTGAAACTCCATGCACACCACATTCAATTCAAGTCGAACTTTTGGAGAACAAATACGTCATCCCATTGAGTTGAAAGTGGTCTTCAAAAATCTTGGCATTAATGATCAAATTTTATTCTACCTACAACATGTCAGCAACTAACATAATGTTTGGTACCCTCCAATTTCAAATATAGTACAAAACGACCCTCTATCTACGCTCAAACTACAACCAAGTCCTTCATTTTCTAAAAAATTGAATATTTGACCACTAGATTCCAAAATAGTTATACTACTACTAGTAGTCTAGTACTCCACTAAAAGACCATGCGTACGTGTCTCTCAGAGCATCATTAACGCCGCGGGCCGGACCGCACCGCACCTGGGTCCCGGCCCGCCGCCCCGCGCGTTAAACCCTCCTGATTTGCGGCCTGGGACGGTCCAGGTGACGCAGTCGCGTCCCAGGGTTCATCCCGGGCGTTAAGCGTGCTCGTGTTGCACGCGCTGCGTCCCGGCCCCGCGTTGGATGTCTTCGGGCCGGGCCGCAAGTCCCCTCCATTTTTTTCATTTTATCTGCCTATATATACTCCATTTGTGCACCATTCTTCCACACTTTTCCCATTTTAATCCTCTTGAATTTTTTTTATGACTGGTATTTTTATTTTCTAAGATTTTTAATTTTCTTTGTCTAGGATTTGTAATTTTCTTTTTTTTTCGACTTAACAATGAATTTTCCTTGTTTGAATTATTCAACGTATTTTATTTTACGAGTGAAATAGGTTCTAGTTTAAATTATTCAACGTTTTTTTTATTTTACGAGTGAAATAGGTTCAAGTTGTGAATAATGCAATTTAATAGTTGTGGCCTGGGATGAAACCTGCAGGGTTGGAGGAGTTGTGGCCTGTGACTCAAATTTAGGGGAACGATGACGTGGAGTGGACTTGGCTTGAATTGGGGACAGGTTAATGATGCTCTTAGAAAAATCCTAGAAACAAAACTATAGTACTATTACTATTTAGTAATATACTTGTACTGGCAAAAAGAAGAATTTCCAACTCCAAAAGTGAACGAGTATTAAGATGTCAACTAATTCATTCTAATTACGTAAGTTTAAAATGCCTACAAAGTGAAACTTAAATCCAATACAAGTCCCACAATATCTAAATTTGGATACAAGTCCATATTACATTTCTTATGTCCATGAAAAAACCGAATTTATGAGAAATACACTTCTTGAAAAACCTCGCGTTGATTGGATATGCGTTAGACAATAAGACAATGGAAGATCTATTCTCTTCGATGCTTGAATTGTGTCATGCATATGAACACAGAATTACCCTTTCCTGTTTATCTGATTCTAAAATTTCTAAACTTCTTTTGGACAAGTTTTTTGTTAAATTACATTGATAAGATGGATGTGTATGAAGTGAAGGATACTAAATTACAAAAAAAAAAACACCCTCTTGATTGATAAACATACATTCAAACAAAATACAACATTCATATTAGTCGACATTGGTGAACCTCAAGCAGGGGCGGATCTACCCTATAAGAGGGTAGGGCTTAAGCCATTACCCATTTTTTTATTTTTTTATTTTGTATTTATAAATTTTTAAAAATTTTAAAAAATCATGTTAAGCCCTTATTAAGGTGATGCTAATGTAGAACAAATTATCTTGAAATAATTAATAGAAAGGGCTGAGATTAATGAAAGAAGTAAAAATTTGCAGAGCATTAACAATGGTGGATGATTATTGTGAGGAAGAAGATGACTTTAAAGTTAAATAATACATATACATTTACATAAAATTAAGCCCATCACAGGAAATAAATAAAATTCAACCCAAGAAGTGTTAGACAAGTGAGTATAAATAAAATTCAGCCCATACAAAGGTCCAAAATAAAATTTGTTTTCAGCCCAAAATAAAAAATACTACTCAAAATAACTAATTAAAAATAAAAATAACTCAATAACAAAAAGTAAATAAAAAAAAACGAGAAAAGCAGCAAAACTGAAAATCCCCAATTCCAAAATATCTCTGAAACGTCTCTTCGCCGGCGGTGCCGCATCGCTCTATCGAGGCGAGGCACGATGCTGCGGACATTCGCCGCCCGCGCCATCCGAAGGCCCGGAACGCCGCTTCTCTGTTCTACACGGCGACACCAGCGTTGCTGCCTGCTGCACGGAGACACGGCGACACCAACGCGACAACGGCTCGACTGCACCTCAAGCCCTAGTGGAGCCCTTACTGGCAATTTTTTCTGGATCCGCCCCTGACCTCAAGTAGCCCTTGTTGGAAGGGACATCGGCGGTCTTGTAGCCCTGCGGAAACATCCTATTGGCCTCCTCATTCGACACGCTTGGCGATATCACCACCGCCTCCCCCTTCGCCGCCCTCTGCAGCGACTCCGCCACCCTCACCACCTCCTCCATGTTCCTCCCCACGATGTGCAGCGCCCGCGACGGGACCTGGTTCCCGGACGAGTCCTTCTCGTCCGGGTCCACCATGTTCAGCTCCTTTATGATCCTCCTCTCCGGGTCGGCCGCGATGGGGTCCGTCACCTTGCACCCGTTGCAGTACGCCTCGATGTCCTTGATCCACGCGTTGTGGGACTCCACGTCGTCCGCCGACAACCCTAGCAGCTTCACACCGAGCTCGGAGAATTTGTCCGCATACGCCGCCATGGCTCCGAGCTCCGTCGTGCAAACCGGAGTGAAGTCACCTAGGAATTCACTTGAATTAAATTAAATTAAATAGAATTGTCAATTGATCATGTACAAATTAATAAAGTGATTGAATTAATTTACCTGGATGAGAGAAGATGATGGTGAAGGAGTTGGGAGTGTCTCCGATGGTAAGCCCGGGGATGATTTTATGGTATATATGTGTAGTTTATTTTTTCTTTTTTGTGAAGAGAGATTGGTTAGTAATAATAGTGAGTGGTGAAATTAGACTTATATCTAGTGAGAAGTAATTGCATGAAGGGAACGTGGCAGTTGAGGTGTAAGGTTTGCATGCATTATCTCCCTATATACGTGGAAAAAAATTAAGGTAATGTGAATAATTTAGTAAAATGCAATGTTCATGTACCAAAAATAGTAGTAACATGATTATTCGTACGTAGATGAACGAAAAATAAAATATGAGATAATTATTTATAGATGCATAGAAAATAAAATGTCAGACAATTATTCGTGGACAAAGAAGTACTAAAGCCAAATAAGGCTAAAAGAATACAATTGTACTCTATTCATACATAAACAGTTGAAATAATATATATTTTGCATTTTCAAGAGATTTATAGCTATATTATTATTCTTTTAAATTCAGAGACCTAAAAGATGTAGGTTACATTTTTGACACCTAAGAGATGTACATTACATTTTTGAAGTTCACTTAAAATTTATATAAAGTGAAATAATAATGATAATAATAATCCTTAAATATGTTTCTTAAACTACCATTCATTTGCTCTTGTGAGTCAAATGAAATTCAAATTGAGAATGGAGATGTCTGAAAGATGCACTTTCATCAGCATAATTAACAACTTCACCTATATCTATCCATTGTAGACCTCACACGCTGCAAAATCCTTACAAATTCCGCAAACATTGAGAAATCTATCCCACTCAAGCTGTCACTATCTGCACCTGAATATGGATTCTGGCACACAACCAAATCAAATCCCTTCATTTTCTTCATCACTTCTTCAAACTTGCTGCTTGACAACTTGCTGATGCTCTCCAGCTGAATAAGCTCCCCACTCTGAGCTGAATTCTCCCACCACTTCTTCACCATCCTCCGCTTCGCCTCGCACGCCTCCACCAAGACGACACCCTTCAGACGCATCCCCAGCCGGTGCAGTGCCACCTCGGCTCCACCGATGCCACTGAAGAAAGACAGCACTGTCACCCCGCCTGGATACATCCGCTTCAGCACCGAGAGATGGTACCCCAACGTGTCTGTCTGGAACGAGAGGTTGAGCGACTGCAGCCTCTCTGCCGGGGTATATCCCGCGATTCGGGTGTGATGCTGTGGATACCCCATAATCTGCTCAAGATGTTCCGGTTCGAGTGGAGATAGCCTGTTCTTCCCTGCCCAAACAAGATTCTTGGCCTGGCATTGTTGGAGAATCTTCGTTTGCAAGTCTGCAGAAGGAGGGCCGTTGCAATCGGACAGCGTTCTTCCCAGTTTCTCACATAGGTAGGGTAATCCAGTCGATTCACAGCTGATTTCGCCAAGTTGCTTCCGAGTATCCCACGATGGCCACCATTTTTTCGCATATGGGATGGCTTCTGCGAGAGTAGTCGGTCCCCTTGGCATAATGTGGAATCGATCTTCAGTCGGGAGGTTATGTACATAGCCTTCCTTTCTGTTCAATGCTGAGAAGAGCCGAGAATCAACAAACTCCGGCTGAACTGAGTATAAGAACTGCGATATCTTGCCCCAAGAGTCGTGAGACAGGCTCGTGACGTTCCCATAAAGGAAATACGGGGGTTTAGCCACCACTCTAGTAAGACTCCTGGAAGGGTTGACTGAGGATATTGGGGGCTTCCTATCTTCAACAAAACTAGTGAAACAGCCAGCTCGTCTCGGTGGGACAGATGCAGGATTATTGACTGAAGCGTGTTTTCCAATTCCGGCTTCTAGCAACATCCGGTCAACAGCACTGCCCGAGTCTTCCATGAATTCTTCTTTTGGTTTCTTGAAATTGTTTGGCTCATCGTCTATTTCTACTTGCGGCATCTTGCCTTTCAATTTCTTGCCTTTCAATTTCTCGATTAAGTCAGAAGTCCCTAAACGAGACGCTGTGTCTGAACTGCATTCTTCGGTTTTAATGCAGATCGATTCGCACTCTTCCATCTTTCTTTTCAAAGCCCTTTGGACACTAGGGTTATACTGCAAAAGAATATTAATAAACAGAAATTATGATCCTTCCATAACAAGGGGATCTATAAATGAAGAATGATAGCATTAGTAACGATATAGACCTTATCGGGTAATGGGCAAGTACCACCTGTAACAATCGATTCAGCAAGTAGTGTCACGGGTGCTTCCGAACCTGAAATATTATAACATGGCATAAGATATTAAATCACTTTCAGAAAAGCTATCGTGCTTTCACGACGACTCTTTCTAGCACAATCGAGTGAATGAATATTTTGCCAATTTGCATAACTATCTCACCACATCTCTCAAAAGCTCCAGAAATTTCATTTTCAGTAAAGCCCATTTCGAGGAGTTGGAGTGACTTCTCCATGATACCAAATAACACCTCATTGTTGCAGTCCTGCAAATTTGCAGCTGAGTTTAAGACACAAGGTTCTAAAAAATAGCAAACGATAACCATGACAGCCATCCGAAATCATCAGATCTAGCAGATAATAAAAAGTATATAAGCTACAACCTCGGTTTCCTCATCTCCAGGAACTGGATTATTTGTATCTTTTTCATACTTTCTAGCCATCCGAGCAGCAAAGATGAAGTCCATTAGTTTACCAATAGCAGCATTTTTACCTGCAATCCAAAGCCATAGTAACCAGTTAGACGAAACTGCGAGGTTCTCTTTTTTTTGAGCTAACTGTGAGGTTAATTTACAGCTAACTTCTTATAAAGAAGACTTGGCTGTAAAACTGAATATAATTAAGAACCAACAGGAATGAGAACAAGGAAAACTTAGATCAACAAAAATGCTGATTAAAAACAACTATATTCGACATTCTAAGAGTAGAACGCACAGCACATTCTCATGTTACAAATTCCTAATCCTGGGGAAACACTGACAGCACGAATAGGTTTACAAAATGACACATGTTTCGGACTGAATGCTGGAATGGGGAAAGTTCTACGAACCAAGTCTTTGCATGGCAAACCCAACTTCATCCAAAGAGAAATTCATTTTTAGCAACGATGTCGTTTTCTCTTCAATGACACTATCACCAACATCAAATTCCTGAAAGAGCAGTTATTGCACCAAAATCAGAATTATCAGAGTATAACAAGAGGAAATCTGACTTATTCAATGAAAGAAAAAAGAGTAAATTTAATCCTTCAGAAGTAAATAGGGAGTATATAATTAATTAGCACTGGGGGCCATAGAGCCAAAAAGCTAGGAAAACACTTTCATCAAATATAACATGCACACATCACACAGAATGCTGTTAAAAGCAACTATCCAACACCAAGACAACAATGCCTACTACATCAGTTGGTAAAAAGGAGAATTCACTTTATGTTACAATTGACATCTAAATGAAACAAGTACGGAGTAATAGAAAAATATCGATGTTTACCACTTTTACAGGAATATCAGTCCTAACATAGGCATTCTCCTTCGTATCTTCACCAAACAATCTATCAAGAGAATCTGATGAACCCGGTTTGCGAAGATCCTGGTATATTTCAAAATACGTCAGAAAACAGCAACTATACCTTTCAAAAGAAAGCAAAAGACTAAGTAAGAGAACACTTAAATGTGCATCTTGCAACTACACTGTGGTAACAGATAATACTAGACTTCATCTGAGGTGGGAACTAAAAGTAGCTAAAAATAACTAAAGAAGTTCGTTATAAACTCAAGGGGTTAGTTATTCACTTCATACACATCCATATTATGAACATTAAGAAGTGAGAAAATGTAAGCCGCTGTAGCTAAAGGCTACAAAAAACAATTGATAATAAAAAGTAGGAAAGACTGAGGTAAGAACAAAGATCTAGTATGATTCCTGGTATAAACAATCAAAAATCAGAAAAACTGCACGCAGTTTTTAATGGAAATCTTTATCAGTACAAAAAATCCATCCTTTGCAAGTGGAAATGTCTTGGATTTGTCAACTATTTAAATGTAGACATGATTGAAAGGATTCATATAGAGACAAATGAGAACGAGCATACCTCTCCAGGATGAACGTTTGCAGCTAAACTATCATTCTGTCCCCCGGAAAAGCTATCATCAAAAACTTCATTCTTTGGTTTCGGAAGGGCCTGTTCAATTAGGGACGGACAGCATAACTTCATAAGCAGAGAAAACATAATAGGATAGATTCGGTTGATAAGCATGGCACAATTCAGCATCCTAGTCAATTGAAAAAAAAAAACTTTCTAATTTAAGCATTATAAGCTGCAAAAAGAATGAAGTCACTCATTGAAATATAGAAGCCATCCATAACTTATCAACATTCTATAATGCAAAGGTGAGAAGTCAAAAGATTGAGTTTCAAATTGGCTGAAGTCTAAATTCAAAGGAGAATTATATTATAATACAAGGTGGAAAACAAACTTGTGTGTCATATTAACCCAAAATCCAAATGTATGAAAAGATGGTAGGTTATTAGTTATTACGTTTATCTTGCAAGGATTAACGCTTACCGAATATGCAAAAAGAGCTTCCAGTATCAGTTCGGAATTTCCTTCACCTATAGTGTAAGGGAGATATTAGTTGCCTGATACTCCCCAGTCCCACAAGAATATGCACTCTTTGCTTTTTAGTCCATCCCACAAGAATATGCCCTTTCTAAATTTGGAAACTCTTTTCTCTACAATGAGGTGGGACCCATTTTCCACTAACAACTATTTCTCTCTTACTTGACTAGTTGTGCATTAAAAGTCATGCCCAATCAAAAGTGCATATTCTTATGGGACGGAGGGAGTATGTCACTATTGAAAAACAACAATGCTACAAAATTACATAAGAGATAACTACTTCAAAATCTTGATCTCGTTGAAATTTCCAGTACAATAGTTCAGAGACTTTCTCGAAGACAAAACAATGGTAAACAGCAAAGCTTAGATTAACATCAATTCAAACTGTCTAGGAGCAAGCTACAAACCCTTTTCCTTTATTGCTTTGTCGACAAGAGCTGGTGCAAACCCCATTCCAATGAACGATGATCTTAAATTAGTCCCAGACGAGCTTGCCACGTCGTCCTACAGTGCAGCCAAAGAAGACAATGAATTATACAGTGATTAAAAGATGCAGTAATTAAAATATGCAGAGCTACTGCAGAAGTGGCCTCAACCTCACACTTTCAGCATTGAACTTAATCAATACTTGGTTTTTTCCAATACTTAATGAAGTCACTATATTTATCAACAATAACCCTACCTCCCTGGGCATTGAGGGTAAATCATAATCCAAATTCTCATCCTTGGGTATAACTCCAGCATCATTTTCCGGCAAAAAAGAATCCTCGTCATCTGAAATGTCCACTACATCCACATCACACTGCAAACAGAAGAATTTTTTTAATTTTGGATTTTATTTTTTTTTAAGGCAGAAAAATGTTAGGACTGTCAACAGCACATTAGTTTGATATTGTGCGCTTTGAGCCAAGCCCTTTTTAGGTCACTCTCAAAAGGCTTCAAACTAATTAGGGTTGGACAACAATTATGAAGTATATTGTTTCCAACAGTACCCATTCTCTGGTATGGGGTGAGCTTTCAATCTAACAAACCTCCCCTCAAACCGAGGCAACATCGAGAACGTAGTCGACACATCGAGTCATCGATTCATTCTGGGCCCGACTAGAACATGGGTCATTTTTGGGCGTGGGCTAACACCAATCTTTCAAGGCCAAACTCAGCCACCTCGGCTCTGATACCACTTTACACTTGTTAGGACCATCGAACATTAGTTTAAAATAGTTCCCACGGATTTCTTTTTGGGTCACTCCCAAAAGGTCTCAAACTAGTTGACATTTGACAACACTTATATAAGTTCCCTCATTCTCCGATGCCGGACGGATTTGCAATCCAACAATACGGAACACCAAAGAAACAAAATAAAGCTCAAATAATTTACGCTCTCACCATCTTAAAAATAAGTCTCGCGCCCAATCAATTGAAAAAGGACGAGCTTGCTTGTCGCACTAAACCTGCAATCCAGAATGACATTATACGCTAAGCAGGGAAACCGAAACATCAACAAAATCCAAATTGAGAACCACAATTTACCAGCTAAATGCAATGAACAGAAAATCACACCATAAAGATAGATTTTTTATGAAAAAACTAATAAATTGAGCCGGGGTGCATGCAAATTAACTCATTAAAAAGTAGTACATCGATGAAGAAAAATCATTGCTTTTTTCGACTTGATTTGCTCAGCAAACAAAAAAGGTAGAAATAGAAATAAAATCGGAGATATAAATGAAAATGAAAATAAATGGAAGAACCAAAATTAACGGGGGTTAGAAGCATGAAGTACTAACGGCGGCAGAGAGATCGGCGCGTGGGGAATCGCCGCGGTGGGGAAATACAATGAATTGTTGTGATGAGGAGTACTGAAAAAAGTGAAAAGCTGGGTATTGTAGAATTTATTGACCCTCTTTTAGAAAAATTCATCCTAATAAAAAAATGAATAATAATGTTTTAATTAGTCAATTTTGAAATTAGAGTATTAAATGTGAATTTCAGTTTTTCTCAATTTCTCATATATGCATAAATGGGCATCTGTTAATAAAAGAAAAAAAATAAGAAAATAAAAGAATAAATAACTTATTATAATAAAATGCTCATTGTGATTTTTGATTTTTTTTTACTTTAACTTTGACTAAATTTTGTAATTAAATGGTTATTATTCCTAAAAAAACAAGACAAATAGTACTCCCCACGTCCAGTTGTAACCGAGACGCTTGTTTTGGGCACGAGATTTTAATAAATTATATTAAAAAAGTATAATATAGGTGTGAGAATAAAGTACGAGGAAAAAAAAGTTGATAGGTGGAGAAAGAAAAAAATATGTGAGAGAATAAAGTACGAGAGAATAAATTTGAGGAGTGGAGAGGGAATAAAGTAGGTTGAGGAGTAAATAAAGTAGGTGAAAGATAAAGTAAGAGAACAAAAATGTAGTACTCCATTTGTTTCTCTTTAGTAAAGGCGTTTCATTTTGAGCGCTTGTTCGGGAGAAATGAAAAAAAAATAAGAGGAAAAAAAAATACTCCCTCCGTCCCAATAAATATGAAACGTTTGCTTTTAGACACGGGATTTTATGTAGTGTTGTTTTGTGAATTAAAGAAGAGAGACTAGAGTAAGAGAGGGGGAAAAATACATAAAAGTTATTTCTATTTTAGGAAACCTTTCATTTTTAATGGAACAACCCAAAAAGGAAAACGTTTCATTTTTAATGGACAGATGAAGTATAAAAAATATGATTCTCCATATTATTCTCTGTTATTTTATTCTTTCCCTATTTTAATTATTTATTATTATTTCTCACAGTGCTCAAAATAAAGTCTCTACTAAGGGTGGCAAAATGGGTAACGGGTAATGGGTTATTCCCATTTCGACCCAATACCCGCCGGGTATTGGGTGCCCACTACCCAACGATAACGGGAAACGGGCCGGGATCGGGTAGTGTGTTTTAGAGTTTTGCGGGTACGGGTATACCAGCTACCCGCGCGGGTGTACCCGCTAGTCCCTATAATACCCGATATTATTAGTATTAGCTATATACAATCTTTTAATACTTTATAAAATCCAAAAGTTCTAAGAGTTTTTTTAAAATATTTTTATATTCTAACAAATATACATTTGAAAACTCACCAGAACAAGTTATAGAGTGCCCCCCAACTTTTATTCTCAATCTATTCAAAGCTTACAATCAAAATTGATACAATAAATTTTGGTTTGCATTTAATTTTGAATTTGGAATTTGGAAATGTGCAAATTATATATTAAAATATACAAATGTTGGAATCGTATACCCGGTCAAAGGACTTTGACCAATAATATTTCCAACGAGACATTTAATTTTGTGAAATTAAATACTATAACGTCGATCTACGTTCGGAATAGATGACCGTAGTATATTCATTTTCTCAAATCCGATTCCCGGTGAGTGAGAAATAATGGATTAAAGTCACGCAAAATTGCGAGCTAATTAAATAAGTTATGAGAGAACTCATGGGATTAATTATAAGTTAATTATCTCACGTTGAAAGTAACAAGCTTATTAAACAAGTATTTAATAAGTAAGATTATTACATGTAATAATTCTAGTGGACTAAGATGGGCTGTAGTGTCCACACGCGCGCCCCGCCGCCGCCCGCCCCGCAGCGAGCCTCGAGCCCGAGCCCGTGTCCTTGGACTTGGATCTTGGATCTTGGTCTTTGGACTGTACTTTGGGCCTGGTCGTGGGGCTCGACCCAAGGTTGGTTGGTCTAGTTCTTTTTAGAGCATCAACGTTTCCACGTCAGCGAGCCAAGCGGGATGACACCTCGTCAGTATGACGCGGTAAAGCCTACATGGCTGACACGTCGTGAACGAACCTAGACGTGCAGCGCGTCCCTATACATCCGTCCAGGGTTAGCCTCTCCAGCTCTCGTAACGGTTTGTAACGCTTGTAACGGTCGGGGGTTACAGCCTCACAATGATGACAGTCATCATGGCTGGTTGACCCCTGCAGTGGTCTGAGCCTATGAATAGGCTAACCATTCCATGTATCTCTACACCAATTCACAAGCATACACAGCATATGCTCTCTCCCTCTCTGCATTGTCTTTTCTGTCGAAGCTCTGCCTCTCCTCCATCCAGCTCGCTGGAGCTCTGCTAATAGCGGTGCTGCTTCATCAGAGACGAAAGTCGTTTTATCTTTGAGGACGACACGCCAATCCTAGAGCACTACCGGGGCGTATCTCGTCTTGCGGAAATAGGTCTCATCGACTCGGCTTATTTCCTCCTTTACGGTTTACTGTTTCGATTTCCACTTTGTAATTTCGTTTCAGTTGTTCTTTTGTATTCCTTCTTTTGGGTTGTATTACGCCCGGTTTTATCTCTTGTAATCCAGAACCGACAACAAATATGATGTACATACATACACTGATCATATTTTGATTATTTTCAGTAAGTGAGACTAGAACTCACCACATTTGTGTATAGTTGAAAGTTTGAATTTTTGCATGAAGATTAAAGAACATATTAGAAAACAAAAATATGAAATCATAATGTGCCAACAATCTCAAAATTCATTACCATTAAAAAACTCAAAGCATAAATATTAATTGCTTTCATGAACTCAACCTTTGGTTTGAAGAACTTTATGCACGATTGAAATGTCATACTCAACATCTGGGTTACGGATCGGGTACGAGTACCCGCTATGTCGGGTATCGGGTAATCCCGATATGTTGCGGGATGGGTATTGGGACAACAAATTTGGCTGAAATAGGGTGCGGGTACCCGCGGGTAACCCGTTTCGCCACCCCTAGTCTCTACTACATAAGGACAAATAAAGTAATTTTTATTAAAAAGAAAAATAGCTCATTTTACAGTGGATGGAGAAAGTATTCGCACTTTTGACTTGCATTTTTTATAGCAATTATGTTATTAATTTTACGAAACACATACTTTTATACTAATGTACCACTTCATTTTTCTATATAACCGTGCCCAAAAACTTAATTCAACCGTATTTTTTTTTGTTTTTCTTTGAATGAAATGCTAGTAATCCAAACAATGTAAAAAAGTAATGACAAATCAAATTTCTTGGAATGGACAACCATTTGTTGCCAGTGTCAGCGACAGGGCTGCTTAAACAATGTTTTTGTTATAGGTTGGTTGACTGCACTCTTTTGTACGGTTACGAGGCGATTCCAATTCGTGGAAGGTGAAGTTTTGACAACTTTTTTTTGGGACACCAATTTCCCGAGTATTATTCATGTGCACAAGGTTAGTCTGATAACTATTTATTAAAGAACCATCAAACTATTAAATAGACACGTATGTAATCAGACCGCTTCCATGAATAGTTTTACTTATGTATTTACGTAACCATTTCTTCTCTACCTAAATTTTTTAACACTACTTGACCAGATTCATCAGAAACATAAAGATCGAAGGAATAATTATAAATAGTACAAATTATAGAAACACACAATATGAACTATGAAGTCGTTCAGACAGAGAGCATGAAAGTAAATTTTTTATTTTCTTTTTCTCTTGGATATAACTTCTGTAAAGATGGAAACCAAAAGGCAAAAAACAGGAAGTTAAACGGGAAATACAAAAGCAGCATCACCCTCAGCCAAAGACCAAGGCCACCTCACTCCCGCTAAAGAAAATGGAAAAAAAATAACATCAGTATTTAACATTTCAATTTAGTTAAAAGGAATCTCTTCATTCTTCTCACCCAGACGAAAGAGAGATGAAGAAAACTGTGAGCTATTCGCCCCCGGAGGTTCTAACGCTGAAATTCCAAAACAGAAGCCATGACCGAGTATGATACACTCAATTATACAATAGAAACGCAGAGCTCCCCGGGGACTTCGTCAACAACATTTCAAACAAATAGGTAAACCATCCAAATCCACCTTCATGCGGCATAACTCCACCCCACCCCACCCCACCCCAATGCACTGTCCCCCTCCACCTACTCATGGAGGAGATTTCTTGGATCCAGAGGAATTGTTCCCACAGTCAAAAAACCAGAAGACTCCTTATCAACAACTTTGACCGGCATTGACCCTATTGTGACAACATTTACCATCTCGCTGTTTGTTTTGTTAGATACTTCCCTAGTAGGCCCTGAACCCGGCTCATCTGAATGTATGTTCAATCCGCTAATTTTGAGTTCATCAACTGCATTCAGCACTTTATCCACTGAATCCACTGAGCCTTCACAGCTCTCAGGGACACTTGCTACATTGTTTGGATTAGTACCTGAGGAATTTTTCCCTTTGGGCTCAGCACGGTTGTTCGTGGAGCAAGTTGATGCAGCACTTGGAGGAACTTCCCTATTGTTCACCATACTTGAATTATTGGTATTATGTTTGGCAGCATTTGCATCGCTAATAGGAGGAAAATCGTGAACCGTCTGAAGCTTCCGAGGAGGATCCAATAATGGAACAAGATACGGATTTTCATAGCTCTTAATGAAAAGCCTAGCTCTCTCTCCCTGCAAAATCCGCTGTCTATTTTCATAGTACATGAAGTCATCAAGTAGGGATGTCTTTGACGTGTGGCCTTTGAATATTTTAAGCATGTCCAAGCCTTTCTTGAAGCTTATCTGAAATCATCAAAAACATAATTCACGGCAAATAATTATTCCAGAAATCTAACAGAAACTTCACTTAACATATACTACAATACAACTGCATAAGCAATATTTTTTCATTCCAAGTTTCCAACACCCTAACCTTGCACAGTTCAGCACAACCGACTAGCGTGCCATATGATTAAAACTACTATGGCTTCTTTTCTACTGAGTAACTATCATATGAAAACTAGGAGCACATAATCTATAACTACTAAGGTTGCACCTTATTGGGCTTTTGATGAAATGGGAGCTTTAAAAAACAAAATAAAACACTTCTTCACACAATTTATGGTTTAGCACTTGCTTTTAAGAAGATACAGGACAAAGAAGCGAAAGCTATAAATACCTCTTGTGTATCTCTGCTGTTAGTCACTGGCTTGTTCTCATTGTTCTCCAATATGATGTGCCTAAAATTTGGGTTTGGCAAATCCTTTATGATGTGCCACTTCACAGGAAAGCTTCCGCTCCATTTATCTTGCTGCCAGAAATCCATATCTCTGTGGAAATCCACTGGGCCAGTCATTTCTGCAATACCACAGAACTGGCCACTTGCATTAACCTTAATTTCACAGAGAGAGAAAAGTATCAGTCAATACCACCACATGAATTAAGGGAAATAAAATACTCAATCTCATAAAAACATAAAACAAATCATTAGGAAGTAGCTTTAAATATAATGCGCAAAAACAGTTACTGACAGAAAAGAAGAGGAAGATGGGGCAGCCTCTAGAGTCTCCAGCAGATATTCTCTTGGCATCTTCATATGCAGCATTAAGCTTCTTGTTTCCATTGGGAGTGGATGACCACACATTATACTTGATACTCTTATGCACATCATCCTCGCTATATGACTTGATCACGAAAAACTTTGCATTTGCATATTCCACTGGAAAATCAACTCTGTTATAATGATCTCTAGAGATAA